>NC_138771.1:493106327-493518871 GCF_965119305.1 Pelophylax lessonae
TATTTACTTTGCATGCAGCCAGTGACATCACTGGCGCATGCGCTGTGAAGAAACGGCCGCACGTGGCGTTCCTTCAGAGCCCTGTGCCGTGAACGGCGATGCCTGCGCGCGAGTGTTACCATCTCGGCTCCGGCCAATCAGAGTGCTGGAGGACACGAAGCCGGAGGACGCAAACCTGGAAGATGGCTGAACACGTCGGCCGTGTCACCTGTGAGCGGGCGGCGCTGCGGGTGCTTCGTTCTAAGGTAAGTATTTAATAATGAGCTAGTATGCGATGCATACTGGCTCATTATGCCTTTGTCTTTCAGGTTACTTTTTTCCCCCTGAGGTTTACAACCTCTTTAAATCATTTCTGAAAGCTGCAAACAGAAACAACTTCATTTTCTAAGAACTGAGCACTTCAACAGAGAACAGGAACTTGCCATCGGTAGGTATGTGGTATTCACTGATCCAGTCTGCTACTCATATTGCCACACAAACAGTTCATCTAATTTCAGCCTTAAACTAGGCTATCCAGAGATATCAGTCTAAAAGAATTTACAAGGCCTTTCCCCTGAAAAGTGCTGATTGAATACAAAGTTATTAACTAATTAACCAATTCAAACGAATCACTAAGCCATATGACTGCTTGTACTAGGAGCTCCGAAGCCCACACAAAAAAAAACAAAAAACTTGCCATTGGGAATAAAGAGCGGTCGGCTTGAAGGAAAGCTGCACTGAGAAATATTTTGAACAGGCCAGATGCCTCTGGCTTCAGTATGGATTCAGTCACTTCTACAGGACAAGTATACAATCAA
The DNA here is from genome assembly GCF_965119305.1 of Pelophylax lessonae. Classification (NCBI taxonomy): domain Eukaryota; kingdom Metazoa; phylum Chordata; class Amphibia; order Anura; family Ranidae; genus Pelophylax; species Pelophylax lessonae. The sequence goes on from NC_138771.1 coordinate 493,107,125, forward strand.
GTGAAAAAAGGGAACTTCAAATCAGCATAGTTTTTCCAGATCTGTGACTTGCAGCCACTGGATAAGAAATTCAGCAAGGGAACTAACATTTTCTCTTTTGGTAATTTTAATTAAAGATTTTAAAAGGATACAGAATGTAACCTCATGCAGATATTTAACCAAGAGAGACCGTGATCACAACCTGGATATCATTCTCAGCACAGGTTTCTTTTACATGAATAATGTTTGGCACAACCTGCCTGGAAGCAGAGCATTGTATACTCACCCTCTCTCAGGGTTCACAAGAATGGCCCTGGGTCGGTCTTGGTCACCTTTTAGGACTACTCCTACAGCACGTCCATCCATACGTGTAACATTAATGACATTGGTGGCTTCACAAGTCCAGTAGATGAAGCGGCTGTAGATGTCGATGCTCATATCGTATGGCTGCATGTCCAGATTCTGGTTAGTGTTCGTGTTGGAGACCACAGTTATATTCTGTACAGGACAGACATACAAAAATGCAGTTATCTTAACGGAGGTGATCAAACAGAAATGGGCATACTAGCGGCGCGGAAAAGTTGCTAATCAGAAAAAATGGGATTTTTGTACTTACCTTAAAATCCATTTCTCCAAGTTCATCGACGGACACAGCCTCATCATGAACGATTAATGGAGACTCTGCTGTGCACTCTGCATGGGTCTCTGAACTGGGACCCCCCTGAACTAAATCCACACTGCAGGCATGCCCCTAGGGGTCTCCTACACTGGGACACCTCCAGACTACTAGGGTGGACACACTATCCCAGAACCCCTAACAGAGTGGGGATAGCGGGGGGAGACTCCAGGGGTCTCTGCTGTATTCTCTGCCCTGGGACCCCCACCAGACTCTAGGTTCAGACAGGGGAGAATGGGAGTGGGGGAAGCCCAGCTCACGGAGGGATTTAAAGGATGGGGAGAGGGAACCTGCAGGCAGGTCCGACCGTCCCTGGAGGTTACCCACGTCCACCCCAAGGAAAACTACCAAAAGGGGGAGAGGGGGGGACTTTACTTACCCTTAATGGTGCGGGTAATGCTCCAGACAGAACTCTTTGCCACAGAAATAGGGGAGCTGTCGGCCAAGGAACCGCTGCGACTCAGACCCAAGCCCGGTCCTATGCGACCCTGCAAGATGTTTAACTAGCGTGCCAGTCTATGTCCGTGAGGCTATGTCACGGCTGACCTAGCTGCGGTCTGCACACGCTCGCTGGCTGGGCTGGGGGGACCACTAGATATAGATTATCCAGCCTGTTGCCCAGCCAGGTAGTTGATTTCAGATCTGCCGAGAGAAAAAACTAAAAAAAGATGTAAGGAAGGAGAAAATTGCTAGGACCAGAGATCCCAGTCGGGAGCCTAGGTCCTTACTTCCGACTAGACCACCAATTATAACTGTTTACCTAGAGCAGAGGGGGGGGGGGGGGTTGCAGGGGTTATATATCAAGCTGAGGATGGCACATGGATGTAACCAGGTGTTTTTTGTTCAGACTAGTCATACTCCTGGAGGAGGCAATATAAACCACTAGTTATGATTTATGGAGCGCAGAGTCTGTCGAACGAAAGAGAAAAGAGGGTTTACACATTATGATGTCTGAACGGTGATGTATTCGTTTCTGTGCATTCAGTAAAAGACTCTTGTAAAATTGTAATGTATATAATCGGCTACCATGTCAGCGTCACAAAATTAAGGCCAGACACGTTTATTGGTTTCCAGTTCCCTGGGGTTGAGGAATGTGACAATGGTTCATACTAAATTCTAAATCTGGTTTTAAAATGAAACATGGTCCAAAACGTGAACAGATTACAAAGACAACCTCATCTACCAGGCTGCATCTTCAATGTCCAATCACAGGCTGGGGATGCATTCCTTAGTAACTTTACCACAGTAATCTCTCTACAGCAACAAAATATATAACAGTCTCCTGCTAGCCTACAGACACATCTCATCTTACCTGGCTCCCATCTTCAAGGGCACGGCGGATGGTCTGCCTGGAATCAATCCAATACAGGTGCTTTTCCACAGGGTCATAGTCAATTGCACGAACATTACGCAAGTTATGAATTGGAAGAATGATGTCAGGGCTCTGCTGCTCATCAATCACCATACGGTTGATGGCGTTTTTCTGGCTGAATAGCAGGAATGAGCTAGGCGCTGCAAGAGATGGTTAAAGGGTCATTTTATGACACACACTGGGGTTTTTAAGGAGCTTGCCACATATTTCCTGGACAAAGTGCTTACCGCTGCAGGTCTTGTTGTCTGAGTTCAGAAAGTAGTGAACAGGACAGCCACAGGTATAGCCGCTGACAGGCGTGGCCAGACAGAGGTGAGAGCAGTGACCATTACTAGATGCGCACTCATTCCAGCCGGACTGTCGGGAGGAATGAAACACCAGGATGTCCATGACATAGTCCAGGTGGCCCTGGATAATGGTTCTGTTTTGGCCACTAGTTTTATTTGCTCTCTCGATACTTCGGCGGCTCCAATCTGTCCAGTATATAAAGTCTTGGTACTGGGTCAGCCCAAAAGGGTGAGGCAGGTCATCAGCTATCACTTCTCTGTCTTGTCCTGTGAAAGGAATGGCAAGCAAGAAAAGTTTTATGAAAGAACAGGGAAAGACACCATGCTTTATGTACTAAAGTGACTAAAAGTAAACCTACTTTGGAACTATGGAGGCTGCCAATGCTGACCTCTAGGTCTTTGAGCCCTTTCACACATGCAAACTGCCCATAAAACCGAGCATTTTTACGCTTCGCTTTAAAGGCGCTTTTGAGGCCTTAGCGGTGCATTTTTTTAAAAGACACGTGACTCAAAAACTACTTCAAAAACCATTTTGAAGCCCTTTTCCCATTTCAAATGGAGAGGGGCTTTAGGCACTTTTTGTTTTTTAGCTCTCCAAACATGCTGCTTGCAGGATTTTTTGCACCGCCCTGCCAGTGCACCGCCCCAGTATGAAAGCATTCATTGATTTCAATGGGAATAGGCTTTCAAATGCTTTTTTTTTTTAGCGCCAAAAAATAATTGGAGTTACTGACCTGAAGCTGGTACACAGATAAGGAGTTATGACTTTCTAATCTGTATACTTATTAGGATAAACGATCAGTTAACCACTTGCCGACCAGTAGCTGTAGTTTTACTGCGGCAGGTCGACTACTACTACACTAAATGACGTACCTGTATGTCGCTTCCTTTAATAGACAGTGGGGCACACACACGCTGATTGGCAAGAGGGAGAGCCACTCGCGATCGCTCCCCATGGAGACAGAATGGCGGTCTGCCTATGTAAACAAAGCAGACCGCCATTCTGTCACAGATGAACACAGGGATCCTGTGTTCGTACTATTTAGGAACACAGGTCTCTGTGTTCATCTATTGAGTAAATCCCCCACACAGTTAGAAAGCACTCCCTAGGAGCACACTTAACCCTTTGATCGCCCCTGGTGTTAACCCCTTCCCTGCCAGTGTTATTAATACAGTAACAGTGCATATTTTTAGCACTGATTACTGTAGTAAGGTCACTGGTCCCCTCAAAAGTGTCAGTTAGGTGTCGGATCTGTCTGCCGAAATGTCGCAGCCGCTAAAAGTTGCTGATCGCCGCCATTACTAGTAAAAAAAAAAAAAAAAAAAAAAGACAAATCTTTCCCCTAGTTTGTAGACGCAATAACTTTTGCGCAAACCAAATCAATCAATATACACTTATTGGGATTTTTTTTTACCAAAAAATATGTGGCAGAATACAAATTGTCCTAAATTCATGAAAAAATTAAGATTAATTGTTTTATTGTTATTTGTTTTATTTTTATTGGGAATGTTTAATAGGAAAAATTTTAAAAATGTATTTAATTTTTTTAGAGTGGTCGCTCTTTTTGTTTATAGCGCAAAAAATATAAACTGCAGAGGTGATCAAAGATCAACAAAAGAAAATGTCCTGGTAATTAAGGGGGTAAAACCTTCCGGTCCTTAAGTGGTCAAGCAAAAGAAAAGAAAAAAAAACCCCAAGTTTTCTGCATTTTCATCAGGAAAAGAACACCAACCTGTGGAAATTTAGACACAAAGCCAATCATTAAAATCGAGTTTAAAATTTGCGTAATTTTAACTGGTTGCCGACCGCCGCACGACTATATACTGCGGCGGTCAGCCCCGGTCAGGCAGAATGACGTATCGGTACGTCACTCGCCTGTCACTGACTTGCGAGCCTATTGCGGGCGGGCGCGCGCCCGCCGCGGCTCGTTCACAGACAAGTCAGTGCGTGTGACCGGCGGACTCGATGTCCGCCAGTCACACTGCGATCGCTCCTGTGAAGGGAGAAAGACAGAGCGGCTTGTGTAAACAAGCTGCCTGTCAGTTCTCCCTGTGTAAAAGTGAAGATCTGTCCGTTCTACTATGTAGAACGGTTGATCTTTGCTTTTACACCAATAGGAATGTCCCTGCACAGTTAGAATCACGCCCCTAGGACACACTTAACCCCTCCCTGTCCAATAAAGTTAACCCCTTCCCTGCCAGTGTCATTTTTGCAGTAACAGTGCATATGTATAGCACTGATTACTGCAGTAATGTCACTGGTACCCCCAAAAGTGTCAAAAATGTCAGTCAAGGGTCCGATCTGTCCGCCGCAATGTCGCAGTACCGAAAAAAAAAAAAAATCGCAGATCGCCGCCATTACGCGTTAAAAAGAAAACACCAAAAATGACAAAAATCTTTCCCTTTGTTAGTAAACGCGATAACTTTTGCGCAAACCAATCAAAATACGCTTTTTGCGATTTTTTTTTACCAAACATAGGTAGCATAAAACAAATTGGCCGAAAAATGTTAAAAAATTTAGATTTTTAAATTTTTTTTGGGGAATTTCATATAAAAAAATGTGAAAAATATTGTTATTTTTGCAAAATTTACGCTCTTTTTTTGTTTATAGCGCGTGATCAAAAAATCGCACAGGTGATCAAATACCACCAAAAGAAAGCTCTGTTTGTGGGAAAAAAAGGACGTCAAATTCGTTTAGGTACAGCGTCGCACGACCGCGCAATTGTCCATTAAAGTCACGCAGTAAAAAAAAAAATCGCAAAAAAACCCCTGGTCCTTTAGCAGCCAAATCCTCCGGGGCTTAAGTGGTTAAATTATATTTTTAATATTGGTGTTTAAATCGTCAGCTTTCGTTAACATAATCCTTGGTGATCCTGTCATAAAGGTAATTTTTCTGATACTTCCTATTACAGAGTAAAAACATCATGCCAGTCTCCCAACTATGCTTCAGTTAAAAAGAGTTCTGATGGGGACTACAAGTGGCCATTTCAACACATATTGCATAGGCACGGTCAACTGCTGTCACTCATAAGAAAACTAGTCCTGAGAAAAATCATTAAGCCATCGCTGAAGTGCATGTAGGCAGAAAATGGCTGCAAGTGACAGCAATAAAATATACCAAAAGATGAAAAAACATGTGAAAAAGTATGTTATAAAAACACATACAAACATACACACTTGTTTACGATAAACAGAGCTTAAACTAAATGTTTGGAGGCTCTGTATGTCCGAGATCTCAGAGTAAGTCCCAGTTCACATTTGTGCGATGCGGGAATGCTGCGAATATACAGCATGTTCTCGCATTGCATCTGCACCCCTGGCAGTTCACACTGCCATATGTGATAAGCTGGGGTGTTAAATTAAAAGTTAACGACACCCCCAGATCAGATCGCATATCGCAGTGCGATCTGAAAGCTCGCACAGAATCGGATCGCACTGGTGTGAACCACCATGCGATCCGATTCTGCTACGGACCAAAAAAAGGGTCCTGTGCGTGTTTTAGTGTGATTGCGGTGCAAATTCAGCCAAACTGTATGGCTGAATTTGCATCGCACAGAGATCGCATGTAATTTTAGGAGCAGTGCGCTCCGAATTACATGCGATCTCTGTGATCGCACTAATGTGAACCGGCACTAAGCCCCCTGATAATGAATAAAGCGGTGAATAGTCATTCATTTATGTGTAGATTTTCACATGAGCTATTGAGATCTATAAACACCAAGTTTTATGAACAAACTGTATATGTGAAACTGAGCCCGATGCTCAACCTGCTGACAAAAAAATAGAAGGAAAAAAACGGATATGAAATGCTTCACATTTGTCTAAGGGAAAACTTCTAAATGTTTTTGTGGCTGCGACCATAACAAGGAAATGATGCACAAACCCACCACACATCAGAAGGAGGCAGTAGAATGTCATAAAAATGAACTGGCATTCTGCTTTGATAATTAGGATTTATAATCACACGAGTATTTGGAATCTATATGTTTCCATTTGCTAACTAAAAGACCCAGTGGAAAGGACATCTTCGGGGCTACACAGCTTCCACAGCCTTCCAGAACACTAAATTAGCCTTTCCGTCTCATCTCACTTATCAAAGGACACCCAGTTTGGCTTGAAAAGAAAAAGGGTACAACTCCAGAATGTTAGTTCAATAAACCTTACGACCTTGTGGTTTCTGTTTCATTCATAAAGTTGCTGAATAATTAACACACATCTTGCAGTGAAATGTGTATCAGGGAACGGAGAGCTGTAGAGGCAGGAAAAGGCCCTTTAAAACCCAGGCGAGGAGCGGATGGGTTCAGGAAGAAACTGATAGAAGGGGAAGCTTTTATACAAAGCGGATCAGTTACTTAAAACAGCATGTTTAACATTTCCCCCTGCAGATAAATCCTTTTTAATGCAAATGAAGTCAGAGCGGCAAGTGGAGTTTGGCACCTGTCCATGGTGCTGCTCATTTCCTCCACAGAAACATTCCAGCCGCATGGAGAAGACAGCAGCCCGACGGGCACAGCTGGGAGGCAGCTTATTTACCTGCAGTAAGAGAGCTGGCTCTGGGCCCTGCTAACAGCTGGCCCTTCCACAGCTCCACTGCACTTTGTGTATAGGCTTGGAGCTTTGTCTTCTTGTGTACAATATAATAAGCATGGGCAACCTGTGCCATTTATCAATGGGAATTAAAAAAAATAAAAATCCCCAGAATTACCTAGGAGATTAAGGTTGGTGGAACCTTTAAAATAACACTAAAATGGCACAGACTGATTAAATGAAGATGTATCAAAGAATGTTTTTTCCTTTTAAAAAAGGCACAGCTGACAAAACATTACACTACAAGACTTCACTGTGTCATAAAACAAAAAACATACGATATAAATATATAATGAGAGCCTATATTTTTCCAGCCTCTTTTGAAAAAAAAATAAAAAAAGCTGCAACATTCCCGGCCAGCAGGAATAACCACTGCATGCATCGAAAATCACTAGTACACCTTCCTGTCAGGCCTATAGTAAAATGATGGCCGGGTGGGAGCACTGTTGTTCCCGTTACGCTGTCCTCCCAGAATCAGGCCCTTCTGGGGTGTGATATGACCCATCGTGTCCACCAGACACAGCCAATGACATAGGTCTGTTCTGGCCAATCACAGCAGATCACATGACCGATGTACACAATGAAAGGCTTTGATTCATGCCTTTTATTGTGTACTACTGTGATGAGCTCTGATTTGTCACAGTCATCACATGGTACAGATAGGGCCATTTACAGACCATCTTTACCATGTGATTAACTGTAGCCAATCACATGTAATTACAATAGTAAACACTGAAGAACACTATGGTAACACTCCATTGCTCTGGTCACTGTATGTAAAAATATATATATATATTTTTTTAACATACTGTCATCAGTGTCCCTGATCACCGGCACAGCAGTTATACAATACCTGTTCTGCACTGGTGACAGGATGTAAAAAAAATAAAAATTAAAAATCAAAGTTTTTTTTTTATTTCTTCTTTTTCCAAACAATTGTGACAAACAATTACAACTTAAAAAAGGAAAAAAACTTGCCATGCCTCTTCCTAAATACCTTGGACTGTCTACTTTCCAACAAGGGGTAATTTGGGTGGTATTTGTACTGTACTTGCATTTTCTTGCCTCAAGTGAGTAGTACATCAGGATTGACTGATTTTCACATACACACAATATATATATATATATATATATATATATATACTGTATATATATATATATATATATATATATATATATATATATATATATATATTTTTTTTTTTTTCCTTTCCAACAGACTAAATAATATACACAGACTTGGGTTATTGCACCAAAGAAATATAGCAGCATACAGTTTGGCCTAAACTTATGAAGAAAGATTGTTTGCAAGATGTTTTGTGCAAATTGTGTTAAGCTAACATGGACTACAAAACAGCTCTCGGGATCCTGCACTTACCTAGCATGTTGGACGACTCAATGAGGTTGGTGTCAAGGTCTGTCCAGTATAGTCGTCTCTCAGCATAGTCGATAGTCAGCCCATTTGCCCGGCCCACATTGGGTACCAAAGTAATACGCTCACTTCCATCCATAGAAGCCCTGTCAATCTTGGGCTTTCCTCCCCACTCTGTCCAGTACATAAACCTATAAAGGGAACAGAATTGTTATTCAATAAACAAAAAGACAGTGGAAGTGAATTTAAAGCAAAACTGCACATACTACAACTTCTTGGAAATTAAAACCCAGGCCAAGCAAATACATTTAATAATTCTGTCTGAGTTTGGAATTCTTCAAATGCTTTACTGTATTGTAGTTTTGTAGGATTCTTCCCTCTCAATCACAATTTTTTTTGGAACAAAAAGTCACCCACAAAAGCTTGTCTGCTTGTGGCAGCCTTTAACCCTTTTGCAGCCAGGCCCTGCGCTTCCCTTTTAAACTCAAGTGGTAAGACCATTTTTGCAATTTTTCGATTGCTTTTTTTTGCCTCAGCTCTCAGTTTGTAAAAGACCCGCGTGCTTTTATTTCTGAAAGCATATGACCAGTACTACTGATTTTTAAGGCCCTGTGATATTTGTGCAAATATTTATCAAACCCATATTTTCGCTAAAATATACACTAAAATCATTATTAGCAGATACAAGCACAGCAAATTTGACAAAATTCCTGCTTGATTTCTACTAAATCTAAACCTGTATTGCCTTAGTAAGAAATATTTGTAAAATTTAAATTGTACCCTTTTGTGAAATAGTGAAAATTGAAGGTACGCAAAACTGTAAATAACCAATTTTCTAAAAATTGAGGATTTTCCATTTTCTTTTACTTACAGCTTTCAGTATTTCTAAAAGACCCCCTAAACCATGCATTTTATGAAAGCATAGAACCAGTAGAGAAAAAAAAAAAGGCGCTATTGATTTTTTAAACCCCACAATGGTTGCGCGAATGTTCAAATCTCTATGTTCACTTAAAAAAAAAAATACACACACTAAAATCCTTATTTGTACACAAACACAACTTACAAAACTCCTAGCTGAGGGCCAGTTCACACATATGTGATGTGGGAACTGTGCAAATCCACTGCGGGTTCCCACATCGCATTAAACACGCAGGCGGTTCACACTGACTAATGCGAATCCCTGGGGGTGTCAATACAAAGTTAACCACACCCCCAGATCAGTTCACATATCGCAGTGCGAACTGCCAGTTTGGACATTAATCGGATCGCATAGGTGTGAACACCCATGTGATCCGATTCTGGTGCAAACCAAAAAAGGGTCCTGTGCAACTTTGGTTCGAATGCAATACAAATTCAGCCATACAATCTGTATGGCTGAATTTGCAACGCACAGACATCGCATGTGATTTGCAGAGCAGTGTCTGACATAGCATTAGTGTGAGCCAGGACTAAGGCCTTGTTTACATGGGGTATACTAAAGCGTACGCCTGTGGAGGGCAGCGTTTACCCACAGGTAGTTCCATTAATGTAATTTGGAACGCAGCAGCTGCAATGACAGACCGGCTGCTCCCCATCTGATATTCATGCAGGTGCATGGCTCCAAATGCAGACAGTGTGAGTTCAGGGACATGCACCTACGCAGATGTCAAGTTAGGAGCAGTGGCTGTGTGCATGCAGCCCCTGCGTCCCAACTGACATCAATGGGACTGCCTGCATGGGGATGCACGGAACACCTGCTAAACACGGCCTTGCTGAAGCATGCCTTGCGTGAACAAGGCCTTACCAAGTTTTATTTTTTTACATTTTTATTTTAAACAATTTTTTTTTTTTTTATCAGATTCCATTATCTGCAATCCCAATTCAATGGAGAATTCAGACCGTCTTGGATGCCAAAGGCGGTCCAACGCCATATTAGGTAATGATTTTGTTCTTTTATCATACTTGTTTCCATACATTTGTCCAACCGCTGTATTGTTTTCAAACTACAGTCTGGGTTTGTAAAGGCCTTTGGTGCACACAGTGGATTTTTGTCCTTTGTGGAGATTGTGAAATACATTTAAATAAAATGTATTGTGCCTATCCTTCAAATTCAAAGGCATAAAATCATGAGAAAATGCATTGTTTTTGCAGAGATACGTTTTTTTTTTTTTTGCTCAAACATACGTAATCAGTGCTCTGACAATGTATTCATACATTTGTGAGTTTGTAATGGCTCTTTAACATATATACCTGGTTGCAATAAGATTCTATGTACTTGGAAGTAGTGGCAGCAGAGCATTGACCTACTTAACATAAGAGAACAGAAAGGCGACGAATGGAGCTGTGCCCAACACAACGCTGTCTGGCTGAATGACCAGATAGTATTTCAGGTTTGTGTTCCCAGAGAGGGTAATTACTGATAGCAGACCAGGATGCAGAGCGGATAATGTGCCTTTGTTATGGCAAACAGAGAGGGGACAAAGAACTACTGAGATCTGGAAAAATAGAGATCATCTGCTATTTTTGTGGAATTTTCCATTTCCTTCTAAGGATATTATATCATAATACAATTGCCCCTTGGTTATAAACTGTGTACTGTCAGCCTGGTTTTAGAGACCAGGTGAAGACAAAACACTATAGTGAACGTTACTAAACCTACAGCAGGTATTTGTTATGTTACAGCTGTACTCCCAAAAGACACAAATGAATGCAACTTTATTTCTACATCATTTTAAATGCAAACAGTGTATGCACCTGAATTTGACCTCGTATAGACCCCGCAGATTGTAGTTGAGAGGGAGAAGCAGCACAAAGAGCCAACCAGTTATGCTGCAGTGCTCATGTGCTACCAAGAGGCATGCTGATTGGATAAAGCAGAGTGAAAATGAACTGATCATTCTTGTGTGTCTGCTTTCAATATCAAAATTACAGGCTGGGAAAGGGGACAACTACTGCAGAAAAAAAAAAATCAGGTCATCTGCATTGCCACACAGGATTGTGCTGTGTGGCAGAGCTGTATAAACCTTAGAACTGGATGGGCAGCAAAAAATTGTTTGCAGGTAAGGAAGCTTCCATGTATGGCTTTTATTTATATATTGGGCCTTTTGCCTGAAGTTCAGCCTTAAAGCAGATCCTCAGTTCCACACTGTATCAGCTTTCCCCCTCTGGAAACACCATTCTAGCATGTGCGCAAATACACCTAAGGCACATCTGTGCACAAGCAGGTGATGCCCCACGCATGTGCAAATAAAGCCACACTTCCTAATTTCGATAATAGCCATCTCTGCATATATATGGAAAACTCCACATGTAAGCAGATGGTTGGGGGAAACCAGTGCATGCACAGATGTGATGCAGGGCTAACTCCGGACCTAAAGCCCTGCAGCACATCTACACAGTCACAGGTGGGGGCAGGTGTAAAAAACATAAGTTATGCCTAAGCAAGAACTAAGGAAGTGTTTCCCAGCACAAACTTCACCATCAAAAAAAAGATGTTGTCCAACTGTATGGGCCCTTTCACACAGGCGGACCGTTCAGATCCGCCTGTCAGTTTTTTTTGGCGGATCTGAATGGTCACCCCATGCATCTCTATGGGGCATCGGATGTCAGCGGAGACATGTCCGCTGACATCCAATCCGTCAAATCTGGACAGATGGAAACCCTATTTTCCATCCGTCCAGCGGATCAGATGAGAACGGACAGACTGTCCGTTCCCATCCGATTCCCCCATAGAGATGCATGGGGACCTGACAGCTGTGTCTCCGCACACTGCACAGAGACACAGCTGTCATCCTCCTGCTCAGCGGGGGATCGGCGGATCGATCCCCCGCTGAGAAAAACAGAGTCCGTCTGACGGACTCACTGTGTGAAAGGGCCCCAAGAGTGGGGGGGAGAGGAGGCCGGGCAACATAACATACTTTAGGGTGAAGATCCACTTTAACGAAGCAAACCTCTAATGAAAAAAATGCCAGAAAATGCTGTATTAATGCTAAGACTATCAATAACAATAATCATAATAACACTTTAAAGTGTTCAATCACCTTTAATTGATAAAAGAAAAAGGAGGAGGAGCGATTACATCTATCAACACCACAGAACAAGTGCGAAGTCACAATCTCAAAGACTTCATACTTCTCAGTTCTGCCATTCTCTTTAAGTGCTAAATTCAAAAGATACATGCTGGGAGGGTTTATCCACCTAATCATGCACTGTGGACTTTTGTCAGGAATGTTACTACATATGCCCTAATTCACTGCACCCTAGAAGATGCCTGCACAGGAGATGCTGGACATAAAAGTTTGTGAATTAAAGAATAAAGTGAGAGCAGATTGTACACAGAAGGGGAGCAGAAAACACGCAAATGAATGAGAAGAGATAGTCTGCACTTCATGATGCTGGGACATCTCACATAATGTCGAACTCCCCACTAAAAACATATCGCAGTGCATTGTGGCCCACAGGTTTACATTCTAAAAGGCCAAAAAAATTACTCTTCACTGCACAATGATTTATACCCTAATTTGGGCCCTTTGGGTGCACTAGAACGTTTACTACAAAAGGTGGACAAACTTTTAAAGCCATTTCTATTGCCAGTCTACAGATACAAAGCAAGCTATTACAGCACCTAATTTTCTGGTGCCTGACCATGAGTGTACACTCAAATACTACCCAGGGTTAATCACTCAAAATAACTGATAAGTGTCTGGAAATTTGCATTGACTTCATTTCTGTACACAGCTTTACTCCATACTGAACCAATCAGACAATCTATACTGAAACTCCACTTCTGGCGACTCACCCATCTGCTGGATCCAAAGCCAATGCCCGTGGGCTGTCCAAGTCTTTCCACACTAGTATCTGACGATGCATGCCATCCAGCTTGGAGACCTCAATACGATTTGTGCCAGTATCTGCCCAGTAAAGGTTCTTTCCCAGCCAGTCCACAGCCATGCCTTCAGGATAATCCAAGCCAAACTGGACCACGTGTTCTAGGGCACTTCCATTCATGAACGCCCTGCTGATTGTCTGCAAGCAAAGAAAACAAGTATTCGTTGGTGAAACTGCTTGGCTTGCAAGAAAATCCTCACCTGTCGCTCCTAAAGGTGTGGGGGTAGTCAAACGAAAAGGCGGCCTACTATGGAGCTAAAGGAGTGTAAAATTCAGCAGTCAACCCAATGTAGAAATCAATATGCAAATTTCAAACTAATTCAATATACTTATTATGAACCGGAATATAATACAATAGCATCTGTATTGAGCTACTATAGAGTAATCAGCTTCAAATGTAGAGATCAGAGAGAGGCATTCCAGCTGTCAGTGTTTAAAGGGTTAGTTTACCTTTTCAGAAAAAAATAAACACTATTACACTCTCCCTACCCCCTGGACCCGTTGTATTTACCCCCACGGGTGATGAGCAGTTAGTGCCCAAACAGATGGTGTAGAGGTCCCGGGATTTGAAATCCCCTCTCTTCTCCATCTTTATGCAGTGCATCTGATCTGTCCCAGAAAATCCACAAAAAGAAGAGCTGGGATTTTAAATCCTCAGACTGCTACACCTGCTGCGTGGGCACTAACAGCTCATCACCCAAAGAAATTAAGTACTGCATGTATGAAGGTGGGGTGGGGAGGATGTACAATGTTAGGTTCACCTTCTAATTTTTTAGTTTTTGAACTTACCTGTCTTTTTATTTGTAATTAAGACATCAAACAGCAAGGAAAAGGTTTGCCTCTTAGGGGGTCTACGACAGCAGAATCGAATACACAACAAAACATTCCGCATCCTGGCTAGATACCTGACATTTTGGGTCAACTTAGACCTGCAGGCTGTTCCAGAAGAGCCCGCATGCAGTCTTAACTCACACACTGCATACTGTTCAAATCAGAGGAAACACACAGCTGGGGAAAGGGTGAGGCCAGAGCTTAACCCTCTGCATATGGTTGTAAAAAACACTACTACCAGCTTACCTTAAAAAAAGGCCAATGTCTAAAGGGCAAGAAAATCCCCATCCACAAATCTGCCCTGGAACCAAAGAGGCGGTTTGTCATATATGTAAATATCTACAATACGACTTTGTATTCCCTTTCCAACGCAGCAGGTTGCGCACTAGGATAAGAGCCGGTTCACACTGAGGCGATCCGACTTCGAGGGGCGACGTTGTGCACCGCGACTTGCAGGGACTTCACATAATGGAAGTCTATGCAAGTCGCCCCCAGGTCGCCCCAAAGTAGTACAGGACCCTTTTTCTAAGTCGCAGCGACTTGTGTCGCTCCTATTAGAACGGGTCCTGTACTACTCAATGGCGAGCGACCGACCGCGACTTGTCAGGCTGACAAGTCGCCTGACAAGTCGCGCTAGTCTGAATAGGGTCTTAAGCTCGTTTCGTTTGTTTGTTGACCTGGAGCCTACAAACAAAAGGGTTGAGAGGAAGCAGAATACATAATAATTGGTACATCTCAGCAATACCTGCCCACTGCCCCATGTTTAAGCACATTAAACATGCTGCAAGTACAGGAAAAAAAAATTTGTTGATGTGCCAGAAATACCTCTCTCTGACATGACAGCAGCATATTTTTTCCTCTGAACTCTTAGACATGCAGTGTCAACTCTGTCTACTTCATTTCTGATGGTTGAAAAACACAGACACAGAAGATCTCTTCATCTCCATAACCCTTCCTTTTGCACAGGAAGAGAGAGCACATGACGTTATCTCACAGGATTTCTGGTAGGATCAACAGGTATTTTTGCACTCATTAAAGAGATACAATAAACCACTATATTTAAAGTGTTAGCAAAACTGTGGGCCCCTCCAACCCCAAACAGAGATTCCTCCCCCCTTCCTACCAACAAGGCCTCAAGCAAAGTTTCAATTAGAAAAGAATCTGAAAGGGAACGGCTTCCGCTCACAATGGAAAAAAAAAAAAAAACCATGGGTAGAGTTTATTGCAGAAGATTTTTTACTATTCTCAGGGCGCTCCAGTCCAGTCACATGGTCCCCCCAGCGGCCAGATTGAGGGGAGGGAGAGATCACCAACAATGGCTGAAAAATCTGGGTCAGTGAAGTCACCCATAGGTTTACTATGGGGCATCTATGGTCAGATCTCCTCCTTCTCCCCTGAAGCTGCTGCTGGGAGCTGAAAATAGGTAAGCATTTGCATCTTCCCTACACGTTCGTTAGAATAGGCGTTAGAAGAGGGGTGGGAGCAATTTTAAGCTTAAGTTCGATATAGACTTGAATTCCGCCTTAAACATATGAAAAACACAAACATTTTAAAGAATCCTGGAGATTTCTTACAAATATCTAGGGAAAAAAATACTAACAGATGTACTAATTGTAAATTTATGTCGGCAATATCATGTGGGCTGCACACATGAAATGTCAGATAAGCATGTACCTTTAAACTGATGTCTGTCCAGTAGATGCGGTTATCGGTCACATCAAAATCAAGAGCGGAGGCCTCCTTCACACCAGTCAGTGGAATGGCTACATTGTTATTGTTGGTCTCTAGTGATATGCGGCGGATGTCAGCCCGGCGGGAGAACAGAAGAAATGCCTCTGGTACAATACAAGTCTTCATATCATTTATTAGCTCCAGCCCTATGGGACATGCGCAGCGCGGTCCCTGGGGTCGATACAGGCACAGGTGGCTGCAGCCACCATTGCTGTCAGCACAAGCATTAGAACCTAAAAAAAAAAAAAAAAAAGATACATAAATCTATTTTTGCTGTGTATTCCTATAAAATCCAAAGATTACTTGAACCATTGCACACAAGCAGCTTACCGGATATCTTATAAATGTTTGTGGCCTTCAGGCCCATCAAGTCAGGCAGCTGGTCAATGATCACCTCACGCTCGCTAGTGTGTTTGTGTACTCTCTCAATGCTGCGTCTTTGCCAGTCCGTCCAATAGACGTAATCCCCTAAGAGTGTGAAACCAAAGATGTGTGGCAGCTTGTCCTCCACCAGCACCCTGCGCCCGCTGCCATCCATATTCATGACCTGAAAACAAAACACAGAAAATCAACAATTATAATGAAGGTATTATAATTATACAAATAAGCAGCAGTGTAAAATGCCTGGGAAAAGGAACTCAAGAGCACTGAAGGTTTACTGTACATATATTTAGTTAGTGAACAGTTTACACTTCACGACCGAGATTAAAGAAATGTTGCACAGCATAGAACCATTTGTCAAGAAGCTGAGGTTTTCCTTACATCTCTTTAAAGCGGAGTTCCAGCCATTTTGGGTTTATTAAAAGTCAGCAGCTACAAGGTGGCCTGAGCGAAAGTGGAAGCAGGTACCCGTCAAAATTAGGTACCCGCTCCCTCCCCCCCACAAAAAATGACATGTCAGGGGTCAGGAGCACTTAAAGAGGAAGTAAACCCTCCTCTGCAACTTGTACCTATAGGTAAGCCTATGATAAGGCTTACCTATAGGTACTGTAAATATCTCCTAAACATGTACCGTTTAGGAGATATTTACTTTGCATGCAGCCAGTGACATCACTGGCGCATGCGCTCTGAAAGAACAGCCGCTCGGGCCGTTCCTGCAGAGCCCTGTACCGTGAACGTTGGCTCCCGCGCGCATGCGAATGAGTGACTTCATCGCGGCTCCAGCCAACCAGATGGCCGGATGCTGCAAACCCGGAAGAAGGGCGACCGAACATGTCACACATGAGAGAGGTGAATGGTCGACACTTGCGGGGCTTCGTTCTAAGGTAAGTATTTCATAATGAGCTAGTATGCGATGCATACTAGCTCATTATAGGTTTATCTTAAAGGCGTTTGTTTTTTGTTTGTTTTTTTTAATTCTGAGGTTTACAACCTCTTTAAAGCGGAAGTTCCACTTTTGGGTGGAACTCTGCTTTAAAGTAGAAGTACAGCCAAAGTTAGTTTGGCTGTACTTGTACAGTGGATTACAGGAGTGTAATTAGTTTTGCACTCCACTGACCCACTTTCACACTGTCTGTCTCAATTGGAGACAACTGGTGAAATAGCAGCTATAAACAAAGCAGCAGTACTTCCAAAAAATATTAATCTTAAAAACTAAAACAGAAAAAAAACAACTAATCACAAAAATAAGTACTGAAGGACTAAAGTGGAATTCCAGTCTGTAACCAAGCTTAAAATCGCTCCCACCCCCTTGTAACTCCTTTTCTAACTACCCTTTGGAAAAGAAGATGCGTATACTTCCCCCTAGAGCACTCTGGTCCAGTCTCATTGTCTCCCCAGTGACCAGATTCAGAAGGGAGGTGAGATCGCCAACCATGGCTAAAATGCCTGGGTCTGTGACATCACCCATAGGCTTACTATGGAGCATCAATTGTCAGATCTCTTACCTCTCCCGCCGCTGGGAGTCGTTCAAATGACCAGGCAACCTTAAAATAAGGATCAGCATCTTCCTTCCATATGGTAGAATAGGAGTTAGAAGAGAGGGCTGAAGTGGTTTTAGGTTTAGCTCTAGACTGGAATTCAACTTTAAACATATGGAAAACACAAACCTTTTAAAGAACCCTGGAGATCTCTCCAATGTAAGGGAAATCCTCTCAGACATAAGAATGGAAGATTCCTGAGCAAGTGATAACTAAAATCTTTAAGGCTCCATGTACACGGGACGTTGTTAAAAGTCCCTTTGAATGCTGGAATTTTTAGGACGTTTGAAACGCCCGTTCGGTCGCGTTTGTACCCGCGTTTAGCGGCGTTTGCGTTTAGAAGCGTTCCTAGAGGTCAAAAAAAAATTCCCTTTTAAAATGGAAAAACGCGGATCATCGCGTTCAGACGCGTTTGAAACGCCGGGAAACACACGTTCGAACGCAAATAATTGCGTTCTAACAACAGTCCCTGAACGCAACTGCCTGCAAATGACTGTAAACGACCTGGTGTACATGGACAGATAAGATAAAATGTAGATGGGTTCAGGGGCTTCTGAAAAAAATGCCCAACTGCTCCTAAACGGCCATTTCCACCGTCCCGTGTACATGGAGCCTAAATTGTTCCTTTATGTTCACAACTGACAATATTCATCAAGACAAAAAGGAGATTAAATGTTGCCAGCGGGGACACAAAGATTTAGATTTGGTTCTCAGTGATGCGATTTCTGATGCGTTGCAGAATGCATAGAATCACATGACAAGTGAAATAACCAGAGTTTCTATGGAGGACACTTACATATGCAGTGCTATTCAGATGCAATTTAAAAAATGGTCCAGTGCAGTGTGATTTGTATCTACATACACTTGAATGAAAATCACATGCAGATTGCTTATCTGTCTTGAGAACATGAATTCAGTAAGTCTTTGCTTTGTGACTCCCATCTCTGATCCATGTAAGAGAGAGAGACTGACCGTATCCAAATTGCATCAACTCGCACTGGAGGTGCTCCATGAAATCGCACTACAAAAACGCATTTAACTCGCACCACATCGTAAACCTAGGCTTAAAAAAAAAAAAAAAAAAACCTGAAAGGGGTTCTAACTCTCCTCAGTTTTTTCCAAAATTTAAAGAACGTTAACTTTAGATAAATTTTAACGTATAGTAATGTAAACGATAGCTTACTGAAAGGTATACATGGACGATCTTAACTATTGCTTTTGAAGTCAATCTCATCACACTGGGTAAAGAACTGCAGCAGATGTTAAGGCCCCTTTCACACGTGTGCAACTTGTCATGCAACTTTTGCCATGTTTTCCAATGATACCCATTCATATATGCGCAACTTAAAGTTGCAGCAACTTCAAAGTAGTTTCTGCACTACTTTGGCCCGATTTTAATGCCTTTTGAGGTCCAAAGACATAGACATTGAGGTCCAAAGACATAGACAAGGCTTCAAATAAAATCGCGGCAACAAAATTGCGGCAAAATCGCACGACTTTCAAGTCACACAAGTGTGAAAGGGGCCTAAAGGACAACTGCATTTATGTTGAAAAAACATAGCGGGGAAAGAATACAACATTCTGTAAACAATTGCCACACAAGCCATATTGTAATTTAATATCCCATTAAAAATGACCTATTTTATTCTGCAGTGATGCAATGTAAAATTCAAGGCAATATGGCTACCTGGAGAAAAGTCTCCAAAAAGTACATTTCCTGCTTGTATGATTTGCTCACTGATTTCTCAGAATTCTGCACACAGATCCAAGTCAGATTTTATCCACCGACTGTAACAAAAGCTTCATTTTTGGTGTGTTTTTCCCTAAGGGTTAATTACTTCTAAAAGGATGCAATCATTGCAAATATTCTCATAACATAAAAAAGTGCATGAGCCGAATATAATGAAATCTTTTCAGGATCAGTATCCAAAGGACATGGTCAAACAAATAGCTATTCCTTCAGAGCAGAAAAAGGCAACCGTTTTGTTAAAAATCCTTTCAATCTGTATTGATCACCCAGGAGATTTTTTTTTTTTTCTCCAACAAAAGTAGTTACTCTAAGTCTTACACAAACTATATTTTTCTCCTTCCATCTGCTAAAAACCAAGGTAAATCTAGGCTCTGGTGGTTCTTGCTCTGGGAACCGCCAAGCAGTGTGGAGTTTCACATTCTGGGTCAAAGTCTAAACACAGAGAAACCGCAGAGTGGGAGAAAGTAGAGCAGAGGAAACATGTGGCTTCAACCACATCGACCCAGATCCTCTGGCTGATAGCTGGCAAGGAAGGCATCAGCAAGATGATGCAGGGCCTTCCCTATTACCCGGCTGCAGAATGCCAGACATCTGACGGCATCAGATGTGTTACATTATTCATCCAACTGCAGAACCGAAGAGGCGATTGCTTGTGGTACAGATATTTTTCTGAATACTTGTCTGGGGTGAGGAGAGAATATGCATGACCCTCCCCCATCCAAAACTGATTTTATACACAGCCAGAGGGTTTATTAACAAACAAGCCAAGTTATCAGCACACAGTGACTGAATACAATTATCATAATTGGAAAATCACTGTTTCATTGAAATCCTGCTTACATACCATTACACACACTCAACCCACACTTTCCAGGGTGCCAAAGAACCCTGCCCACACACAGCGAGTACCAAGCACAATAGATGTTTTTTGATAGGATATCTTACAACAGGCTTTTGCAGTTTGGAGCTAAAAATTTGGGGTTTGGTCCAGAAAAAAAAAAAACACTGCACAGAAATGTAACAGAGGTTACTACAATGCAAACTATCTGATGTCTGCAATTCATAACATACACAGACCAAAAAAAATGTTTTTTTCCTCCCAGACTGAGCTAGGCCAAATGTTTTGGAAAAAAAATTAATCATTATCAGAAAAGAATTCACAGAACACTGACTACAGTCTTCTGAAAAATGAAGTACACCCCATGGAAACTATTGACATTAAAGGCCTCATGTACACTAGATGTGATCAAAATGTTAGTAGAAAGCTGTAGGAGTTTTTTCAGCTTTTTTGCAGTAGCGTTTTTAGATGTAGCATTTTTTAGCAAAAGCTTATGGCTCAAAAACGTTGATAAACGCAGAAAAGCTGGGTCCCGGGTTTTTTTCCAGCCAGAAAATGCCCCTGCTAGAGCTGCACAATTAAAACATATAATAATCACAATCTCGATTCTCATTTCCCCCCGCCCTGCAATTTCCAATTTTCACGATTCTCATTGCAGTCATAATGAGATAAGACACATAGCCAGACATCCCAAGTCTCTGCCATGCAGGCTGCGGCTGCCTGACACTCAGGCGATATCCCGGCTGTCTGTGTCAGAGCTCAGATGTCAGAACGGAGCCGATTCTTCCAGTGTAGTTCCGGCTCCGTTCTGTCACAGGCAGGGCGATATCAAATGCATTCTGCCTGTGAAAGGAGACCGAGGAGAGCTACAGTAAGCATCGGTTCTGTGCCGCTCCTCACACTCATTCTTCGCCAGCATGTCTGCCAGGAGTACCCGCCAGCAGTAAGTCACATGTGCTAGGGGTGCAACTAGCCCCCAGCTCATAATTGTAAATATCCCAGCATGTGCAGTATTTCTGACTACTCCCACCATCACCACTTCAAATCCCTGAAGTGGTCATGGTGGTTAGAGTGTTCCTTTAATATCTCTCATGTAAACCTCTGTATTCTGATTGCATTTGATCATCCTCTAGTTGTGTTAAATTGGTTTTGCAGCCTGGGATGTCTGCATATTAAAAATTAACAGCTCACATTTGTGTAGATGCTGGGAATCAAGGATGTCCCCAGGATGCTGGCATCGGTATTGTGGCGGGATTGCCAAGGTAGCCGGGACCGGAGGGGAAGCATCGGCCACGGCATGCCAGCGTGGATTGCAAATGGCGCCGATAGAGAAACTGACTTCAGCTGAGTGACGTGATGTGGTGGATGGGCGGTGCCCCCTTTTTTTTTTTTCAAACAAAGACCCTGGGGACACTGCACCCTTCTGGAGTGTACATTCGTGCCATGTTTTTTCAAATGTGAGCTGTCTTTAACCCATTAACATGACAGAGGAGGGGGTAATCCATGACAGGAGAGGGGGGGGGGCGGGGGTAATCCTAGTCACAGCTTTATTGAAAATGGTTAATTAAGAAAAAACTTCCCAGCATGTTATCCTGTGTGTGCGTGCACACATAGGCTGGTATTGGTTGTTTTGTCAGGGGCTAGAGCGCCACGATTCCGGAAATAATGAAAATCAAAATTATTTTTTGAAGATCACGATTCTCTCACGATTCCCAAATTTTTTTTTTCATTTAAAGATATATACATCTTTTTTTTTTTTTTTAAATTAACCATTTGAAAAATCGTGAGAGAATCGTGACCTTCATTCTAAGAAAAAAAATTCTTGGTCTGCCCGTAACCACAAAAAGAGTCTAGCCTCCGAAAGGACTCCGTAGCCGCCAGATATACCCAAATCGCACGAACCACATCCAAGGAATGCAAAGCAAATTCCTTGGGATGAGCCAACTTTGGACACAAGGAAGGCAACCTAACGTCCTCATTCAAATGGAAGTCAGACAATTTTGGGCAGGAATGATGGACAGGGACGAAGAACCACTTTATCCCTATGGACCACTAAATAGGGACTGCAACGGGATAATGCCACCAATTACGATACCCTGCGGTCAGAGGTAATAGCCACCAAGAATGTCACCTTCTGGGATAATGTAGGCAGGGGAATCTCCCAAATATTCTCAAATGGAGGTTTCTGGAGAACTGAAAACATTAAATGTAAATCCCATGGTGGCAAAAGAGACCGTACAGGTGAAGCCACATGTCGTACCCCCTGAAGGTACAAACTAGAGAGTGCGTGGCTAGGTCACTGAAAGAAGATTGCAAGGGCAGACATCTGGCCCTTGATGGTACTCAAGGCCAACTTCTGATCAACGCCCTCTTGAAGAAAGGTTAAGATCCGAGCCAGAGAAAAGGATGAGCGCTAATCGACTCACACCAAGAAATGTACACTTTCCATGTAGGATGGTATATCTTGCTGGAAGACGACTTCCCCGCCTTCACCATAGTAGGGATCACTGATCCAGACAGACCTCTATCCCTCAGTACCTGGCTTTCAATAGCTAAGCCATTAAAACCAGCGACTGTAAAGCAGGATGGTAGATCAGCCCTTAGGACAACTGGTCTTCTGAGAGGAAGCCCCCAAAGGATGTTTACAGCCACCAGGATGATTCTCGCTCTTGATTCCTCGCAGAAGTTGCGGAAGAAACCTGAGCCGAGGAGGATATTGGTCTTACAGTGGCCCTTGGACACCTGCGGCATCTGCCAGAGGAACCCGTGATCTTGCCACTAACTTCGTTATCCTCCTGTGGAGCCAAACCTGCTAAAGGAGCTGCATGTAGCACTGTGGAAACAGAACGGTCTTGAAGGTGGATACCACCAGACTCAGAACCTGTATGCAAAATGGGAGAGAGCACTATCTGTGTGACAGCAGCCAGTGAATCACGGCCTGTGGTTCCTGAAGTTTGTGCAAAGGAAGGATCACCCTGGTCAGAATTCGAATCAGACCTAGGTAAATCAATTCCCTGGACAGAGATAGGGGGGACCTTAGGTAGCTCGGACATCACCTTAACCTTTGCAGGAATTAAATCCGCGCAAGGAGACTCAGGGCCTAAAAAAAAAAAAAAACCTGAAAAGGGGTACCCCCAAAATAATTATTTTGTGGATCCCCTTGACGCTCATGGAGGAAGTACACGAGGCTGCAAACCAGCAAATATGTCGCCCAACCCCAATAATGGGTGAGGGCAGACCTTCATGCTGAAGGGGTCTTGTCTGCAGGTCCGGAGAAGCTAGCTCTGGGCTTACCAGATCAAGGATGCTTGGAACCTGCCGGGGAAGATTTGAAAAATCTTTTTTCATTATACTCTGTCCCAGAAGCACAAAATAATTTTCTATGTGCTGAGAAGGAGGGCCCCCGTCTGCAATGAGGATCCTTCCTTTTTCCTAGACTATGGCAGAAAGGTACTACACCCCCCCCCCCCCCCAACCGTGATGCCGTTAATGAGGTCATCCAGGGTAGCCCAGAACAGGCTATCACCTTGAAAGGGCCGATCAATGAGAGCTTTCTTCGATGCTTGGTCCGCGGACCAATTCTTCAGCCACAACACGCGCCCTATCGCTGAAACAAAGTTTGTACAGCACTGGATCCAAAGCTGCATCACAAAAACTGCAGCCCATGGATCAACAGGTCCACTAAATCTACATAAGCAGTGGGGGCCTGCTCACCCCCAGTCCCTGGCGCAGAAGCTTGGCCCATTCTGTTAGGGTCTGAGACATCAGGGCTGAGGCAAAGACTGGCCGCAATGTGGAACCAGCCATAGTAAATATGCTGCGTGCCACAGCCTCCGCTTTTCTGTCAGCCAGGTCCTTAAAGGTCGGGGATTCCTCTACTGGGATCATGGTCGCTTTGTTCAACTTGGAAACAGAAGGGTCCACCACTGGTGAAGTAGTCCACTTTTTTAAAATTGACTCCTCAAAAGGGTAACGTACAGCAAAACGTTTGGGGACCACAAAGGGTAATTTTGGTTGTTCCCATTCCTTACAAGGAAACCTATCAAAATGAGGCACATAAGGAAACATCTTTGGAGTGCAAGGTGACCTCTGCGAACCAAACACAGCCACATCTGTGGCTACATCAGCTGCATCCTCCATTTTTAAATTCTCACGCACTGCAGTAATAAGCGCGTCTACCAGCGATTTTTCATTCGCTGTTGTGACCATGGAGCAGTCATCCTCCCTAATCAGATGGATCTAGGGGGTTTGATATTAAGCCCCCCTGGACAGGCCACATCCACAGCGGCATCAGGCTCAGAATAAGAAGAGACAGACTGAGCAGGGTAAGGCGGGGGACGCTTTCTCCTGGGCTTTTGCCCACATGCCACTTCCACCCGGGACACTAAGAACAGCAGGACCACCGTTAATGCAACCATGGGAAGCTGAGTTTCCAAGGGACCTGCCACCTCCATGAGGGGTTTAGTGGGGGGAGATGTGACCCTGAGGCTCTATAAGGAAAGGATGACCTTGCAGTACAAAAAAATGGATTTTTGTAAAATCTTACCGTAAAATCCTTTTCTCTTAGCTCATTGACAGACGTAGTCCTCGGTGATACAGCACCTTCGGGTTATGTTGCCTCCACAGGAGCAGGACTAGACAGGAAATTAAAATGCTCTGGCCACACCCTAGGGGCAGTCCCAGAGGGTATATCCTCTCTCTCTCTGCCTCAGCAAATCAGTTATGTCAAAAAGCAGTCTTTAGAGATTTTAACCCAACCCAACTCAAAAACAGAGGGGCGGGGACTACGTCTGTCAATGAGCTAAGAGAAAAGGATTTTACGGTAAGATTTTACAAAAATCCATTTTTCTCTATCGCTCATTGACAGACGTAGTCCTCGGTGATACAGCACCTTCGGGACGTCCCAGAGCAGTATCACAAATGAGGGGTGGGAAAATGGAAATCAAATCCCAATCTAGAAGGCCCAACCGATGCCAACTAGAAGTTTACAATGCTCATCCTTAATGATGAGACTCAACAAAAAAGAAATTTTTCAAACAGAAAAAAACTCTCGAGGTAGACCACCGGTCTCCTCAAATTGCGGCCTGCAAAACCTTGCGGCCAAATGAGGCATCCGCCGATGCCGTCACATCAATTTTATAGAATTTTGTAAAGGTATGTACCGACGACCAGGTGGCCGCCTTACATACCTGGACCACTGACGCCTGATGGCGAAAGGCCCAGGAAGTACTGAGCGCTCGAGTGGAGTGCGCCCTAACAGGGAACGGAGGACTCTGTCCCTTAATAGAATAAGCCTGTACCACCGTCTGTCTAATCCATTTGGCAATGGTCGCGGCAGATGCAGGCAAACCCTTTCTGGGGCCATCCGTGATCACAAAAAGTGAATCCGTCTTACGGAATGATTCCGTAGCTTTCAGGTATACTCTGATTGCCCGAACCACATCCAAGGAATGCAACGCATGTTCCCGATGATGCTTGGGCTGAGGACACAAGGAAGGTAGTACAATATCTTCATTCAGATGAAAATCTGAAACCACCTTAGGAAGAAAGGATGGCTTAGGATGAAGTACTACCTTATCCCTATGAATCACTAGGTATGGGGACTGGCATGATAATGCAGCCAGTTCTGACACCCTGCGAGCAGAAGTGATAGCCACCAAGAAGGCCACCTTCTGGGATAAAGTAAACAAGGGAATCTCCCTGATGTTTTCAAAGGGAGGTTTCTGTAGAACCGACAAAACTAAATTAAGATCCCAGGGCGGTAAGGGCGCGCGGACTGGTGGAGCCAGGTGCCGCACCCCCTGGATGAAATTCCGCACCAAGGACTTGGTAGCTAAAGGTTTCTGAAAGAAGATTGCTAATGCTGAAACTTGACCCTTGATGGTGCTCAAGGCTAGCTTCTGCTCAACCCCTTGTTGCAAAAAAGCCAATATTCGAGTCACCGAATAGGTACGTGGAGGAAATCCTAAAGATTCGCACCACGCAATATAAGTCTTCCATGTGTGATAATAGACCTTGCTGGAAGTCGCTTTCCTTGCTTTAATAAGGGTAGGAATGACTGAAGCTGACAAACCTCTGTCCTTCAGTACTTGGGTCTCAATGGCCAGGCCATTAAAACCAGCGACTGTAAAGCACGATGGTAAATTGGTCCTTGAGACCACAGACACTCCCTGAGACGAAGTTCCCACGGAACGTCTGCGACTAGCCTGTCCAAGTCGGCCAGGCCGGCTTGACGAGGCCAGCCTAGAATTTCTAGGACCACTGGTGCTGACTGGATCTGAACCAGGCGTCCCTAGAGCTATCTGGCCCCGACCATCCGAGAAAGTCTGGTCGTTTTCTGTTCCCACACATTTATCAGATACCTGATTGCTATCAGGAAGGGTGATCTTTTCTGGTTGAACCTCAGGGACCGAAGTCACCCGGCTAGAGGCTTCTTGGCCTGTCTGGTCAACCAGATCAGATTCCTGTGGGGAATTGAGACTAATCTTAGGAAAAGGTAAAGGAAAAGATCTATTCAGGGAACGGTGACTACCGCTCCCTGTAGTACTTAAATGTTGGAAGGGAAGAATCGCACCGGTAGTAGTAGTTGATGCTCGATCTAATGTCCTGAATACCGGTGAAAACGTCCCCCCACCCTCAAACCGGGTGGGGGCGCACCTTCAGGCTGTGTACTCCTTTGCTTCGGGTTTGGCTGAGTTGGTCCTCTGTTTGTCCGACCAGCCTTTCTTGAACCCTCCTGGAGGAGTCTTGCCTTTCCCGCTTGTTCCAGCCGGGCGTGCGAACCCTTTATGGGTGGTAAAGAAAGGTCCTCGCTTGTTGCGAGGTCCCTTAGCTTTAGCAGCCTGTGGCAAAAAAGTGCTCTTGCCCCCAGTGGCATCCTTGATGATTTCATCTAGGGTGGCCCCAAATAGACGATTCCCCTGAAAGGGGAGATTCGTCAAGGTCTTTTTGGAACCTAGGTCAGCTGACCAGCATTTTAACCACAGCACACGTCTGAGGATTACCGCTGACATAGATGCATGCCCTAATAGGGGAGTAGTGTCCAAGGCTGCGTCACAGATAAACTGTAGCCCTTGTATAATCTGTTCCATCAAATCAGATGTTTCCTGGGGAATATCTTTTCCCCTAAGGTCTTGGCGTACCAATCTCGCCCATTCCGTAAGTGTCTGGGAAACTAGACCAATAACAATTACTGGTCTAAATGCTGACCCTATCAGAGAGAAGATGGTGCGGGACTCTGCTTCCATCTTTCGATCCACCGGATCCTTAAAGGACGAAGTGTCCTCCACTGGGATAACCGTGGCTTTATTCAGCCTGGAAATAGGTGGATCCACCACTGGTGGTACCGTCCATTTCTTAATGATGGATTCCTCAAACGGATAGCATCTAGCAATACGCTTGGAAATAGTAAAAGGTACGTTTAGAATGCTCCCATTCTCCTTTAATCTTATTACCAAAACACTTGGGTACAGGAAAAACCTTCACCGTTTTGATGGGCTTGTTAGTACCAAAAGGAATCTCTGTATCAGTTGCTTCTGCCGGTAAAACCTCAAGTTTTAAGGTTTCCTGCACTGCCACAACTAGTGCGTCCACCAATGCTTCTTCCTGAATTATAGCGGGAGAAGAAACTTCCTCCTCACTGTCTGAGGGAGCTTTACCTGAGGTAACAGCCCTTGCAGAGGGACCTGCAACTGCAGTGACCATCTCTGAATCTGAGTCAGAGGTGTCAGATAATATAGGGGTAGGCGGGGGTCGCTTCCTTGACCCTCGTCCCTGACAGGCCGCCTCCACCCGAGCCACCATAGACTCCAAAATTGCTGTAAATGCCTCTACACTCTGTGCACCGGCGGGTCCCGTGGCCCCCTCGAGGGAAACAGGTGGGGGAATTTGTGTGGCAGGGTCCATGATTATTCCAGTAACTTCCCGGATAATATAATTCAAAAATAAAAACCTTTTTCTTTTTTTTTTTTTTCACAGACCCCCAAGCGCCACAAAAGCCCCTTAGTGTTACCTGCTAGGGATCCCTATCGATCGAGAGAGAGAGAGAGAGATAGACCCCCAGGCTCACCACTTGATGCTCAGAGTTTAACTGCAACAGGTTACAGCGCTGTCTTCACAAACAGGAAGTCTTTTGGCTGGCTGCCCAGGAAGAAAGGAGGCGGCTCCGCCCCTCTGCACGCCTTCCGGCGCCTCCCCTAGCTCCACGAGGTGTTTGGATCACCTCAAACATGGCCGCCCCCATGCTGGAGACACGAGGCTACGCCAAAATGGCGGCTCGTGCAATCCAGCAAAAAAAATGGCGGTGGCCTGTACCGAATAGCGGTGTGCTGCAGGGCACACAACACTATCTCTGCATGGGGATTTTTGGCGTGGTTGGCGGTACCGGCCCTGGCGGACCTCATGGCCGTTCGGAAGGCCTGCTATAGCTGGAGATTTGACTAGGAAGGCAGTCTACATGTCCGTGGCTTCTGACTGGTAGGTACCTTATTCTTATCACAGTAAGATTCCCAGACTGCCACGGATTACAATCTTTTAAACATGTATACAATTAGATTGTTAGCTCCCAAACCAAGCCTCCTGGCTTTTTGCACATAAAATCACGCTCAAAGTAGGGGGATCTGTGCCATGTTATAGGATAGAGGGGGACTCTATCTTACCATACAGAGAGGGGCCCGCGTTCACCACAAGACCCGTCAGGGGGAAAAGGGGGAACATACTACTCACCATACCGGAACCAGGCGGGCACCAACTCCTGACAGTACCCCTCTCCACCGGGGCGGGAGGGCTGTCGACCAATACGGACGCCGTGACTCATGGTCTTTGGCGTTTCAGCGAGACGTTTAACTCGCGGGGTCAGTCCCTTAATGGGACTTTGTCGCGGCCGACCCAGCGCGGAGCTATGGCCTGCACGCGCTCGTAGGCTGAACTGGGGTGACCACCGGATCTCAACATCCAGCCCGTCGCCCAGTTCAGCTTTCTTGCTTGAAGATCTCACAGGAACACTGGAGAAAAAAGCTGTCTAAAAAATCTTTTTAAGAAAAAAATCTTGCCAGGACCGAAGATCCCAGCAAGGTATCTAGGTCCTTACTCCTAAATAGACAGAAAATAACTGATTTGCTGAGGCAGAGAGAGAGAGAGGATATACCCTCTGGGACTGCCCCTAGGGTGTGGCCAGAGCATTTTAATCTCCTGTCTAGTCCTGCTCCTGTGGAGGCAACATAACCCGAAGGTGCTGTATCACCGAGGACTACGTCTGTCAATGAGCGATAGAGAAATAATTTTTTGGCACCACTAACGGATCCCCTTAAGGCTCAGGGTACCTATCAGCAGAAAGAGAGAGAGAGAGAGAGAGAGAGAGATAACAGGGACCCCCAAGGACTCACCCTACCGATCGAAGGAGCGCCAAGAATTTGGACCCAGCATCACCATGGACACCATTCGTGTTAATATGTCCCAGGCACAGGAAGGACAACAGATTAAAATTGATTACCTAGAGCAGAGAGGGGGTTATATACCAAGCGGAGGATGGCTCATGGGCAAAGCCAGGTGTTTTTTGTTCTGCCTAGTAGTCCTACTCCTGAAGGGGGCAATATAACCCAGTAGTTATGATTTACGGAGCGCTGTGTCCGTCGATGAATGAAAGAAAAGTAGGTACACCCTTGGCATTAACCACTTTAACCACCAGGCCAATTCTGACACTTTTTATTTAAATATAAAAAATCATTTTGTTTTTCGCTACAAATTACTTAGAACCCCCCCAAACATTATATTTTTTCAAACAGAGGCCCTAGAGAATAAAATGGTGAGTGATAGAACAGAATTTGTACAGCAGTTTTTCAAACTGTATTTTTTGTTTTAGAAGAAATACACTTTAATTTTAATGCAAAAATCACACAATGCCCAATTGTAAAAAATAAAAGATGATGTGTCAGGTAAATAGATGCCTAACATGTCACTCTTTAAAACTGAGCACACTCGAGGAATGGTGACAAACTATAGTGCTTAAAAATCTCCAAAGGTGAGGCTTTAAAAGCCTTTACAGATTACCAGTGTGGAGTTACACAGGTGGTCTGGTGCTAGAATCATTGATCTCGCTCTGATGTTTCATGGACGATACTGCACCTTTGGTGCAAACACCATTTACGTATATATGTGCGTGACCTACATATGCATTCACCTTTGCGCGAGCACGGGGTTTGTTTCTTTGGTTTTTTTTTTTACACGGTCTTTAAACAATGTTTAATCTCTTTTTATGGCTATCACAAGAAATGTAAACATTCCTTGTGATAGCAACAGGAAGTGACAGGTCATCTTTCCTGAGGGATCTGGGGTCTATTAGACCTCTCCTCTGCCCTTGAAAGCTTTGAATCAAACTTGGATCTATTTGAGCCAAAGCTTTCCCTTGGCCACAATGGAAAACAGTCAAAAGAGGAAGTGACAAAATATTCATTGCTTCCGGTTTCGTATACCATAGGGGACAATCAGCTCTATGGAAAGCCGGTGGAAAATCTGGCTTCAGTCCAGGCTCGCCAGTGGGACAGTACAGCCCAGAGAGGCACCAGAGGGCTAAGTACCGCTAGGATGGCTTTTACATAAAAGGGAATTGCTGGCTGAAAAAAATAATACCATGAGCCTGTAGCTGCAACCATCAAACCAGTATACCCCCTTAAGAGCGGACAAAACAAAAACACAACCTCATAGAACAAAATATATTTTCTGAAAGTGGAGGCCTTGTAGAATAAAAAGATGGTTGTAGAAACTATTTATCAAACACAATATTTAGGGCAAAAAAAAAAAAACACACACACACACACTAAATACCCATTTGTTTAGTAAAATATAAATATAAAAAAGGGATTCTGTAAAAACATGCCAAACCTTAAAAGATAAGTTCACCTTAAAAATAAGAAATGCACGTCTTTTTGCAGGTAAAAAATTAAGAAAAGAAAAATTTGCAGTTTTTTTTTTTTTTTTTTTTTAGTTTACTTGAAGCCTGTAAAGCATTGCACCCGTAATTAGATTGCTGGTGCCATAAAGAACTCCTGCAGACCTGTCAGTGTATCTGTCTGCTCATACCTCCTACGAGCAAGCAGGTACACACGGACAGGAAGAGACAAACTCCGTCATGGTAGTTCACTTAGAACTACAAGCCGACAGCTGCAAAGGCTGTCAGTACCTGTAGTTTCCTGTTCACAGACACTCAATAGGAGGGGAGTGAAAGGGGGGGGTGGGGTTGCTGGAACAGGTTTCACCCTAAATAAGGGTGGAAGATGTAACATGTTCTAACAAGTAAACTTATCCTTTAAAATGGCATGTACCATAATATTGCAAAAAACTTTGGTACCTAAAATTCTCTATAGGCAATGCATTAAACGCCTTTATAGGTAATCAGGTTAGAGGTAACATGAGCCCTAGAATTACTGTGCTTCTGCAAACAGTTTTGGCAATCCCTCACGTGTGAGTACAGTTTGAATTTGCAGGTGTGTTCAGGACGACTGGATTACAGTTAATTTTTTTTTTTTTTTTTTTTTTTAAAGGTATCTCATTAAAACTACCTGTGAAAAGCTTCATATGGAATAGGTAATTCTCAGATTCCTGAGACACCGCAGCTGCACCTATACAGGTATATCAACAGTTATGTCACTGCCCACATACGTAGCCTGTGAGGCAGAACACCACTGGTATTAGTATTTAGTATTATTGTATTTAGAGTACGGTAGGTATTTTGCAGTTTGAGAAGAGTTCCTTCAAGCACTACGCGGTTTGATTCTATGAAAATATACTGGCTTTGTTACTTAGGTTTTGACGATTCTATAGCCTGAAAAAAAGATCTGGAAGGCAAATTTTCAAAAGTGCACATTTAGAGAAGTTTAAAATGTTTACACAATGTGAATTGATACAGACATGAATATGGAAACTCTACACTGAAGCAGATGATATATCTGCAACAGAACAGAAATGAGCACTGCTACAAGGGCTGGAAGACATAGGGTTAAGCAAGTCTTGATGTGCAGTTTATAATAATTGCACCTCCCACACCCCGCTGGTGTGCCACAATGAGAGGCAGCCATCTTTTCTGGGAAAACTGAGCAAGATTAATGTCACTGCTGTAGAGACAGTCTGGTTCTGTCTGCTGCCGGCTGCTAGATAAAATTGGGAACAAAGGCCTCCTTCTGAACACCCCTGCTGGGTTCCATTAACCACCACGGTCAGCTTATCAATGTCTCAGAAGCTGCCAGAGAACCAACAAAGTAATTACTGTACTTAGAGGGAAAAGTGACATAATAAAAAAGTGTGCGTGCATATGTATATTATAAATAAATATATATATATATATTTTTTTATGCAACGAAGAGCTTTCCCAAGCCTAGTCTGGCCTACAATAATAGTAACAGAAAGCACCTGAGAAAAGCAGCTTTCCTTTAACAATGTCATGTTGGGGCCCCAGACACTCATTCCATCAATGAAAAAGGTTTCATACTGATGGATGATAGCACACCATCAGATAACTGTATAGGCAGCAGTAAGCTCATATAGAAGCTACAACCCAATACAGCTTATCAGCCACTCACAGGACTTGAGCACCAACTAGAAGATAAAAAGAGCCATCATCACATTTGGAATTAGTTTTTTTGGGGGAGAAAAACAGTCTATATCAAAATAAAAAAATAAAAACTTGTTGGGGTATGAAATTCTATACATTAACCTTGAGTGACTCTTCATAAAGTTTTATTTATACAGCTTTGCTGCAATGCGGTACTGAAGTGAATGAGGCCATAGACAATCCAAACCTTGCAGAAAAGTAACCCACCTCTATCTGGTCTGTCTTGGCATCTCCCCAGTATATTTTCCCTTCTGCGTAGTCCAAGGCAAGACCATTGGGCCAGCCTAGGGAGGTGTTCACCAAAATCAACCTATCAGAGCCATCCATCGCAGCACGTTCGATTTTTGGGTTCTCTCCCCAGTCGGTCCAGTACATGTAGCTGTAGAAAAATACAAGTTGAATTAGACGACTGCTTTAGGAAAGGTTTCAAACTTTCCAATGGTTACAGGGGCACTGACTAAATCGATCAAACAAAAAATACATAATGTGTAAATATATCCAAACAAAAAATGGTGCAATCAGGGAAGTGACCTTCTGACAAGCTTCAGCCACACACATGCAGCTACCAGCGACTATACACTTGGCTTCTCCTAAATGCTTCAGCCTTGCAGCCCCTTCATGACCATGGTGGTCCGAAATCACTGCAATCAAAATACAAACACAAGGGCGCATCGGCCTAGCGCATTATCCTCCATAAAAGGCTTTATTAAATACAGAATTAAAAATACTCACAAACGAGTTCTTGGTAAGTGCATATCACAATACGGAGTGGCCGTCAGCGTCAGAAACGGAAGATTACCGTCCTCAGTAGCTTGAAAAGGCTTACGAGTTTCGAGGCTTAGCCTCTTCTTCAGAACCTCAAGGACAGTACATCTTCTGTTTCTAATGCTGACGGCAACTCAGTATTATGATTAATTCTGTATTTAATAAAGTATTTTATGGAGGATAATGTGCTAGGCCGGTGCGCCCTTGTGTTTGTATTTTGAATGTAGTTAACTATATCCATGCCCGAATCTCACAGTGGAATATTGTCCTCCAGCAAACTTAAGCGGTATAAAACCTAAAATCAAACATTATATTGCAGCTTACAAATTCTTAAATATGCTGGCTGCATTCGTTCTCTTTAGGCTTGCTCTTTCTTTGCAAAAGGAAACAAATGCAGCCACCACATCCAATGACCGTTAGGCCGCAATATATTAAATTTTTGGTTTTGGGATTAGTACTACTTTAAACCAAAATGAATCCATACACAACTACTTAATGACCCAGTAATTCATTTTTCATGAAATAGTTTCTTACTGTGTTTTTCTACCACCTTCTAACATCCTCTGTGAGCTCCCTAACCCTCACTTCCTTTTTTTTATAACTAGCAGTTCATGCTCACTGCGGTGACATCTACCGCTCTATGCACACAAGGGTTGCCATGTCTCTCCATACAATACAACCATGGAGAACAAACCTAGAACTTAGCCACCCTCTAACAGGAAGTTGGATCATAACAGCAACAACAAAAAAAAAAAAACGGTCTTAAAGCAATAGAAGGAACTTAAAAATACATATTTAAATATGTTTTAAACCAGAGTTTATCATCACTTAAAGTGATTCCATCGCTAAAATAAAAAAAAAAAAAAAAAAAAAGAGTTCCCTGCAAAAAAAAATAGTGACCTACTTACCTGCTGCCAAATGCCCCGATTAAAACTATGCCAAGATACCACTACCAAAAAAAATCTTCAATATCCTTTGCACTCATAGGTATGTTGGCTGCCTAGTCGCCCACTGTGCTTGGTTGTTTAATTTGCAGGCCCCTACATCACTACTGTGTCCTGTAGTGGCAACGAGGCCAGTGGAAGACACCACAAACTGTAGCAAGTTACCAAGAATATTGCACAACTAACGTCAGCCATAGATTGTGCAATTCTCCCATCAACCTCCAGCGGGGGAGCTTAGCAAGGAGGATCCCCCCCCCATTTACATCATCGAGTATGTGGATGGGGGAATAAAGTTAGTTTTTTCATTCAGCTCACTGTTTGAACAAAAAAACAAAAAACAAAAACAAACTGACTCATCTATGGCCTGCCTTTGCAAGGCAGGCCATAGATGATCGATTTTCTTCCCTCCAGCCACAGGCAGACCATAGGTGTGATTTTTGCTTGATTGCCCAATCAATACAGTGTTGATGGGGGAATCCCTCCCGTTAAGCCATTGTGTTTTCCCAGCAGAGGGGCGCAGGGACACTCATCCCTGCCGGGAGAACATAGTGATTATTGCTAGCAGGTAAAGCCTTAAAGCTACATTTAGTAGCTGCTTGTGTTCTCTTTCACTTTACACTAATATACTCAGAAAAAGACAGAGGACTCACCCATTGGATGGATCCAGGACAATAGCTCTGGGTTCATCAAGATCTTCAGATATTAAAATTTTGCGCATAGTTCCATTTAACCGTGTCACCTCGATGCGGTCAGTTCCCGTGTCTGTCCAGTACAAGTTGCGAGCCACCCAATCCACAGCGATTCCATCAGGGTGAGATACTTGAGAGACAACAATGAACTGACTAGAGGAACCATCAACCTGAGCCCGTCGAATGGCTCGCACCTCATCGTCAGTCCAGTATATGTAGCCGTCCACTGGGTCATAGTCTATGGCGATGGCATGGCGGATGTCATCCAGAGGGAGCACAATGTCCGTAAAGTCAGGGGTGTCTAGGGATATTCGCCGGAGATCTGTCCGCCGGGCAAGTAGCAGCACCTCCGTAGCACCTAAAAAGCAATCACATCACATTAGATGCACAATCACAAAAAATGGTACTATGTAAAAACATTTGACACTTCTGCTTACTATACAAATACTTTGTGGTTGTTACAGCCACTAATAGGATGGCTTCAGTGCTTTTGTAGCATAATCACTATTAGGTTCTTTGGTATAATTCCAAAAATATACTCAACAGCTAATGTTTAAGCGTCTTTCACTTAGTGCTTTCTTACACTAGTGTTGTCTGTGAAAAGCATTTGAAGGTAGATCGCTTTAAAGAGCAGCAAGGGGCTGACTGACAGGCATGTAGATGATACTGCCGCCTCGTGAATGCTTTTTTTCTGACAGCCAACAGGCTTTTTTCAATAGAAATAATGCCTCAAAAACAAGCCCAGTGCTTGGCTTGCTGCTGCAGTGCCCCCACATCAACTTGAACAGGTCGCATTCCTTTGCAGCACTGCCCACTGACATGACAGGGAGAATAATCTTTGCAATGACGCAAAGCAGCACAGCATGTGTATACCCCCCCCCCCCCCCGCATTTGCCCCAACTGCAAGTGTAAAATAGGTCTATATGCATATAAAACAAAAACTTCAACTGGCTAGGCTGAGAAATTAGTTTTACAATACAATCTCTATTATGTTACATTTACAAAAACCAAGAAATTCTTGAGCCTTCATTATTTTCCCCCATCAGGCGCACATTTTCCTAATACTCAATTTTCTTATGTTTAGTAAAACTATTTGTTCAGGAGACAAATATGAAGAGGAACAGGGAAGAGCAAACAAAGTGGTTTAAAGTCAGTACTAAATGGTAACCTGGCCAAATACTAGCTGAAAAAAGATAATGGAGGTCAAGCAGAGTTCCTGAGAGATAAAAGAAGCGCATACCCAATTTCAATGGTCAGTGTCCACCAAAATATAAGCATTAGGAAGATTTGCTTAAATAATTTACAAAACACAAACATGGTTGGGACTTTGAAAAATAATTCAGTAATTTTGTCAACTTTCAGCTTGGCTAATTGAGAAATTTTAGAGCTCATGTACTTGGACACTGCGGCTTCTGGCAGCAAGACCTGACATTGACAGGCATTATTTCATTAGTCTGTGTGCTTCAGCTCTAATAAAGAACAACCACCATAGTATTCTGTATCATATACAAGGAGAAGAATGAAGGCTATGGTCATTGACATTCCATAGGCTGCTTTCCAGGTAACATTTTTTATAGGCTCCATTTGCTAACCTAAATTTAAAGTCACCAGTTGCAGTAATTGTGAGTGCCAATAGTTATTGGGTTTCAGGACATGGTACCCCAAGTACCACTTTGTTGGTTCATGTAAAGAAAAAAAATATCAGGTTTAAAATCATCACTACCTTTGCAAGTTGAACAGGGCATAAAAAATACTGTGCTTTCTTTTAGATAGCCTTACTCAGAAGGACCAGTAGAAAACTTGTGCGCGGTACACCAACAGGGAACTTGCTCTATATTATGAAAAACATTCAAAATAGGCAGTGCATGTACAATGATTTGCAAAGACCGCAGTAGTAAAGAAACTTCTAATTGAAGCTTTCTGTAACCTTTTTCCAAGGATAACATGCACGTCTCACATGGAGAGAAAAAAAAAAAAAAAAAAACTTTTAACCCTGCGCACCCTACTTAAGTCCACAAGGAACCAGATCCAGGGCTAGAAACTGTTTAGTCTGGTGACAACCGCTTCCTCCTCTGCAAAGTCTCTGGGAATGACTGTATTTAGGCACCCCAACCCCCCTTAGACAAACATGGGGCCCACATAGAAACATTCCTCAATGTTGATCTAGGGGCAGTTCCAACATTCCAGTGGCAGGCAAGGGAGGGAGATTCAGACTGAGCTGATGAGGACAGCCCAGAGGGGCTCCGGGAGGCGACACATGCATTTCTGTAAAAGTGGCAGAGACGACTGACGACTAATACAGGTTGTAGTCAGAGGACAGTTTTACCACTCTGACGTTGCCCTGTAAATACCTGCCATTTCGGTCTTGCTGACTAATAGCAGAGGCAGCTGCAGTTGCGTGAGAGGAGCCAGACAAAAGGCAGCCATGAACAGCTGTGAAGTGATTGTTATCTGACTGCGCAGGGCTGTGCCACTATGCTGACAGGTCCCCCCACTTAAACACATCACCCAGGTGGTATCAATATTAACCCCTCCCCAGCTACACAGCTGGCAACCATTACCATAGTGTTTACATCATAGAAACAAATGCATGAACATTACATACTGTGTCCCAACAGTAAGAGGACAGGCCCACCTAAAACTGAAGTGTATGTCTGGGAAAATACAAGCAGGTTTCCCCATGTCTTGTTTCTTTAAAATGCTGCAGGAAAAGAAAAATACCCGTTAGGAGCTCAAGTGAGCTCCTAATACCTGTCATGAGCTGAAATCTTCCCTGAAATGACAATAAGCTTTATCAAACCTACCTAATGAACTATAGTCAATTCCCTCTATACCTCCTTACATGCACACATTTATTTATTTTCAGGCAAAACAATGCTAGTGCCTTGACATACTGTGTGTGGGGGGAAAAGGCTCATGGGAGATGTCGTTTTGTGGGTATGCCTACGTCAGTATAGACAAAACACAAAGCAGCTGTTCCTGCAAGAATTTTACAAGACTGATGATTAGGTCTCAGGGAATCCAAATTATCTTTTTTTTTTGCTACAGCAACAAGCGAAAATGAAAAAAAAAAAAAAAAGTGCTTGAACATGATCTACATGGGCAGAGGGAGTAGTTGGGGTTAATTTGTGTCCTATAGTCTATATCAGTGTTTCTCAACTCCGGTCCTCAGGGCACACTAACAGGCCAGG
This sequence comes from Pelophylax lessonae, assembly GCF_965119305.1. Lineage (NCBI taxonomy): Eukaryota > Metazoa > Chordata > Amphibia > Anura > Ranidae > Pelophylax > Pelophylax lessonae. The sequence continues at coordinate 493,145,526 of NC_138771.1, forward strand.
TTTGCAAGATAACTGAAATACATCCCAGGTGCTATCATTTGCTGCTCAGAGATTGCAGTATTCTAGTCTGCATCTCCCCAAGGTAATACTTAAAATCTGGGCTGTTATGGCACTTTTCCACTGCAAGTACCGGCTCGGCTCTACTCGGCCGGTTTGCTTTTCCACTGCTGGTACCGCATGGTACGGTGTTGGAACGGTTCGGTATGGTTTGGATAGGTTTGCTTTTCCACTAAAGTAGTACTAAAGTTAAGTGGGTGGGATAACAACGATTCTCTGACCAATCAGTGGCTAGTAGTGACTGCATGCAAAGGATTGTGGGATATGGTACCGGTATGGTACCTCTTGGAACCACAATCGAGGTGGTACTTTAGTGTGCCCTGAGGACCGGAGTTGAGAAACTGCAGCCAAAAGAAGTATCCGCAGATGATGAGGTAGCTACCTTTTAGAATTTTGTGAAGGCATACACCGACGACCAAGTGGACGCCTTGCAAACTTGCGATATTGAAGCCTGATGACGGAAGGCCCAAGAAGCACTGAGCGCCCGAGTAGAATGTGCCGCGACAGGGAAAGGGGGAACCTGACCTTTATTGGAATAGGCCGTCTGTCTGATCCATCTGGAGATGGTAGCTGAAGAAGCAGCTAGCTCTTTTCTTGGTCCGTCCGTATCTACAAAAAGCAAGTCTGACCTCCGAAAGGACTCAATAGCTGCCATCAGTGTTTATTTCGTCAATGAAAAGGTTTGTCAAAATTTTCTTCAACGGCATGTTTACAGTGACGAAAACGAAACTAAAAAGTACAGCACATTTTCGTCAACTGTCGAAAACTATGACGAAAATCAAAATCAGTCTTGGTTAACAAACGAAAACAGCACAAAAATGTGGGGCAGGGAGGTTTACCCAACTTCCAGTTTTCACAAAGCTCCGCCTGCTTCCGCTCCCAGCAAACAAGCGATTGTGTCCCCCGTGAAAAATGCAAGAGACCAGAGCAGCACTGTGCATTACAGCCAGGCCTCCAGAGTCCTGACTCACAAGACGACCACCCACATCCAGAGCAGAGAGCACACAGAGCACCCACTGTTGAGTGTGTAGTTACAATTACAGCAGGCCTGAGGACTCCCCTCAGACCAACATCTGCCCACACCACTGTGTGGGTGCATTACAGGCCTCCTCTGACCACTGGCAGTGGCATCCAGGACACTGTGCAATACAGGCCATACTTTAGACCTAAGACCACCATTCAGCACTGTGCTGCATTACAACAGGCCTCCACTCTGACCACTGACATCCAGGGCACTGTGCATTACAGGCCATTCTTTAGACCTGAGACCACCATCCAGCACTGTGCAGGATTACAACTGGTCACCTCTCTGACCACCAACATCCAGGGCACTGTGCATTACAGCAGGCCTCCTCTCTGACCATCGATACCCAAGGAACTGTGCATTATAGGCCATGCCTTAGACCTGAGACCACCATCCAGCACTGTGCAGCATTACAACAGGCCTTCTCTGATCACCGGCATCCAGGGCACTGTGCATTACAGGCCATCCCTCAGTCCACCATCCAGCACTTTGCAGAATTACAACAGGCCTCGTCTGACCACCAGCATCAAGGGCACTGTGCATTACAGGCCATCAAAGTCAGACCTGAGACCACCATCCAGCACTGTGCAGCATTACAGCCCTCTTCTGACCACCAGCATCCAGAGCACAGGGCAGCATTACAGGCCTCTCAGACCACTGTGCAGCATTACAGGCCTCTTCACTGTACGCACACCATCCAGAGCACTGTGCATTACAGGTCTCCTCCTCCTCACCGTCCACATCCAGGCGAGTCGGACTCAGACTGAGTCACTCCTCCTTATTTCCAATCTCCACTGCTGCACAAAGTATACAGGAAATGTCGGCGACTGACTGTTAGAAAGAGAAGATCTGTGGATGCATTTAACATTTGATGTGAATTACAACAAGACCCTTTACAAACCACGTGGAGAGACACTCACTGGTTTAAAAAAAAAAAAAAAAACTTGAAGTGTCATTTGCGGACAACTCATCCTAAAATTCATACAAAAAAGGTAAGGACAGCACTTCGCTCCACTTTTATTGGGAACAGTCTTATGTACATTGCAGGGATCTTTTTAACAAACTTTCTTGGTCAGATTTCATTCCTTTTGTTATTCTGAAGTAATGTTTGTTTGTTTGCCTGTCCATGTTGTGCACTTTAGTTACCGAATCTTAATGGGAGTGATTTCATAATACCAATCAGCTGCTGCTTTCCCCGAATTGAAGTATCCCTCTAAAATATATACAGAAGGATGTGGTCACTGGGAGGGGCCGGGGTACTGTCAAGTTTCGCATGGCACAGGGCGCGGAAGGGCCATACATGTATATTATAGAGAGACAACTTGGAGCTGAAATGTTTCCCCCCCAATTCAACCCCACAGATACAGAAAACCTCAAATGATGGGCCCAGTCAAGCCAGTGCACCACAACAAACTATTTACACTGCTTTTTTAGGTGCTTCAAAATACAAAATTGACTCTAAAGGCCCGTACACACGTACCGATCGTCGGCATACAAACGTCGGTGGACGAAGGATCTGCCGATTGTATGCGTGTTAGTATGGTGCCTCCGACAGATGTCTGCGCACAATCCGCGGACAAAAGTCTTTCGTGCAAACATGAAAATATTTGTATGCCGACACCAGAACGGACGATTGTTCGCCTGTCAGTACACAATTCGGCCGACAGACCGCAGATTTGCAAGACTGGGCATGCTCAGAAAATAGAAAACACAGGGAAAGTTAACCATTACATGACATCACTTCTGCAGTCGGCGGACAAAATTCTTGTGCTGTCCTTGTGCTGTCTTTGCACTTTTCAGCAGACACCGACATCCCGGGGAGAAAAGAGGAACATTTGTAAGCCGACCATCGGTACGTGTGTACGGGGCTTAAGGAACAACAGGCCAGGGAGGCGGCCATACCAAGATGGATTGGGCACACCGGATAACAAGTCAGAACGATTGAAGATGAGGACTTTGTTAGCATGATGGAGACAGTAGATAGGAAGCTTACTGTTCCAAAGAAAACTAAAATAAGCAATCTGATTGACAAACAAACAGTATGAAGATGAAAAACAAAAATTCAAAAAGACTGGCTGCTGCCAGGAGAGTTTCTATTTGCACTGATTTGTGGACCAAAAAAGGACTCTCAGCTTCATTCCTTGCTAAAAGTGCATGCTACTTTTGTGTTGAACAACATAAACCTGAACACATATTATAAGCCCTTGAACAAGTAGCCCACCCACACACTGCACAGTCAATTAAAGCATGTGTGAAAAAATGGTTGCAAGAGTGGGACATACCAAAGAGGAAGATCCTCACAGTGATAACAGACAAGGGGAGCAATATGGTGGCAGTATTTAAACCGTAGCAGCAGCAGAACCACCTAGCTCTAGTGAGGAAGACTCCCCCCATGACAGAAAGCGACTCTGAAATGGATGATGTGCGGTGAGCCCTTTTTAATATTCTTTTAAATGATGACAAGGTTGACACCAGTCAATTATCACATGGATATGAGAGGATTGATAGGGGGACGTTATCTGCTCTACACCACGGGTACATCTTTGTTCTTTTTCCACTTTATTTGTAGTCTTGTGTAAAAGTATTCCCATAAGATGTTAAGTGTTAAAATGATAGAAACGGAACAGTAACCTTTTCTATACATTATGCTTATTTGGCTGTGTTCCACTTGTTAGGTACCAACAGATTAACATGGACCGGACACCATCTGTGGTGCATACCTTACACTTGTGGTCCACATGTTGCAGAAGGAGGCAAGTGTGGAGAGAATACTGGATAAAGCAAAATCAATAGTGAATCTCTTCAGCAAGTCTTCCATTGCAACACAGAAGATATTGCAGCATTGTGGCCTTACTCTCAAATGACAGCCCCACACGCTGGTCAAGCACATTCAACATGATGTCAAGACTCCTCAAACTGAAAGTCAGTCTGCCAAATGGCAAACATGGGATGGGACAGCTTGCCCCCCAGTGAATGGCGAAAGCTCACATCATTGCATGACCTACTGCTGCCTTTTGCAGAACATTAACCACTTTACCACTGGAGGATTTTGCTGTCTTACGTCCAGGCCACTTTTTGCGATTCGGCGCTGTGCGACTTTAACTGACAATTGCGCGGTCGTGCGACGCTGTACCCAAACGAAATTTACGTCCTTTTTTTCCTACAAACAGAGCTTTCTCTTGGTGGTATTTAATCACCTGTGCAATTTTTACTTTTTGAGCTATAAACAAAAAAAGAGCATTTATTTTGAAAAAATAACAATATTTTTCACATTTTTTTATATGAAATTCCCCCCCAAAAAAATGTAAAAAACAAAATTTTTTTTAATTTTTGGCCAATTTGTTTTCTGCTACCTATGTTTGGTAAAAAAAAAAAAATCCACAATAAGCGTATTTTGATTGGTTTGCGCAAAAGTTATTGCGTTTACTAACAAAAGGGAAAGATTTGTCATTTTTGGTTTTTTTTTTTTCTTAACGCGTAATGGCGGCGATCTGCGATTTTTTTTGCGGGACTGCGACATTGCGGCGGACAGATCAGACCCTTGACTGACATTTTTGACACTTTTGGGGGTACCAGTGACATTACTGCAGTAATCAGTGCTATATATATGCACTGTTACTGTAAAAATGACACTGGCAGGGAAGGGGTTAATTTTATTGGAGAGGGAGGGGTTAATGTATGCCTGGTGCTTACTGACGTGTGGGGGGGGGGGGGGGAGGTGACTGTGTGACACAAGGACAGATCGAGGGTTCAACTATGCTGAACCCTGCAATCTGACCCTGCCTGTCACTTCAGAGATCCGCCCACTGTGTTTACACACAGCGGGCGGATCTCCAGACTCGATCCCCGACGATCGGGTAAGAGCAGCCGCTCCTCCCCTGGCCCGACTCCCACTGTGACTGAAAACAGCGGGAGCGAGCCTCCGGCGGCGCACGCGCGCCGCCCACAAGGGGCGGAGTCCAGCGACGTAGACGAGACGGGAACGAGCCACTTTGCTGCAGTAGCAGCAAAGTGAGCGGAGGTAAAGTGGTTAAAACCCTCCAGAGTGACACCATGTCTATTTCCCTGGCTGTCCCTGCTCTCTTTAATCAACTCAGTCACCTTGAGGACAGAACAGAACACTAGCTACCAACACCTTGCCACAATTGCACAGATAATGAAAAGGAGTTTGAACCAGCAAATGCTGAAAGAAAGAGGAGAGAGAAGTTTATAAAAAGTGGTGACTGCTATAATCCAAACACTAATGGCATTATTGTAGACTGTGCACATTTTCTTTGAATGTATCGGAGAATTAGAACTGTTGAAATAATAAACTGACAGTAAACTGATTCTTTTTGTAGAAATAAGCATTACCCTCCTCAAGTATTGCTTTATTATGCTGTGCCAGACTGGCAGTGACAGTGCCTGTGCAGTGTGCTGTCTGAGTGTAATGTGCTTGTACATGTACAGCTGTGGCCTAAAGTTGAGAAGGACACCAATATTAATTTTTACAAAGTCTGCTGCTTCAGTGTTTTTTAGATCTTTTGGTCAGATGTTACTATACATAGTTAGTGAGGTTGAAAAAAAAGACATCAGTCCATCCAGCTCAACCTATGATGTGTGTGTGTGTTACTATGGTATACTGAAGTATAATTACCAGCATTTCAGAAGTGTCAAAAGCATTTATTGATAATGGCATTACGTTTATGCAAAGAGTCAATATTTGCAGTGTTGGGTTGACCCTTCTTTTTTTAGACCTCTGCAATTCGCCTTGGCATGTTGTCATTGTCAATCAACTTATGCGCCACATCGTGACTGATGGTACTGGCAGTGGCAGCCAATTCTTGCATAACCAATGCTTGGAGTTTGTCAGAATTTGTGGGGGTTTTTTGTTCACTCACCAGCCACTTGGGGATTGAACACAAGTTCTCAATGGGATTAAGGTCTGAGGAGTTTCTGGCCATGTACCCAAAATGTCCATGTTTTGTTCCCCAAGCCACTTGGTTATCACTTTTGCCTTATGGCAAGGTGCTCCATCATGCTGGAATGGCATTATTCATCACCAAGCTGTTCTTGGATGGTTAAGAGAAGTTGTTCTTGGAGGATGTTTTTGTACTATTCTTTATTAAGGGCTGTGTTCGTAGAAAAAATTGTGAGTGAGCCCAGTCCCTTGGCTGAGAAGCAACCCCACACATGAATGGTCTCATGATGCTTTACTGTTGGCACGACACAGGACCAAGCTCATGCTCACCTTTCTTCTCCGGACAAGGTTTTTCCCCGGATCCCCCAAACAATCAGAAAGGGGAATCCGAGAAAATGAGTTTACTCCAGTCATCAGCAGTCCAATCCCTGTACTTTTTGCCCAATATCTGTCCCTGGTATTTTTCCTGGAGGGAGATAGTGGACTCTTTGCTGCCCTTCTTGACACCAGGCCAAGCTGCTAAAATGTTGTGTGCTCTGTTCAGTTTCTCGAACTGTTAAAGTTCATGTAAATGTGCACTGCTTGGTGGCATCCTCACGATCACGCAAAGAGTTTTTTTTTGTATTTTGTTTATATTTTATGTTACCCTTTTGTCAAAAAAGCAAAATTCTTGACAAAATGGTTTTGCCTAAAAAAAGACTTAATATAACGACTAAACCTGTGTCTGTTGTGCATGTTCAAACCTTAATACCATATTCGATTGTTCACTCCAGCAGTAGTAGATAATGAGTTTGGAAATTGTAGAGAAATAGAGAAACGCATTACAATTTAACTACACCCATTCGATTTTAGACTACTAAAATGAGTTTTAGTCGACTAAAATGATTTTAGTTGACTAAAATGTACTAGAGATTTAGTGGACTAAATATGAATAAAAATAAAACAAACACTTGCAGAAGACTGAAATGGGACTAAAACTAAAATGCCTTTAGTTGAAGGTAAATCTAAAGGAAATCTACCAACAAAAGTTGTATAATGTGTATCCAGCTTTACACAGGAGGTCTAGCGCTAGAATTATTGCTCTAACGTTCACAGCAATACCTTGCATGTGTAATTTGAATACGGTTTACAAATGCGTGCACTTATGTATGTGTTCGCTTCTGCATACGTAATCGAAGTGATGCCGCGGGATTAACCTCAACGAGTTGGAACACATGCTATCCGAGCGGTGGATCACTCCAAAAAACGGGAAAGAAGAAACCTCCGATTTTGGGACTGTACCTTTATTATTGGTCTACACCTCTATGGACTTTTTGAACTACATGATATTGCACTTCTAAAATAGTCTCATTCTTTTTTATATTATTTATTCTTTTGAATATATTTATTAATATCCACTAAGCACTTACTCATGAATATACCGCACTCTGTCACCCGAGCATAAATGGTCATCCCTTATTCACAAATTTTACACCATAATTTATAATTCTGTGTGCACAAAAATCACTTCAGAAATAAGTTGTGGACTAAAGCAAAATAAATTCAGTTGCACCTTTACATGCACTTTGGGACCTACACACATTGCATCAATTGCAAATTTTTTTGATTGCACTGGGAATTGCACTATTGCACTTTGGAAATTACTAGAACATTCATGAGAGAAAAATAATTTGGATATATATTCTTATGCGTTGTTGCACATTTTGCACATTTGTATGATTGCACTTAATATTGCATAATTGCTCTTTTAAAAATTATTTAAGTATTCAGGGTCAAATACCAACTATACTTGTGTTTACATAGGATAATAGTGGTACACCACATCCCATTCTAGGATATAGCACACAAGAAATCTTGATTGCACTTGGAAAAGGCACGATTGCACTTTTAATATTGGAAATTGATTTCCCATCTCTGGGTTCTAACCAAAATATTTATGTATTCATTATCACATAGTAAGGGTAGTAGTGCCTCACCATCTTTCATTTCTAAATTTAAGCATATACCTAAATTGACGGTGAAAATACCCAAAGTTTAAATTTTCAAGGGTAGGCGCGGCATTTCACATATACAATATCTTGAAGGGGAACTGGGAGACCAGTTGCCCATCAGGTCCACCTTGCTTCTGATTGACACAAGATGGCACTGGGTGGATTTGAACGCCGTTATTGGACTGAATAAAAGCTATGAATCTGCTCACTATCATTCGCTGTCAATCTAAAACAAGGCGGGCCAAATGGGGAAACTGTTCACTTCATTTTCATCAGGCCCCGCCCACCCAACTCCAAAACACCTCAGCCATGTGCCTGTCTGTGCGATGGGCACAGTGGCTAATCAGGTTTCTGATAGGTACACAAATCTGGAGCAAGCACCAACAACTGTGGCGCAGAGGACCAACGGAAAATGCTAAATATTGCCCACCATACTCTACAAAATCTTTCCCCAAAAAATCTTCTCTGCATTCTAAGCTGCTTCTTGCAAATGTGACACATCCTATTAACTTTTCAACATTTACATAGAACTGACATCCCCCCACCCCCCCACAGTTCCAAAAAACTGTAAAGAGCGTTTCTGTATTTTTAAAGGAAATACAATTTAGGTCATTTTCACAAACAACCAACCTCATGCAGTTTTGTCAAATAGGGAAGATCTCGTCCGGCTTACCATGCATGCAGGTCTTCCCATCATCCTTGAGACGCACGCCCGTGGGACAGGCGCACTGATAGAAAGGCTCTGTTGGTGACATCAGACACAGATGAGAACAACCACCATTGTGACCAGCACATGGATTGGTAGCTGCAAAAAAAAAAAAAAAAAAGAACATAAATCAGACAGAGTAATAAGATTCAATTTGTAAGCATGGTTTTAACTTTCAAAGTAGAAAGTTCTTACACTTGGCCCACCTGCAGTGGTTAAGCTAGAGAGTGCCTTTTTGCAAGCTTTTGTAATTTGCTGTTTACAGAGGACCTAACTCTCATATGTAAGAATAAAGCTATGCTAACAGTAGGGAGGATAAATGCAGGGTCACAAGGCGACGGAAATACCCTCCTGGAGAAAGTTCTGCTCGATGTTCCCCCAGGACTTAGGTTACATTATCTCAGCAATCTGAAATCTGCCCATAGTCTTCTTCATTCTTTTGCAGTACTGGCCTTGAAAAAACACTAAAAACCAAAGCATTTTTAAAAGTAATCTTTGCAGTCTTTTCCTTCACTTCCTGTCCCATAGCCAACAAGAAGCGAGAGGAAATCCCTGCGAATTAAGGGAATTCCTTGGGGACGCCCAGGTCACCAGAACTAGTGTGCCCATTGGAAGATGTCCCGTCCCCTTTTCTGGGGACAATCCAAAAGATCAAATTTTCTTCTACTTTAAATAATGGTAAACAGGAAAAATAGAGAGGGTAAAGCTGGATACACACTAAACAACTTTTGTTGGTAGACTTTCTTTAGATTTACCTTCAACTATGTAGTACAAGGGCCTGCCTGATTGCATACAAATTGAAAGTGTTTAGGTCTGACCTCATATTATAATGGTTTTGGTAAGTCTGAAGGAAAACATCTGAAGAAAAACTTATAGTGTGTATTCAGCTTAAAGGGCCATACACACTAAGATTTTCTGAAGACTTTTTCCTTCAGATTTACCTTTTCTATGTAGTGCAAGGGCCTGCCAGATTGCATACAAATTGAAAGGGTTTAGGTTTGACCTCATATTATATGGTTTTGGTAAATCTAAAGGAAAAAGTCTTCAGAAAATCTTATAGTGTGTATGGCCCATAATTCTCCAAAACGAGCACAAGCTTTTTACTCCCTCTGCACTCTGTCCAAAACTTAAAAAAATCTTTTGCGCTTAGTTATACTTTGAGGGTGGGCACAGCTGGCTTTAGCACTCAGCTGAAGCCAACAATCATGCAGCTGGGTGGATCCTGACGAGGTCAAGATCCTTCCGGAGGCTGGAGAAGCTCTGTGACATTAGCTGACAGTGGGCTTTAGCCTACTGCTGGCTGAGTCAGGGTCACAAGAGAGCAAAAGTAAGTGAACTTCTGTGACCCAAAAAAGAAGTTTGTCCAAAAAAGCTTTTACCATACTTTTAATGCCAGTTAAGTCCCCACTGTGGAAATTTACCGTGGTTTCCTGTCCTGGTAAATGCAAAAGAACAAAGTGCAGTAATTAAAACAACCACTTTCTCTACTTTAAACTGAAATTTGCTTTACTGGATAAACCCGAGTACTAACCATTTGGCTGCCTCCGCTGACTGAACGCATGGATGTCCATAGGAGAGAAGATATTGGAGTCCACCTCGCGGCGTTCCTCACCAGTGTACTTGTTACATGCCAGGATAGAGTGTGTGGTCCAGTCCGTCCAGTATATTGTGTCCCCGAATAAAGTCAGAGCGAACGGGTGAGGGAGAGAACCCTTCACAACAGTTTGTCTAAGAAAAAAATGCAAAGTAAAAAGTAAAAAAAAAGACATACAAGGCTGCAAAATATCTTATATTCAGTCATTGACTAATAAGAGTAGAATCTCCATTTATGGAAACCATGTTGAAAAATACTTGATGAACTTCTAAAGCCAGCAAAAAATATTCAAACTGACCGAGAAAAAGGCTTATGAATTCATTGCCATTATGATTTATATTTCTATAGGGCTTTTCTGCTTGACAACTCCATACATTTTATCAGCTGATGAGGGCTTTTAGTGATGCAGCCATTTTAGGCAAACTCAGCACATATCATACCAGGGAAAATTTAAGACAGCAGCCAATACCAAGCTGCATATTTTTGGATTGGAAACGCATGCAAGGACAGAGAAAATGCATACGCCATGAGATAGAAACCAGGCCTCCCTGGTGCAGCAAGCAGAAGTACTAAGCGCAGGACTACTGTGCTGCCCCAGTAGCGTGCTTTTATCAAAAAATTTTACCAAAAATTAACATTTAAATACAACTGCAAGTCTAGTGGGACCCCAGTGATGAAAGCTCCCGGCTCCGTTACCACCTGGTAACTCGCAGAATTTCAAAGAACCCCCAAAATAGTGACACATTAAAGGAGTTGTAAAGTCTCAAGGTTTTTCACATTAATGCATAGAACCTTTGGTGCTGCAGCTGCCCCCCAGACCCACCCTCATTCTTAGCTGAACCCGGTCGTACCAGTGACAAACACAAACCCAGCAGCTCCAGCCAATGTCTCTGGTCCTCAATGGAAAGACTGATAGTAGCAGGAGCCATTGGCTCCCGCTGCTGTCAATCAAATCCAGTGACCTGGGAGTGGGGGGCACCAAGTCCTGCTGTCTGTGTCAATGGACGCAGCAGCAGGGCTCATGAGAGCGCCCAGGGGAAGCAGTTCTTTGTGGGGGCACCCGATGGAGAGGAGGGGCCAGAAGCGCTGACGGGGCACCCCAGAGGATCAGGGCTGCTCTGTGTGAAAACCCTTGCACAGAGCAGGTTAAGGGCCCTTTCACACGGGCGTTCCGCATGTCTGTATATCATCCTATTTTTTTGCGGATGATATACGGACATAATATATATGTCAATGGCATTGTGGATGTCAGTGGATGACCATCCGCTGACATCCAATTTTCGTCCTTTCAGTTCTGTTCCGTTCCAAAAAACGGAACAGAACTGAAAGGATGAAAATCGGATGTCAGCGGATGGTCATCCACTGACATCCACAATGCCATTGACATACATTATGTCCGTATATCATCCGCAAACAGATGGGATGATATGCGGACATATGGAGCGGATGACACAAGTGTCATCCTCTCCGTGAAAAAAAAAAAAAAAAAAAAAAGCACCGGAGCGGAACAAAAAAACTGAACGGCCGTGTGAAAGAGGCCTAAGACCCCATTCACACTAGCGCGACTTGTCAGGCGACTTGGTCGCCTGACAAGTCGCCGTGGGTCACCTGCCATTGATTAGCACAGGACCTGTTCTAATAGGAGCGACACAAGTCGCTCCGGCTTAGAAAAAGGGTCCTGTACTACTTTGGGGCGACTTGCATTGACTTCAATGATATGAAGTCCATGCATGTCACGTCGAGGTCGCCCCGGCAAGTCGTGTCGCCCCTGTGTGAATGGGCTCCAAGTATAACTTTTTTTTTTTTTGCAAAATAATAAACAACAACAACAAACCTTTGCAATCACTTTAATAATGGCTGCAATAGGTATGAACAGCTGGTGTTCTGCCGAAAACTCCAACCACGTCACTTTTGGTGACTCTACACCAGGAATATTTGGAGATTTCAACCACTTGGTGTTTTCACAGAACATCGGCACCCTATACACTCCAGTACACGCAATATTGAGTGGACATTATTAGTCAACCAGCTATTTGTCGCCGCCCAGGAGGCGGGCAGGTTATTGGTGACTAGCGAGCGGACTAAAAGTGTCCACTTATTGTAGCATGTAACGGAGTGTATACGCTGCCGCCTGTTCTGTGAAAACACGAAGGGGTAGAAATCTCCAATTATTCCTGGTGTAGAGTCACTGGAAATTACATAGTTGGAGTTTTTGGCAAGTTGGAGTTTTCAGAACACCGGCAAATTAGGCACATTCATTAAATATAATATGAAGGGGATACCGCGCTAATGTCCCAAAGAAAAAATTGTGTTAGAAAGCAGCCAACACCACAAAGGACAATATGTGTATACAAATAACGATAAGTGCAGCGCTAATTGTTAACCACTTATCTACCGGGCACATAAACCCCCTTCCTGCTTAGGCCAATTCTCAGCGCTGTCATGTAATACTGTACCCAAATGAAATTTTTATCATTTTTTTTTTTTTTAAACAAATCGAGCTTTCTTTTGGTGGTATTTTTATCACTATTGGGGTTTTATTTTTTGCTGAACAAAAAAAAAAAAAAAAGACCGAAAATGTTGGGGAAAAAAAAAAGAACAGTTTTTATAGTTTGTTATAAAATTTTGCAAACAGGTAATTTTTCTCCTTCAATGATGTTTGCTGATGAGGCGACACCGATGGGCCCTGGTAGGGCAGCACTGACCCGCACTAGTAGGTGGTACTGGTGGGCACAGTTGCTCTTCCTCTTCGGGACTGATGTCCCTCTTACAGCAGCGGCCGATCGGCTTTTTTTTTTCTCACGCTGACAGGAGGAGAGAAAAAAAAAAAAAGCTGATCGCAGGCTGCTGTTTACATCACGTGATCAGCTGTCTTTGGCTGACAGCTGATCACATGGTAAGGGGCCGGGAGCGGCCCCTTACTCTGAACTGTGGTCAGCCGAGTCTCATGCAAGGGAGGATGTAAACAGATGCCCTTCCGCCAATTCATGCCCGCGCTGTAGCCGTCTTTCGGCTATAGTGCGGGCATGAAGAGGTTAACACTCGTGATTTGATATAAATCAAATCGCAAAGGTAGGAAATTCTTAAAGAAAAATCAGTGCCAAATATATCAAATTAAGATATCAGTGATACCTCTTACTTCCATATATATTGTGAATATACATATATAAGTGATAGTTAAAAAATATAAGTAACCTCAAATTATTGTGAAAGGTGAACTAAATAACACCACAAAGCAAAATGCATATGCTATATCAACACAAAACGTAAAAAATTGTGCAGTCCATAAACTTGAAAGTCCAAATAAGTGTGTGAAACACAATTTCCAATCTTGATCAAAGTGGATATCGGATAATACCAAAACCCACGATAAACAATCAACACAGTGAAAGATTTCACCACCACCAGCAAAACGGGGGGCTTACCAGAGCAAGTGGACCCAGTTGGCATATGCCTAATAGATCAAAAGAGCAGTGGTGTATGAACACCTATAAAAGGGAAGGGGAATCACTGATATCTTTTATATATATATATATATATATATATATATATATATATATATATATATATAAAATTGACACCGATTTTTCTATAAGAATTTCCAACCTTTGCGATTTGATTTATATCAAGTCACAAGTGTTCTTCACAATTAGTGCTGCACTTATTCATTTAAATCACTGTAGTCGACAAGAACAGTGCCATCTTTGGTCTAGGAAAAGACCACTGGCTAGAGCTCAAAGATGGCTTTTTACATTAAAGTATAAGCATGTAAATGTTTTTCACAGCAAAACAATGCTGCTGCCTTGATTCCCAAGAACTTGCTCACACACTTTGTACAGTGGAAGGGCTCTTTGGAAAAGTAGTTCTGGGGGCATGCCTACGTCAATAAGATTTGATCTCCAAGCAAATTCCCTTATGAACCTGGTGATATTACAGGAAGTAATGAAAGCCGTTTCTTGCTACAGTAAGGACTCATGTACACTACAGCTTCTAAACGTGAGTTTTTTTGCCAAAGCTCCTAAACTTAAAGCGGAGTTCCACCTAAAAAAAAAAAACAAAAAAAACATAAAAATACCCCCAGGACAGTCAGGGCTAGTGCATTCCACAATGGATAGCCTCTGAACTGTCCCGGGTCGCACTTACCTGCAAGAAGAAATACTTACCTTAAAAATGTATTGTCCAGCGCTGCCATCTCAGGTGTGGGCAGCTTGAAGCCAGCGCGATCCTCTTCTGCGTCCTCTTCGGTCCCACGATGCACTGCACTGGCCCCGCCGTCACTTCTGGAGCTGCGTCATCCCTGCACAGCTTCTGGGCATTGATTCCTGGGAGCGATGACGTTCAGCTCCCAGGAATCATTGCAAGCCAGGAAGTGACGACGGGCCGTGGCCGCATAGGGAGGAAGAGGAAGTAAGGTGAGTATATTTTCTTCTAAAACAAGGTAAGTGAAAAAAAAAAAAATTGCGAGTATCCATTTGTTTTACAGATGACCCGGGGCAAGAAGATGGACCAAAGTAAAATTTTAGGGTGGAACTCCACTTTAACTCCATAAAAGACCATGGGGTTTATTTACGATAGGCAAATCTACTGTGCACTACAAGTGCATTTTGAAAGTGCAGTCGCTGTAGATCTGAGGGGTACATGCAAGGAAAATAAAAGAGCATTTTTGATTGTACATTATTGAATGCTAGAAAGTAGTAGAGCTTCCCCTCAGATCTACATGACTGCACTTCCAAGTGCACTTGCAGTGTATTTGCCTTCAGTAAATCAACCCCTATGTATCCATGCGCACACAGGCTTTTACAAGAGTTTAGAAGCTGGTGTGGTTAGGGGAGGTTTAACCTCCCCCATACGCGAAAGAACCACGTTCAGATAAGGAATGTTTTCACAGCTGGCTGCAAATCGTGGCAAAATCGCAGTGTTTTCCCCACAATCAGCCAGGCTTGTGTGTACATGAAGCCTTACAAAGAAAATACTAATAACCCTGATAAAACAAAACAATAATACACCCATCTGTGCTCACTCTACACTGTGCTTTCCATTTAAAAAAAAAAAAAAAAGTCTGGTGTTTGTTTGCAATACTGAAAGGCTTTTACCCAACTAAAACGTCTACACTGCGAGCAGCATTCTCAGAAAGCCATTGTAAACCCTCTCAGGAAAGCTCCCAGAATTTAGTATTCAATATAATAATCTAGTGAATATTTGCATGTAAATTTCTGTGTGTGCTAATCAGGGTCCATTCTGCTTCAAATGAAAGCCAGCGAGTGATTTTGTGTCATGTAGCCGGTCACAAGGAACTCTTTATGCAATCAGTCTGAGAACGCAGTGAAACAAAGGAGACTTTATGGAAAATCATGGAAAGTACGGCTTGTGTCCGCTGCCATTTCCTGCCTGGAGCTCTGGGAGATTATCACAAGTGTAATCAGACACAGGGAGCAATGAAAAACAGATCCCCCAGAGGTGAGCAGCCGGCTAAAGTAAACAGGTTTGCCCTGAGCCAGAGAGTCCTCACAGCTGGAACCGTTTGGTACTTACAAATAAAACAAATTTAGGTTCACCAACCCCTGGGAAGAACAAAGGCCTGGAGAAGGAGTATGAAGACTAAACACGCTGGTTAGACATATTCTCGTTAACTATTCCAGTGCAGTTTCTGCCTATTCTGGAACCACACACACGCAACCAATATACAATATGTGCCCAAACCTCAATTCCTGGGTGAAACAGCACAATAAAAAAGGGAAAAAAGCATTTCCTAGGATAAGGAAATGGCCTATAGGACTCTCACAAACATCTCTAGTCATTGCAATCTCCCCTTTCCCAGTAATCTATAGGTTCGCCGTAATGGATTGTAGGTTCCTTTGACCAGGGCCCAATTGGCCTTCTCTGAGATGTTTGCAGTCTGCGATCGGTAACTTCATCATTTTAAGTGAACCTTCCATTTCACATGAACCAACTACATGTACATCTTTGCATTACTAAATCAAATGTTCTTTGGAGTAAATAAATACCTCTTGTTTGCCACAAACCACTGCTGTTTCCATGCTCCCTCATATACCTCAAATCCTTGACTAACATTAGATGGTCTCTGGGTACAAGAAATGCAGGAAGTCCATTTTTCAGACAGATACTGCCTGACAGACTTCTACTAGGATAAGGAGTTAAACTGGCCATACATGGATATAAATAGGACTTCAAATTATGGTTTAGCAGGGACCAGCACATTTTCTATCCATGTATGGGCGCTGTGGTCGTACAGTTCAACTTCTGTAAAACTTCTCGGCTGGATTTTCCCCATTCGATCGGGGCTACAGACTATAGTCTGCAACGTTGACCGATGTGCAAGTCTCCTCACTGTCAGAATACAATAGTTCAGAAGGGGGAGGGGGGTGGGTGTAATTCCCCCCATCCACATCCAATGTGTGGAAGGGGAAATAGTGTCAGTTTTTCATTCAACCCGCAGGACATATGTGGGCTGCCTTTGTAAGGCAAGAACATAGATGATGCAATTTTCACTCGATTCCTCACACTGACTGTTGATGGGGGAATCCCTCCCGTAGAGCTAGTGTGTTCCCCTTAGGAGGGTGCGCGGGAGCCTCCATTTGGTGCACCTCTAGGACAGATGACTGCATGCAGGGCCAATAATCTGTCCCCAACCAAAAGTAACTGCTAAATGTGTGGATATATGAAAAATCTGTATACAACTGCAGCACCAGTCATTGCTTTGTACAGGCTTCCTGCCACAGCTAGTCACATACACGTTATTCCAGCCACAGGAATCAGCTGTCTGGCCCTAACCACAGGTGTGTATGAGCCATTAATGCTAAACTCTAGGAAACCTAAAAACCCTCCCCTGCAGTGCATGCACTACAAGGTTTATTGGCTGGTTTCTGTCTAGGGGACTTGATAAAGCACTTTTACCTACCTGATCTTCCCCACTACTATACTGCAGACTCTTCTCCCCTTTGCTCTAGCAGTCTAAGGCCTTGTTTACACTATCTGCAGAGACCAGTGTCCTGTCCTGTCCCCATGTAAACCCTAACAATCATATTTCGGTTAAATACAACATTGAAAATTTGTTCATGTGTTTTCTCATACAGCTTTCCATTGACCTCTGCATACTTTCTGTGCTTTATCAAGAATTGTAATTTACTCTCCTAGTTCTTGTATTGGATCTAGAGAATAATTAGTTGTTATGTTGTAGAGATCTGATGGTAGGTGGGTCTGAGTAAATTAGCAGAGACCACCAGACACCAGTCAGTCCACAAAAATGTTGTATGTTCTCAGCCCACAACAGGACTTTGAAGCGGAGTGCATTTCAGGCTGATGAACAGGTATGTTTGAGATAGGAGATAAAACATAGGGACACATGCATTGACTTCACAGAAATGCTGAATGTGTAATTTTTTTTTCTTTTTTTTCTTGCCTTGACAAATTTTTTTTTTTTTTTTTGTACAAATATTGAAGCTTTCTATATGTGGGAGACAGCAAGGAGCCTGTAGTAAATGTTTTTTAGATTCCCTGTGACCATCACAAGCAGTGTTCCCAGATTACAGACTAGAGGAAGTAACATGGGTTAGTTTACTAGTGGGTGTGCCATGGTCCTTGGTTGTATCCCCAAGTATAGTTTTAAAACATAGGAGGCCTGGTATTTTTCTAGGAAAGAGAACGATCCAGCTGTTCCCCTCAATATCACCATTTGTACAGAATAGCAGATACTGATGGGCAGCTAGGAGTAACAGACCTATTTTGTTCGAATGTTCATAAATACAGGCTCTTTATATTTAAAAGCTAAAATGAAGCCCACAAACGTTTTTTAAAGCCAAAGTATAAAAAGGGATTTTAGGTGTGGTGTGCAGGAGTACAAGAAATGTTAAATATTGTGAACTAGCAAAGTACTAATGAGACACTGACCATATCCCTGAGGCCAGCCAACCAAAAAACAGCTCATTACTAGATTTCAGCTGGCCATACATGGATCAAAATGTGGCCGGTTCAGCAGGGACCAGCCAAATTCCCATCCGCGTATTGGCCACCCCGATTGTACAGAAGTCAATCTACTGATCGATGCCTGTACAACCAACCTGTTTTTTTCTCTATAGTGCTGTGTGAGCAATTCCCCATCCACTTCGAATGTGTGAATGGGGAAATTAAATAATTTTTTTTTTCGGTCTACCCGCAGGTTGAATGGAGATGAATATATGGG
This sequence comes from Pelophylax lessonae, assembly GCF_965119305.1. NCBI lineage: Eukaryota > Metazoa > Chordata > Amphibia > Anura > Ranidae > Pelophylax > Pelophylax lessonae. Next base: position 493,163,998 of record NC_138771.1, read on the forward strand.
CTGCCTTAGGCCTCATGCATACAGGGTGTTTTTCCCGCTGCTTTTAGGAGCGTCAGTAGTTCTTTTCTTCACAGCTCCGTGTTATTTCAGGAACTGTACGTGGCATTAGCGTTTTCAAGCTGCAAAAAAACCCCAGGGCCAGCGTGTTAAGATGACCAGCTGTAAAAACGCCTGACGTAATCTCGGGGGCATGGTGTTGCCGGACTTCAACTTATACTACCTAGCTGCCCAGCTGACCCAGTTATTTCATCTTGACAAAATTGACAGAGCCCGCTTTTTGTTACCGTTATGTCCCGGGTGGTCCTGCCCGACAAATGATCCTTTGTCGGTCATTTTGCGGGAAACTCAGGGTCCTGAAGTGGGGGGGGGGGGGGGGTAACACGGACTATGTTGTATCACTTTAGCCGAATTTGGGCGGTGGTAATGGATAAAATGCAATAGGATGCAATTGAGGATGAGGATTGGAGTCAGGCCCTCAAGACGTGCCAGAAGGTATCTCCTAACCTATCTGACCGTCTCACCCAGCTGTTCATAATTCACCGCACTTACCTTACCCCTATTAAGCTGGCACGCTATCGGTCTGATCTCTCTCAGGACTGCCCCATGTGTCGTACATCCCCAGGTACATTCTTTCACCTGCTCTGGCACTGTCCTCGGGTCCAGGGTTATTGGCAGCAAATTGTGGCCTTCCTACATGATACAATGGGGTCTCCTCTACAGCTGGACCCTAAGCAATGTCTTTTCATAGCCAGGAAACTGATAGCTAGGCAATGGATGCGGGAGAGCCCTCCTGAATTTAAACTATGTCTGAAGGAAGTTAATTCTGTCCTCCCGTATCACAAAATGTATATGAATAGGGGATGCCCCGCTAAATACAGTAAGATTTGGGACCGATGGCTCCAGAGCTCAGACACATGCGTTTAATGGTCGCCTCGCCATTCCTCTGCACTATGTTATGATTTGCACTTCAGTACCACTTCTTTCTGATTGCACAGTTTTGGTTATTCCTTTGTCTTTTTGTAATATGCTGTTTTGTTTTTATTTCAATAAAATCTAGGTTTGTAAAAAAAACGCCTGACGTGGCTAAACATGTGTTAAGGCTGTATACAGCTTGAAGTTGCGTCAAGCGTTTTTAAGCTGTAGTTATGTGATTTGGGAGTGGAAAAAAGAAGAGGCAGTGTTTGTATTTTTTTTTAAAAAAAGAACACCACAACTAAATGTGCATTAACGCCAATGCAAAACACATCTAACAATGGGATTTTTGTACTTACCGTAAAATCCATTTCTCTGAGTTCGATGGACACAGCGCTCCCTAAATCATAACTACTGGGTTATATTGCCTCCACCAGGAGTAAGACTAGGTAACACCTGGCTATGCCCATGGGCTGTTCTTAGCTTGGTAAATTACCTAGAGCAGAGAGGGGGGTTATCAGTTTAGTAGCAAGCAGCATTAGAAGTATCAGAAATTCATAGAGGAGTGGGTATTGTATCCGTCAATGAACTCAGAGAAATGGATTTTACAGTAAGCACAAAAATCCCATTTTCTTTCGTTCACACAGCGCTCCATAAATCAAAACTACTGGGATGTCCAAAAGCAGTGTCAAAAGGAAAATGAGGGGTGGGGAAATTAACCCAAACCATAAGAGCCCTTAAACCAGGACACAGGAGTCTTAACCGGACCACAGGAGCCTCGTCAAAAAAAAAAAAAAAAAGTTTGAAGAAAAAGACCCCCTCCTAAACAGCAGCCTGCAAAATGTTGCGGCCAAAAGAAGCATCCACCTTATAGAATTTTGTGAAGGTATGCACTGACGACCAAGTGGCTGCCTTGCAAACTTACGATATTGATGCCTGATGACGGAAAGCCCAAGAAGCACTCCGCATTGGAGTAGAATGCGCCATGACAGGGAAAAGTGGAACCTGACCTTTAATGGAATAAGCCTGAGACAGTCAGCTTGATCCATCTGGAGATGGTAGCTGAAGAAGCGGCCAGCGCTTTTCTTGGTCCGCCCATAACCACAAAAAGCGAGTCTGTCCTCCGAAAAGACTCCGTAGCTGCCAGATACACCCGAATCGCACAAACCACATTTAAGGTATGCAAAGCAAATTCTTTGGGATGAGCTGGCTTGGGACACATGGAAGGCAACACAATGTCCTCATTCAAATGGAAATCAGAGACAACTTTGGGCAGGAATGATGGACAGAGACGAGGAACCACTTTATCCCTATGGACAAACCAAATATGGACTGTGACAGGATAATGCCACCAGTTCCGATACCCTGTGGGCCGAGGTAATAGCCACCAAGAATGTCACCTTCTGGGATAACGTAGGCTAGGAAATCTCCCAAATATTCTCAAATGAAGGTTACTGGAGAACCGAAAGCACTAACTTTAAATCCCATGGCGGCAAAAGAGACCGTACGCCATATGTCAAACTCCCTGAATGAAGGTAAGAACTAAAGAGTGCATGGCTAGGGGTTGCTAAAAGAAGATTGCCAAGGCAGACACCTGGCCCTTGATGGTACTCAAGGCCAACTTCTGATCAATGCCTCGTTAAAGAAAGGTTAAGATCCGAGCCACAGAAAAGTATCAAGGATGAGTGCCAATCGACTCACACCAAGAAATGTACACTTTCCATGTAGGATCGTATATCTTGCTGGAAGAGGACTTCCTCCCCTTCACCATAGTAGGGATCACTGATCCAGACAGACCTTTATCCCTCAGTACCTGGCTTTCAATAGTTAAGCCATTATTTTTTTTGCTTGTTTATTATGTATTCGGTCTGACCAGACTTCTGAGGTTGAGCACCCCCATCCCCCACACACACACCTGTACTCTATCAGTGACCACTATCAAGTAGATATAGGAGGAGTCCCTTGTAGTGCATTAGCACATCTTTCCCAGCAAGGAGTGTTGTCTCCAAGGGTTAGAGAGGCTGGATTCACCCCTTTTTTATGGATAGTGTAGGACCCACTGATAATGGGGTACTTTGACGCAGTGGTGGGCTTGAGCATGATATGGCCATAGGGTGGGACTAAATCCCCCTTTTTATTTATGGATTGTCTCCATATTTGATAGTCAATTCTTTTGCATGTGTCATGCCTCCAGCATAAGGAAGTAATTAATTCTATTGGAACTTGTATTACCAATCTTGTCCACAAGATGCCACTGTGACATAGACTGTTATACAGCACTTTATGGTACTTCCTGTACTCTATTGCTGGATTAGTTCAACCCTTCTCTGAGGAGAATTTCCATTCTAAGATTTACCTCATAGAGACAGCCAGTCAGCATCTGAGGTTCCTGTGGGAAGATTTCTGAACCCCCCTTTGTAGCATCGCTGGTATGCTCAGAACTGTCAGTTATATACTCAACGCATATGTTTGTTAATGTTTGTATACTGACTGTATGCTTTGTTTATTTCCAGTTTCACCATATTCTTAATCCTATCTGATCAGTCCTCTCTCATATTCACAATCCTATTTGCATATCCATCTAAATGGAAACCTGTGATCACTATTCTATCTCTGGAATAAAGCCTTAAGTTACAAAAGGACTGGTTATTGCAGGATTAAAGGTTTAACTGTATGTTGAGCTGCACACGCCTGGGGCATACGTGTAGTGAGAACAGAACATGCATGTGTGCGCTATTCTTTTTTAATATACATGTCGCTTGGTCCATAGCTGCACCGGCTTTAGACATACATGTTCAGGGTTTGCTCCCCCAATTTTTTGCTTGTTTAATAGTTAAGCCATTAAAACCAGCGACTGTAAAGAAGGATGGTAGATTAGCCCTTGGGAGAACTGGTCCTCTCTGAGAGGAAGCCCCCAAGGGAGGTTTACAGCCACCAGGAAGATTGGAATATCTTCACTCTTGATTCCTCGCAGGAACTGCGGAAGAAGCTTGAGCCAAGGATGATACTGGCCTTACCATGGCCCTTGGGACACCTGCGGCATCTGTCAGAGGACCCAGTGACCTCGTCACAAACCTTGGTATCCTCGTGAGGAGGTGAACCTGCTAAAGGAGCTGCAAGTAGGACTGTGCAAACAGAACTGTCTTGAAGGTGGGTGGGTACCACCAGACTCAGAACCTGTATGCAAAAATCGGGAGAGAGAACTGCCTGTGTGACAGCAGCCGGTAAATCACAGCCTATGGTTCCTGAAATTTGTCCAGAGGAAGGACCACCCTGGTCAGAATTAAAATCAGACCTAGGTAAATAAATTCCCTGGACAGGGATAGGGGGGACCTTAGGTAGTTTGAACATCACCTGAACCTTTGCAAGAATTAAATCCGCACAAGGAGACTCAGGACCTAAAAAACCTGAAAAGAAAAAAAAAAAAAAAAAAAAACAAAAAAAAAAAAACTTTGCCCCCCCCATTCTGGGTACCCCTAATAGAAACATTCCGCAGATCTCCTTGACGCACACAAAAGAAGTCTACGGGGCCGGAAACAAGCGAAGATGTCCCCCACCCCTATAATCGGTGGAGGCAGACCTTCATGTTGAAGGGGTCTTGTCTGCTGGTCTAAGTTTACCAGACCAAGGTTGCTTGGAACTTCCCAGGAAAGATTTAAAAGATCCATTTCCCTTATTCTGTCCCAGAAGCACAAAATATACTATGGGCTGAGAAGGACGACTCCCGTCTGCATCGGGGCTCCTTCCCTTTCCTTGAGTGGCAGGAAGGTACTCTCCCCCACCCTCCCTGATACCCTTAACAATGTCATCCAGGGTAGCCCCAAACAGGTGATCGCCTTGAAAGGGCTTGGTCTGCGGATCAATTCTTAAGCCAAAGCACGCTCAACGCAGAAACAAAGTTTGGACAGCACAGCAGCTGTATCCAAACCTGCATCACAAACAAAACTGAAGTCCATGGACCAACTGGTCCACTAAATCAACATAAGGAGGGATTTAAGGATGGGAGGAGGGAACCTGCTGGCAGGTTCGACTGTCCCTGGAGGTTACCCGCGTCAAATTATTAAAAAAAAAAAAAAAAAAAAAAAGGCCAAAAAGTAGGGCTGCACGATATTGGGGGGAAAAAAAAAAAAAAAAACCACATTGCGATATTTTTTCCCCAACTATATATATATATTGCAATATTTATACCCGCCTCTTCCTGGTGTACATGGTACATTTGCCTCCCCTCTGTATTTGGTATCTTCTTGGCGGCCTCGGCCCACGTGCGCTCCCTCTGCCTCTTCTGTTTGTCCCTCATGATCGGACTGTGAAGTCTGTTCTCCCGGAAGGAGGGGGAATCTCTCTGGCTGGGGGCAGACGGAAACGCGGGAAGTGGGCGGCCGGTAACGCTGGGAGTTGTAGTCCTCTCCACCAGGCAGCTCATTCCCACCGGAAGCACACTCCCAGTCCCCACAATACACTTCTGCCCCACAGCACAGGGAACCAATCATGTCGTGAGTAGCGGCAAAGCGAACCAATCAGGTGTGCAGGCAGGCGTGATTGGTTCGCTGTGCCGCTGCTCACGGCGAGACATTTAACTCGCAAGCCAGCCTCTGTCAGTGAGGCTATGTTACGGCCAACCTAGCGTGTAGCTGCAGTCTGCACACGCTCACTGGCTGGGTTGGGGGGACCCCTGGATCTATATTATCCAGCCTGTCACCAAGGCCTGACAGCTGATTGTAGATCTCCCGAGAGAAAAAACAAAAAAGATGTAAGGGAGGGGAAAAAATTGCTAGGACCAGAGATCCCAGCCAGGGGCCTAGTTCCTTACTCCTGACTAGACAGATTAAAACTGATTATCTAGAGCAGAGATGGGGGGTTATATACCAAGCTGAGGACAGCCCATGAGCATTGCCAGGTGTTTTTTGTTCTGTCTAGTCCTATTCATGGAGGAGGCAATATAACCCAGTAGTTCAGATTTATGGAGAGCCGTGTCCATCGAACAAAAGAGAAAGTGCTTTTTAATTTCCTGGCGTCGGTACTGGCTTTGCAGCTTTTTTTTTTTTTTTTTTTTTTTTTAACACCCTGTATGCATGAGGCCTTAGGGGTGCCATTTCCATGGAAGCACATGTTCTAAACAGAATTCTACATGCGTCTGCATCACTGGAATGGTCATCAACTGGCCATAAGAAGAATTAAATCCTACAGAATAGAGAAGTGGCTCAGCTAAGAGCAGGCAGGCTCTGTGTGCTGGGTTACTTCCATGTTTGGATGCTGGGCCCTCCTGATCAGTGTGATGTGTGTGTCTCCATAGAGACCGGGGTCCGAGGATAGGAGCCGGTGCTGAGCCTGGCCGGGACTGCTGAGGAGGAGCCAAGATCCAACGTTATTGAAACCCAGGGGGAAGTAAGCAGGAACGAGTGGAACGTGGAGAGTTACTTATCAGCCCCGCCAGGGTCCTGGAGTCTGATCTTTACCTGAACACTCAGTATTGGGCACATGATTATCTGTTATCTGGTAAGAGTCCCATCCTTATCCATTGCCCCTGGGGACCTATTTGGTTGATGTCCCTGTCCCTGGTTACCTACTGGGTCCACTGTCCCTGTCCCTGTTGGTTGTTTGACTGCATGATATAGAGGAGTTGGTAAGGGTACCTTTATTTTGTCAATCTTCACGAGGGAACTGGAGTCTGTGAATCCAAAATATACTCACCTTCATTTTTCACACTTTTGCGGAGGTTTTTTTTTTGTCTCCCAAAATGTCTCCGCACATATTTTTCATCCTTTCACACTATCCGTCCGTCGGACGGATTCCGTTTTTCTCAGCGGTGGATCGAGCCGCCGATCCCCCGCTGAGCAGCAGGAGGACAGCTGTGTCTTTGCGCTGTGTGCGGAGACACAGCTGTCAGTTCCCCATGCATCTCTATGGGGGAAATCGGATGGGAACGGACCGTCGGTCTGTTCTCATCCGATCGATGGATGGAAAATAGGGTTTCCATCCGTCCAGATTTGATGTCTCCGCTGCCATCCGATGCCCCATAGGAATGCATGGGGGGGACCGTTCAGATCCGCAAAAAAAAAAACAGACAGGCGGATCTCAATGGTCCGCCTGTGTGAAAGGGGCCTAATGAGGAATGTTTGGTCTTTGAGCCCATTTGGACCTCTTTTTGGACCTCTTTTTGGACTTTATTCATGTTGCATTTATATTTGACACTGTGTGGTCATATGCATATATATTACACTGTGTTATATATTTGTTTTCACCCAAGCACTTGGGTTATGTGCATATAACTTATATTCAGCAATTTTAGTGTGCATCATGATACAAGATGTGTTTTCACTGATGTATATTATTTATGTGCACTCTATTTACACAGTTTGAGCGCACGCTTCATTTTTTCACTATTTAAAAGCAGAAATCTGCCCTGGGACCCCTACCAGACTTCAGGTCCAGACAGAAATCTGTAAAAGCCAAATATGATAATAGCAAGAGAACATCTTACAAAGGGATAAATGCGGATAAACAAATATCAGATTCATTCTCACACGTCAAAAAATTCTGTATGGCAATGCAGAGTGTTTTTATTTTAGAATGCAGAGAATGAGGAATTTCTTCCAGACTCCGCCATCCAGAGTCATGACGTGAGGTGGGAAGTAAGAATTAGTTAATGGTGCATGTAATACACATAATTATTTCCTGCTGGTACAGAGGTGGAGAGGCTAACAAGGACCGGAAGAGCAGCGGTCACACATCCATATAAAGGTGCGATAGCTATGAAAATATTTCCTTTCTGGAAATCAACACAACGCATGACAAGTAAAATCAAATCAACTGCTACGAACGTTAACAAGAAAACAATGCAACTTAGCTAAAGTCAACGTGAACTTGAAAAAGTCTATGCCCCGTTACACAAACAAAATGTCGGGAGACATCTGCCGGTTCAGGAAAAAAAAAAATTCCCGACATTCTGCCTGTGTATGTCGGTCTGTCGGATGTGCATGCTGGAAAACCAACAGCCGTCCAGCTCCCGATCATCGCTCTCAGCCAAATGGCAGAGAGCACTGATCAGTGTTCTGGCGAGGGGGTCGTCTACCTGTCCGAACACAACAGCGGGGGAGATCGCTGTACTAACCTCGCATTGTTAGTACAGTGTGTCCGTTGTTTTTTTTTTTTTTTTGTGCGATCCCAAAAAAAAAATAAATAAATAAAAAAACAGTTCATAATGCATCCACCCTCTCATGCACCGATAGACAGTGAACAGGCTGCAGTAGTCTGTGACCCAAGAGCACACTGGCCTGCATGTTCACATTTAGCAGGAAAGGGGAACCCAATAACCAGACAAGTGTCTTCTTGGCACTCAAAGTCGTGTTCTCAGAGTCAACATTTAATAGAGAACTTTGATTTACTGCAGTGCAGTGTACTTTGAAATAAGGTCTTGCACCCTACAGACACACCATACCTATCCTAGGTATCCACAAATCTACATTAGATGTTAAAGATTCACTGAGCTATACATTATTCACACTTTTTTTGTACAGAACAGAGAAAACATGCACAGCAAAGTCAGATGGCAACCAGAGGCAGATCCATTTGCTTCTAGTTATCTCTTGGATTGGCTTTATTTTCTTAATGGATGAATGAATTCCATCACTCCAAACAGTTCAAGAAAGCTGGCAGCACTTTACACAGCAGAGCTGGCAGAAGCTCAGCAGTCCTATGTGTGCTGGGGGGGGGGGGGGGGGGGGGGGACATTTGGGGGACAACCATTCCAGGCATCTCACAGCATGTGAGCAGCAACACTGAGAAGTGTCACGGCTCTTCAAACACAAATCTGAAGTACAGCCTTCTAAGGCCACAAAAACATTATTCCACCATTATTCCCACCTTTTTCCTCTTGCTAGGTGATATTGCTACAGCACAATCTTAATGTTATATTTAGAGTTTTTTTTTTTTTTTAATTAGACAAGCGACATGGAGTCACAAAGCAAAGTAACACTACAGATAACTATAAAGGATCATCTCAGATCTAATCTACCTTTATAGAAATTCCACCCTCCATGAACCATAAAATATTGCATTTTGCATTATAGGAAAGCACGCTCACCTTCCTTCCCGGCAATGCTAATAGCATTTCACCAAGAAAGATTTTCTAGCAGAATATGTGCCATGTGCTGTACATCCTGGCTCTATTCTTTGCATCCCATTCCACCAGGCTGTCCAATAGTTGGAGGTTTGCTGCAAGACCCAGAATAAGCGGCAGCAGAGATGGCAGAGATTGAAGTATCCTTTGGCCAATTAAAGCATCACTAAACCCACATCATAAAAAAAACGTCTTCATAAATGCTATATTACATGCTTTTCATATCCACTCAGTCACTAGGAGATAAATTTTCTGCAAAAAAAAAACCTGGTTGATCCTGCTGCTCTCCGTCTTCACCTTCTGTTCATGTCCAGCTGGGATTTTGCAGCTGTGAGTTTCTATGCTAAGTATTTCCTCCCTATCACATCTGAGCAGCTCATGTAACTAAAGAGTAACATGTGGGTGTATATAAAGTGGAAAATGACAGCCCACTAACCAACTAAACAAAATGTGGGTGAGAAATGACATGTAGATTAACGGCGGCTTCACCTTCCTCTTATTTTAAGACACATGCTGGAGGGGCCTAACACAGCCTGTGACTGGCAGAAATCCACCCAACACCATTTTTGCCAAAAAAATAATAAAGATTCATAGGATTTATTTTTACTCCGATTTTGTTTTTTGTGGGGGTTTTTGAACATGTGACCAGCAGCCGATGACTAGAAGCTCCTCCTGCTTATTTTTCCCTGCAGACAGGCTGGGAAAGAGCTGGGTCGTGTAACAGCTGCATATTAATAAGGAAAATGTACTTGGATTTATTTTTTTAATTAAAATAGCTACAGTGTAATTATCCACATACAGAAATAGAAGGGACCATGTAAATTATGGCACTTTTCCACTGCAAGTACCGGCTCGGCTCTACTTGGCCCGGTTTCATTTTCCACTGCTGGTACCGCATGGTACGGTGTTGGAACGGTTCGGTACGGTACGCTTTGCTTTTCCACTAAAGTAGTACTAAAGTTAAGTGGGTGGGATAACAAGGGGGTGGTGGGATTCTCTGACCAATCAGTGCCTAGTAGTGACTGCATGCAAAGGATTGTGGGATATGGTACCGGGTATGGTACCTCTTGGAACCACAATCGAGGTGGTACTGTTTTTGAGAGCCGTACCGTTCGGTTCCATGCAGTGGAAAAGCGCTGCTGTACCTTACCGAACTGTTCCTACACCATACCATGCGGTACCAGCAGTGGAAAAGCACAAAAGTGAGCCGAACCGTTCGGTTCCATGCAGTGGAAAACCACCATTAAACTGTGTGTTTAGTACCACTTCAACAGCACAGTAAGGGGTAGGTAATATATAATGTACAAGTATGATATGCACACTTACACATTCTGTAAAGAGCTCACCTCCTCCAATAAAGGTTTAATACCACCTCAATGTTCTCTTATTTTAAATCAGGCTCCAATGTACTGTGCTATCATTCGAATGTGCTTTCATGATCAGGGGACTGACAGGAAAGATGTCTACTTCACAGTAGGCACACACAGCACATGGAGCAGACAGCTGACACAGACAGCAAAAGAGATAATAATCTGTAATGCCGTGTGTAACAAGAGTGCCAAAACAGAATCAAACATTTAAGCAGACAAAGACATTTACTTTATGTTATTACAACTATGTACTGAACGGTTTGGCAAAACGTCTAACTTTTGTTTGAACCATTCCAAATCCTATCAATGGAGGCACACGTTTGCAGACTCCTAAGAAAAAAAAATAGTGTATATTTTAGTATGTACTTCTAACCAAACTTCACTATAGGTTTAAACTTGCACCTGCAACAAAATAAAACCCGCTTCTGACCCTGTGCGCCTATTTCAGCTGCTCACAAAACTGCGCAAATCTGTCTCCGTTTGCTGTTCGGGATTTCATTTACAGGGGGTCCCAATTCCACAGACAAACTGTTACATATGCTTTGCCGATTTGTTTGTGTCCCTATATTGCTTCAAAAAATGTCCCGCAAAGTATCTTGTGGCTCTTTAAAAAAAGCTTCTTACAAATCTCCAGGCTGTAGTCTCAAACACTAGCTCACCCAACAAAACCCCTGGCTGTATTCGGAGTAAGCCACAGCTACCTTAAACATCTGGGCACCATATGCATCCATCACCAATTTCTGAGGCAATTCTGCCAGGACAGGGCTTTAATTTTACAAGCATTGTACATCAATAAGAAAATATGAATCCTATTTACAGTATAGACTTTTAACAGGAAAAACACACATTTATATAGAAGCACAAAGATTAACATAAAACATATGGACGCGAAACCTAAATTAAAAAGGAAATGATAAAATATGGAACACTCAAGTACTATGCGAGGATGCAGACCACCAATGCCCTTCAACCTCCTATACACTATTTTTGCTAAATAGTTAAATAAAATTTCTGACAGGAAGACACAAACAAAAAGCTACTGTAGAGAAACTGGTAGCCTCAGGCTTGTAAAGAGATCAGGAAATGATTGCTATCAGCATAATATCCTACAGCTGTGTAAACACAAGTCAGGCTGTTATACAGGATTACCAGTGCTGAATTTGTCACCCAATTCTCTTCATAAACATCATCGTCCATATCAAAACCATGACAAGGCCCCATCCTCATAACAGGCTCAATACCGCACTAATAATCCTAAAAACATCAGGTAATTAGTGAGCTCTCTACCAGTGGGATGGAAATTTAAATGGAACTCACTTTTGTTGAGAAAGAAAAAAAAAAAAAAAAAAACATTCCCTTCTGCGCCGGTTCACACTGCAGCGACGCTACTTGCCGAAACGCAAAAAAGGCCCTGGTCAGGAAGGGGGTAAAATCTTCCGGGGCTTAAGTGGTTAAGATTGAAACACTGTACCCAAAATAAATTCATCACTCTTTGTGCATCTAAATCTACTAATCAAATTAACAGTACCTTCTCTATTGATTACCATGCAGCAGGCCAAGGGTAGCTATTTTGCACCCCCATAAATACAGCAGAAAAGTGAAAGTGGCCACACCAAGACTGGTGGTGTGTTACTAGCCGTTCACCATACAAAAAAAAAAAAAAAAAAAAGGGAATAAAATCTTGAAAAGAAAAAATACAAACCATGTACCAACATCATCCAATCTACAGTATCTCACAAACATAAGTACAGCCCTCACATTTTTGTAAATATTTTATTATATCTTTTCATGTGCCAACACTGAAGAAATGACACTAAAATGTCTAAATTGGGCCCAATTAGCTATTTTCCCTTCCCTGTCATGTGACTCCATGTTACAAGGTCTCAGTTGTGAATGGGGAGCAGGCATGTTAAATTTGGTGTTATCCCTCTCACTCTCCCATACTGGTCACTGGAAGTTCAACATGGCACCTCATGCTAAAGAACTCTCTAAAGGATCTGAAAAAAAATGTGTTGCTCTACATCAGGGATATACAAACTGTGGCCCCACAGCTGCTGCAAAACTACAAGTCCCATCATGACTCTGACTTTGGGTGTCATGCTTGTGGCTTTCAGAGTCTTGCTATGCCTCATGGGTTTTGAAGTTCTGCAACACTTGGGAGGGCCACAGTTTGCATACCTCTGCTCTACATAAAGATGGCCTAGGATATAAGAAGATTGCCAAGACCCTGAATCTGAGCTGCAGCATAGTGGCCAAGACCATACAGCAGTTTAACAGGACAGGTTACAGGGGGCCATGCTGCAACCACCCAGCACCTGTGCACAACGCATATGGCTTTGGAACTGTGAGGTTAAAACAGGCAGTGAGGAGGTGATACTATCTATCCTCACTGCTGGTCAGTTGCCCTCCAAAGAATGATCTTTAGAGAGCAAATCAAGTGTAAACGAGGCCTAAGGCTCAAGGCTGTGGCAGGGTGAAATAATCTAAAGTCCGCCATACACAGCACTGGGTGCACTTGTTGGCACCGCCCAGCTCGATGAAAGTTGAGGGCGCTAAAAAGGAATATTCTTGGCCAAACAGCACTTGTATCCAATCAGATTCAGCCACTGTTTGCAATAGGGGAGATTCATCAATCCACACTGTTTGGCATGGCTGGAGGAATTGGTTAGATTTCTTTTGTTCAATACTCAGGCAGTAGTGCCCTTAAAAGAAATATAGCCAAAGCTTTTTTGGCTTTACTTCTCTTCCGGGTCACAGGAATACACTTTGTTCTGCACTCCTGTGACCCAGAATCAGCTGATGTCACAGAGCCGCTCCAGTTTCTGTTGGGATTCACTTGGATGCCTGATCGGCAGCTGGTTCACGCTGAGCCAGCCACTCCCGCCCACTCTCCGGCTTGGCATTCCAGTTAACGCTGGAGGAGCAAAGAGTTGTAACTGACAGTCGCCTCTCTAAGCTACGAGCGGGACCAAGAACTGAGCGATCAGCAGGCACATAATTGTGCAGTTCTCAGGCTTAGAGTAGGTGAGGGATAGCTGCAGCATGAAGGAGAGTATGTTTGTTTTTATGAACTTCCACACTTCAGGCCCCGTTCACACTGGGGCGATCAGACTTCCCGGGGCGACCTCCGAGGTCGCGGTGCAAGCAGCGCGCCGCGACCTCGGAGCGGCCGGCACGGACTTCATAACATTGAAGTCTATGACGGTCGCTCCAGGTCGCCCCAAAGAAGCTCCGGACCCTTTTTCTAAGGCGGAACGACTTGTGTCGCTCCTATTAGAACGGGTCCGCAGCTTCCCTATGGAAGGCGACCTACGGCGACCTGTGAGGCGACCAGGTCGCCTCACAGGTCGCCCCAGTGTGAACGGGGACTTAGAGTGCAACTTCATTAAAAAAAAATAATAAAAAGACCTGCTGTATCTCCCCTACATTTAAAGTTTCTTACATGCCTGTCCGCAACTTTACACTTGCGCAGCTCACTGTAAAATATTGACATCTGCTGAAATGAACAAACCTCTGCACATGACCTGGGATGACTTCGTCTCAGCCTGGCTAATCAAGTTGCCAAAGATTGGAACCAGGAACAAACCCTGTTAGAAGATGTAAGCAACCCGAGGAGGGACCTCCTGGTCATTGCATCGTTGGAGTGAAGGTGGGAATAGTTCCACTAGTTCCAAGAACTATCTATGCAAGAATTTGCGCCAGTGTCAATGACATTATTGTCACATGCGACAAATTCAAGTCCTTGTTACTTCCGTCAGTTCAAGAACCCGTCGCTATAGAAGCAACAGATTCCTAAAGAATTACCGCCAGTTTGCAGATTAGGAAACTGGTGGTGATTAAGAAGAGCTGGGGCATGTCTGTGCTGAGAATCGGTCATGAAAATGCCAGCTTACTGCACTGTGCTCTATCCCCGGCCCATTTCAGTTGTTGCCTCAGAGACTCCCTAGTTGAAAGCTAAACAAACAATGCAGCCAGACATTATGGTGTCATCATTACCCATATTTGGCAATGCCCATATTTGAGAAAGGACTTGTGTAATAGGGTGGGCAAAGCCTGATGGACAATTAAATAACTAGTTCCCCCCCACAGCTCTACCTTACTTTTGAATGACAGTGCATGAAAGTGGCAGATTCTAAAGCCACTATTGGACTGAACTAGGGCTGAAACAAGTAATCGATTAATCGATTATAATCGTCAACTAATCGATTATGAAAATAGTTGTCAACTATTTTCGTAATCGATTAATCGTCAGCCGATTAGTTGTCCTTCATACAGAATGCATTATTTGTTTACATATCAGAAAATACAGTGCAACACACATACAGCTCAGTAAACCATCCATACATGTCAGTAGATGACAGAGAACTTGTGAATGTGTGAGAAGCAATGCCTCATGGGAAATGTAGTCCTGGGCAAGAGAAGGAACCAAGTGATTCTAAAGGCAGAGGTTTTTTAACCTTGCTATAGGGACACTCTGTACAGTACTAGGGCTGCACGATATTGGGGAAAAAAGTATATTGCGATATTTCGTTTTTAACGATATATATCGCGATATTTCTCCAGACAGTCTCTGGAGGAGGGATCAGTTAGCAGAGCTCAGCTTTCTGCCTGGGGATCCACCACACTCGTAGTTCTCCCGCCCGAGCCTTGTGTCGGAGCCAGAGTGTCGGTAGCAGCCTGCCTTTGTCCCGCGGTGCTCCTCCGGCATTGCTCCGGACGTCTCTCCCCCCTCTCCTGCTGCACGTAGCCTCTCCGCCGCCATACAATCCGCCCCGTACTCCAGCCCTCCCAGCTCTCCCTCATAGTCAACAGCCGACCATTACTCCGCCCATTGTCTCTCCATTGAAAAACATTACAGCCTGATCCCGCCCCCGATGCAGCCAGGAGAGACAATGGGCGGAGTAATGGTCGCTGGATACTAGAGGCAGAGCTGGGAGGGAAGTGTGGGACGGATGCAATCACTGGGAGTCCTCCTCCCCCCCCCCCCCCCCCCGAGTCCGGACTTCTCCCCGGCCTGCCTAATGCCTGAAATATCGTGGCTTCGGTGATAAGAAAATTGCCCGTGCCTGCAGAACGATAGTCGATATCACATCGACTATCGTTCAGCCCTATACAGTACTATACTTTGCTGCTTCCTATAGGGGCACTTTGAAGGTAGAAGGGGCTGGAAGTGCCATGGGGGGGGGGGGGGGCAGAAGAGGAGAATCAGTGCTGCTCTGTGAAAAATCATTACACAGAGGATAAATATGACAAGATTGTTGTTAAAAAGAAAAGAATCCAAAGTTTACAATCACTGTAAGGGCTCTGTGCTGGGAAGATCAGCATCTGAACCCAGAGAAGGTGGAGGCCGATAGACTAGAGGTGATACAAGACATTACAATTACATTTAAAGTAAAAGTTTATTCGTTTATTAGTTTTTCTAAAAAAAAAATTTAGTTTGTGTATTACCAGCATAAGTGACAGCAGGCACAGGGAGCTTGTATCAAACTACCTGCCTATTAATAAGGGAGTCTATCATGATTATATACAAATCCGGTCTGAAAATTTGCAAAACAGTGTTTTTAAAAATATTGATCTCGGAGTCTGATATGTACCACATTTAAACCTCTAATAATACATATATCTGTTTCAGAGTGGATTAAATATCCAACTATATAGCTGGATAGTTATATTTACCCCTACATATAGATATGCAAGAATAATAACTAAATTATACACTTTTTTTTTTTTTTTTTTTTAGGTTTTTATCCGATTAGTCGATTAATCGAAGCAATAATCGGCCAACTAATCGATTATGAAAATAATCGTTAGTTGCAGCCCTAGACTGAACATCATCTATGGATCTGCCCACTGGCATGCACTGTCAAACAACAGCCAGACAGACCTTTACATGGAACTCGTTTCTCAGTTCCCCATCAGGCTCCACACACCCCTCGTATCAAACTCCTCAGCCATGCGCCTGTCAGCGTGACAAGAACAGTGGCCAGGGAGGGAGTGCACAGAGGAAGGAGTGTCCGGTATCAACACTCTGACCTTCATGTGGGCACCAACAGATACAGTGTATCAGGAAAGTATTCACAGCGCTTCACTTTTTCCACATTTTGTTACATTACAGTCTTATTCCAAAATGGATTAAATTCATTTTGTTCCTCAAAATTCTACAAACCATACCCCATAATGACAATGTGAAAGAAGTTTGTTTGAAATATTTGCAAATTTATTAAAAGTGAGGAAAAATCACATGTACATACAGTAGATAAAGTCTACACACCCCTTGTTAAAATGTCAGGTTCCTGTCAAAAATGAGACAAAGATAAATCATTTTAGAACTTTTTCCACATTTAAATGTGACCTATAAACTGTACAACTCAATTGAAAAACAAACTGAAATCTTTGGGGGGGGGGGGGGGGTTGCATAATGTGAACACCCTCTTATAACTGGGGATGTAGCTGTGTTCAGAATTAGGCAATCACATTCAAACTCATGTTAACATAACCACTGTAGCTCCAGAAGGTTTTACCCAGTTCCTGACCAGGCCATTTTTTGTGATTTGGCATTGTACTGCTTTAAACGGACCATTGTGTGGCGCTGTACCCAAATATAATTGAAGTCCTTTTTCCCCCCACAAATAGAGCTTACTTTTGGGGGTATATGATCACTTCTGCGTTTATTATTTTTTGCTCTATAAACAACAAAAAGCGACAATTTTGAAAAATTATATATTATATATATAAAAAATTTTCTGCTATAAAACATATCCCATAAAAGCGTAAAAAAATAAATAAAAATCAAATTTCTTCATCAATTTAGGCCAAAACGTATTCCGCTACATGTTTTTGTTATAAAAAAAAAAATCCTAATAAGCTTATATTGATTAGTTATAGCGTCTACAAACTATGGGATAGATTTATGGACTTTTTAAAATTGTTTTTACTAGTAATGGTGGCAAATCAGCGGTTTTTAGCAGGACTGCAATATTGCAAAAGACAAATCTGACACATATGGCACTTTTCGACTGCAAGTACCGGCTCGGCTCTGTTTGGTTTTCCACTGCATGGTACGGTGTTGGAACGGTTCGGTACGGTTTGCTTTTCCACTAAAGTAGTAAGTGGGTGGGATAACAACGATTCTCTGACCAATCAGTGACTAGTAGTGACAAACAGTCAAGGCTGCATGCAAAGGATTGTGGGATATGGTACCGGTATGGCCCTCTTGGAACCACAACCGAGGTGGTACTGTTTAAGCGAGCTGTACCGTTCGGTGTAGTGGAAAAGCGCCGCCGTACCGAACCGTTCCAACACCGTACCATGCAGTGGAAAAGCGCAAAAGGGAGAAGAACAGTTCGGTTCCATGCAGTGGAAAAGCGCCGTGACACTTTTTGGGGACCAGTGACACCAATAGAGCGTGATCAGTGCTAAAAGAAAATGCACTGTCACTGTATAAATGACACTGGCAGGTAGGGGGTTAACATTAGGGGTGATCAAGGGGTTAAGTGTGCTCCTAGGGAGTGCTTTCTAACTATGGGTGGAATGCTGTGCCTGGGGGAAAACAGAGATCCGTGTTTCTGCTTAGAAGAAACACAAGATCTCAATTTTTCTCCCTCACAGAACAGCGGTCTGCTTTGTTTACATAGGCAGACCGCAGTCCCAGAGCCTAAGACCTGACTCACATACAGGTACGCGATTTTGCGCTTAAGGGCCGCCCTGCCGCAGTATATGTACGTGGGGTGGTCCTTAAGCTGTTAAATAGGAGTCAGTACACACCTGCCATCATTTCAAGTGCAAGTGATTAACCCCCAAATAAAGTTCAGCTGTTCTAGTAGGTCTTTCCTGACATTTTCTTAGTCGCAACCTATAGCAAAAGCCATGGTCCGCAGAGAGCTCACAAAGCATCAGAGAGATCTCATTGCTAAAAAAGGTATCAGTCAGGAGAAGGGTACAAAGAATTTCCAAGGCATTAGAAATACCATAACACACAGTGAAGACCGTCATCAAGTGGAGAAAATATGGCACAACAGTGACATTACCAAGAACTGGACTTCCCACCAAAATTGATCAAAAGACAAGAAGAAAACTGGTCAGGGAGGCTGCCAAGAAGCCTACAGCAACAATAAAGGAGCTGCAGAAATTAGCTGGCAAGTACTGGCTGTGTGGTACATGCCACAACAATCTCCTGTATTCTTCAAATGTCTGGGTCATGGGGTAGAATGGCAAGAAGAAAGCCTTTTTTTATGAAGAAAAACATCCAAGCGCGACTAAATTTTGCCAACACACATCTGAAGTCTCCCAAAAGCATGTGGGAAAATGTGTTCTGGTCTGATGAAAGCAAGGTTGAACTTTTTGGCCATAATTCCAAAAGATATGTTTTTGGTGCAAAAACAACCTTGCACATCACAAAGAACACCATACCCACAGTGAAGCATGGTGGTGGCAGCATCATGCTTTGGGGCTGTTTTTCTTCAGCTTAGTCAAGGTAGAGGGAATTGTGAACAGTTCCAAATACCAGTCAATATTGGCACAAAACCTTCAGGCTTCTGTTAGAAAGCTGAACATGAAGAGGAACTTCATCTTTCAGCATGACAACAACAGAACATAACTCCAAATCAACAAAGGAATGGCTTCACCAGAAGATGATTAAAGTTTTGGAATATCCCAGCCAGAGCCCAGACCCGAATCCGATTAAAAACCTGAGGGTTATCTGAAGAGGGCTGTGCATAGGAGATGCCCTTGCAATCTGACAGATTTGTAGTGTTTTTGCAAAGAGTTGGCAAATATTGCCAAGTCAAGATGTGCCATGCTGATAGACTCCTACCCAAAAAGACGAAGTGCTATAATAAAAATCAGAAGGTGCTTCAACAAAAGTATTATTTTAAGGGTGTGCACACTTATGCAACCATATTTTATTTATTTATTTATTTTTTTTTACTTCTCTCCACCTAAAAGATTTCAGTTTGTTGTTCAACTGAGTTCTACAGTTTATAGGTCACATTAAAAAGGTGGAAAAAGTCGTGAAATGATTTATATTTGTCTAATTTTTGGTCATATTCTTTTATATCCAATAAGTGTTTACAGTCTGCCGTGGCACTCAAAACTGAGCTCAGGTGCATCCTGTTTTCACTGATTATCCTTGAGAGGTTTCTACAACTTGGTTGGAGTCCAGCTGTGCTAAATTCAGTTGATTGGACATGATTTGGAAAGGCACACTCTTGTCTATAGGAGGGCCCACAGTTAACAGTGCATTTCAGAGCACAAACCAAGCCATGACGTTCAAGGAATTGTCTGTAGACCTCCAAGACAGGGTTTTATCAAGGCACAGATCTGAGGAAGAATACAGAAAAATATCTGCAGCATCGAAGGTCCCAATGAGCACAGTGGCCTCCATCATTCATAAATGGAAGAAGTTTGGAACCATCAGGACTATTCCTAGAGCAGGCCTCCAGGCCAAACTGAGCGATCGGGGGAGATGACCCTTAGTCAGGGAGGTGACCAAGAACCCGATGGCCACTCTGGCAGAGCTCCAGCAGTTCTCTGTGGAGAGAGGAGAACATTCCAGAAGAACAACCATCTCTGCAGCACTCCACCAATCAAGCCTGTATGGTACAGTGGCCAGACAGAAGTCACACCTTAGTAAAAAGGCACATGACAGCCTGGCTGGAGTTTGGCAAAAAGGCACCTGAAGGACTCTCAGACCATGAGAAACAAAATTCTCTGGACTGATGAAACACACATATATACATTTATATATATATATATATATATATATATATATATATATATATATATATATATATATATATATATATATATATATATATATATATATATATATATATATATATATATATACAGCCCTCAAAAATTCCACTCGCCTACTAGCATTTTGCAAGTGGAATTTTGAGGATGGCGAGCTGTGCCTGCCGCCGCCGCCATTAACAGCAGCCGGCGATTTACTTTCACTTTCTTTTTTTTAGAAAAGGATGGGCTCTAGGAGTAGAGCACTGCGTCCTGAGCCCACCCATTGTGTGACAATAGCGAATGAGTATTCGCTATTGTCACAGGGATCCTCCTCCTGATCCTCCTACTGGCCAATCAGGAGGCAGGTGTTTCCTGATTGGCCAAAAGGCGAACAATTGTAACTGGCCGAGGAGGAGGAGGAGGACTCAGGAGACACGGAGGACGCACAGGATTGATGAGAAGCCGCCTGCTGCAGGTAAGTGCACGCTGTGATGATCGCTCTGCAATTAAGGGGACATGCTGTGATGATCGCTCTGCAATTAAGGAGACATGCTGTGATGATCGCTCTGCAATTAAGGGGACATGCTGTGGGCGCTCTGCAATGAAAGGGGACATGCTGTGATGATCGCTCTGCAATTAAGGGGACATGCTGTGATGATCGCTCTGCAATTAAGGAGACATGCTGTGATGATCGCTCTGCAATTAAGGAGACATGCTGTGGGCGCTCTGCAATGAAAGGGGACATGCTGTGATGATCGCTCTGCAATGAAAGGGGACATGCTGTGGGCACTCTGCAATGTAAGGGGACATGCTGTGGGCGCTCTGCAATTTAAGGGGACATGCTGTGGGCGCTCTGCAATTTAAGGGGACATGCTGTAGGCGCTCTGCAATTTAAGGGGTCATGCTGTGAGCGCTCTGCAATTTAAGGGGACATGCTGCGATCGCTCTGCAATTTAAGGGGACATGCTGTGGGCGCTCTGCAATTCAAGGGGACATGCTGTGGGCGCTCTGCAATTTAAGGGGACATGCTGTGGGCGCTCTGCAATTTAAGGGGACATGCTGTGGGCGCTCTGCAATGTAGAGGGCGTGTTTAGGGGCGGAGCAGGGTGGGGTTTGGGTGGGGCAACAAGTGGCGAGTAACTCTTAAGGCCTGGCTAGTAGCTCATGACTTGAAATTTTGAGCCCTGTGTGTATGTATATGTATGTATGTATATATATATATATATATATATATATATATATATATATATATATATATATATATATATATATATATTTTTTTTTTTTTTTTTAACTTGCTGTCACCAGTGTCCCTGGTCACCTCCAGACCAGTTGTATGATGCTGTACTGCGCTGGTGACAGTATGTAAAAAGGAAAAAAAAAATGTAAAAAAAAAAATTACAATTTCAAAAAACTTACCATGTCGCTGACTAAATGCCCCAGACTGTCTACTTTCCAAAAAGGTGTAATTTGGGGGGATTAGAACTGTCCTGACTCAATCTCAAAATTCTAAAAAAATTAGATCTCAAAAAAAGTGAATTTATTTCAGTACATCAATCTAAAAAGTAAAACCCAGAATTCAGTATCTCAGAAAATTTGATTCCATACAACCAATAAAAAAAAAAAAAAAAAAAAAAGTGTTTTTGTCTTACCGTAAAATCCTTTTCTCTGATGTTCATTGACGGACACAGCTCCAGAATCTTCTTGACAATTGGGTTATGCTGCCCCCTACAGGAGTATACCCCCACTTCCTGCTATCGACAATCAGTTTAGTTGCAAGCAGGGTCAGAAGAAAAAATAACCCAAATCAACAGAGTGGTGGGTGCTGTGTCCGTCAATGAACATCAGAGAAAAGGATTTTACGGTAAGACAAAATTCAATTTTTCGCTTTCGTTAATTGACGGACAGCGCTACAGAATCTTGACCATTGGGACGTCCAAAAGCAGTGTCAAACATGAGGGGTGGGAAAAAACAAAAAAGGCTAAACCTAGCTAACCAGGTAACCTGGAGCGCACCTGAAAAAAAAAAAAAAAAAAAAAAAACACAACATACACCCTCAAAGAAGACTAATCCTCTCAAAGTGTGCACAGACGACCATGTGGCCACCTTGCCAACCTGCACCACTGACGCCTGATGGTGGTAGGCCCAAGAGGCACTAAGCGACCTCGTAGAAAGCGCCTTAACAGGGAATGGAAGAACCTGACCCATGATGGAATAGGCCTGCACCACCGCCCGTCTTCCCACCTTGAAATGGTCGCGGCAGACGTGACCAACCCTTTGGGAGGTCCATCCGTAAGGACAAATAGTAAAGCAGATTTCCTAAACGACTCGGCTGCCGCAAGGTACACCCTGATCGCCCGAGCCACATCCAGAGAGTGCAAGGCAATCTCTTTAGGATGTTCAGGCTTAGAACATAGGGAAAGCAAAACAATGTCTTTATTCAGATGGAAACCAGAAACAACCTTAGGAAGGAACAACTAACCAGGGAGAAGCACCACTTTATCTCTGTGACCCACTAGGTAAGATGAACGACAAGACGCCGCCAGCTCCAACACCGTGCGTGCAGAAGTAATAGCTACCAAGAAGGCCCTTCTGGGAATTGGAAATTAACAGAGACCACACTGGGGGAGCCAAGTGGCGAACCCCCTGAATAAAAGGTGCAAACCACATAATGCGTAGCCAGGACAGTAAAAGGACCGCCAAGGCCGAAAACCAGGCCCTTGACAGTACCCAAGGTACCCCCTATTGGAGGAAAGCCAAGATTCGAGCCACCGAAAAGGAGAAAGAGGGAGAACCCCAAGAGACTTACACTACGCAATGTACGTCATCCAAGTACAATGGTAGATCTTACGAGAGGTAGATTTTGTAGCCTTTAACAGCCTAGGAATCACTGATTCAGACAAACCTCTATCCTTCAGCACCTGGCTTTTAACAGCCAAGCGGTTAAAGCCAGCAATTGTATAGCAAGATGGAAGATTGGCCCTTGGGAAAGCAGATCATCCCTGAGGAGCATCACGACCAACTTGAAGACAGTAGAATGACCGGAATTTCTTCTGTCTCGATCCTGCACAGGAGTCTTGGCAGAAGTTTAAGAGGGGGGGAAGGCGTAAATCAGACGATACTGACTCCAAGGAGCCACTAAAGCATCTGTGGCGTTGGCCAGAGGATACCCAGACTGTGCCACAAACCTCTGTACCTTCCTGTTGAGAGGAGAGGCAAACAGGTCCACCTGTGGCGTACCCAACCAGAGAAACAACTGATGAAAACACCTCCCGATGAAGTGACCATTCCCCCTGGTCCAACGCCTGTCGACTGAGTTAATCCGCTTGCCCACCCAGAATGTGTACAGCAGAGGGGGCTGGAACAAATCAATCATTCTGCCCACCTTAGAATGCCGCTACTTCCCGACACTTCTTGTGCCCCCTTGGAGATTGTCTGATTGAATTCGGACACCCCTGAAGACAAATTGTCCAATGACTCAGACAAAGTCTCATCGCTCAGAGGTCTAGTACATTGGTCGGCAGTCTGGACTCTTCCAGAGTCTATCAGAGTCCAGAGCCCATGAGCACAATCTGTGCAGAAGACGCTTCCCCACCCGGACAGGCTGGCATCAGTGGTGACAACTGTCCAGTACAGGGGGAGAAAAGGCTATTCCCTGTCGAAGTGCCGGAGAGCGAAGCCACCAGATCATGCACCCTCTCCTACACCGGCTCACCAGGATCAGATTGTCTAGAGACTGTGGATTCTTGTCCCATTTCACCAGAATTTTTTTGCAGAGATCTCGTTTGTGGAACTGTACAAACAGAACCGCCTCAAAAAAGGTAGACACCATCACATGCAAGCCCGAAGGAATGACCGCCTGCTGGACAACAAAAGCGGAATTGCCTCCTGCAATTTCTGGAGTTTTTCCAGTGAAAAACACTCTGGCTGAGGCCGAGTCCAGATAGTAAAGTTTTGTGGACGGAACCAAGGCAGACCCCTGAAGGTTCAGAGTCCACCGAACTCCATCAGAGTTCGCAGAGTAATCTCCAAGTTGTCCATGAGAGCAGTCGTAGACTCCGCTCGCAAAAGACGATCCCCCGCTGACGCACCAATGCTAGTGCCGGGGGCCAACACTTTTGTGAAGACCTGAGGAGCAGAGGCGAGACCAAAGGGTAACGCCACAAACTGATAATGCACCTCACCCATGGCAAAGCGGAGGATGCGCTGGTGACCGGCACATATTGGAATGTGAAGGTAGTTGTCCTTGAGGTCGATAGAAGCGAGAAAATCCCCCTGATGTATGGACGCCACTGCCGTGCTAATTGACTCCATTCAGAACTTCTGTACCCGCACAAAGCAGTTTAGGGCCTTGAGGTCCAGAATTGGATGCACCTTATCCTCCTTTCTGGGGACTGTAAACAGGTTTGCGCAAAACCCCTGAAAACGTTCCGATGTCAGAACCGGGACAATAACCCCTTGAAGCAACAAGTCTTGCACTGCCCCAAAGAGACCCTGTAAGTGATCTGGGGACAAGAGCAGGTTGCAAGGGAAGAACCTTTCCGGAGGATAAGATCGAAACTCGATCTTGTAGCCTGACCGAATAACCTAGTGGACCCACTTGTCCTGTACCAGGGAGGTTCACGGATCCAGAAACCAGCGAAGACGTCCCTCCACGCTAGATACGGGTGAGGGCGATCCTTCATGCAGGGGAAGCCTTGTCCGCAGGTCTGGAAGAGCCTGCTCGTTGCTTGCCAGACCAGGTCCTTTTGGAACCTCTGGTGGAGGCCCTAAAGGGCTTAGATCCCTTGTCTTGAAATCCTAAGGGACGAAAAGGCCTCTTATGAGCCGAGAAGAATTGTCCATGTCTACGATGGGGCTTCTTGCCCTTGGTAGCCTGCGGAAGAAGAGTACTCTCCCCCCCCCCCCCCTGTGAAACCCCTAATGATGTCATCCAAGGAAGCTCCAAACAGGTGATCCCTTACAAAGGGGAAATCAGATAAGGCCTCCTTAGATGTCTGGTCAGCAGACCAGCATTTCAGCCAGATAATCTGCCGAAGGACGACCACTGCTGATACAGACAGCCCAGAAATCAAAAGGAGCCGCATCCAAAGAAGCATGATAGATAAACTGTAGCCCCTGGACCAAGTGATCTGCCAGCTCTGCAAGGGCAGGGGAAAGTTGCTTCTGTTCCAGGTCCCGATGTAAAAATTTAGCCCACTCGGTCAGAGCTTGAGACACCAGGGCAACAGTCTAAGTGCCGAACCAGCCACAGTGAACATATGGCAGGCCAGAGCCTCTGCCCTCCTATCAGCCGGATCTTTAAAGGCTGGGGACTCCTCACCTGGAAATAAGGTAGCTTTATTTAACCTGGAAACCGACAAGTCCACTACAGGTGGTAGCGTCTACTTTTTAGGCAGCTAATCCTCATAAGGATACCGCATAGCAAAACGCTTGCTTAGGGACCACAAGAGTGGGTTTTGGACAACCCCACAGTTTTGTGACAATGTTGTCAAAGTAAGCGGGAAGGGGGAACACCCTCGCCGCTTTGGAGGGCCTGTGGGTGCCAAAAGGGTCCGGCACCTCCCAACGCATCAGCCGCATCCTCCATTTTTAACCTTTCACGCACTGACACAGTCAGTGCATCCACCAGCGCCTTTTTATGCGCGGCTAGAGGAGCCGCGAAATCATCCTCACTATCTGAGCACCTAGGGTGCGTGGACGCAGACTCAATAGGGTGACTTGCGTCCGCGGCATTTGAATCAGATTCAGGATCTGATGAGACAGATGAAGCAGGTGAAGGCGGGGGGACGCTTTTTGCTAGCCCGTTTTCCCAGGACACTAAATACACCTTGGACACTAAGGACTCCAGGACCGCCGTCAGTGCAGTCAGGGATTGTTGGGACCCGGAGGGCCCAGGAGCCTCAGAGGGGATCAGGTGGGGAAAAGTGCTCCAGGAACTCCATTAGTTAAGAGGGAAACCCACACCAAAAAAAAAAAAAAAAAGTGTGCAACACTGCTAGAGGAAAGCTGCGACTTAGGCCGAAGCCAGTTTGTATGCGCCCTCGCAGGCCAGCCCCTGTCCAGTGGGGCTAGGTCGCCACCGACCTAGCGTGCAGCTGAGGCCCGCACACGCTGGCCAGACTAGGGGGGACCCTCTGGATTGGTTTAAAAAATATCCAGTCCCTCGCCCAGACTGGCAGTGGATTGTAGATTCCTACAGGAACAAACAAGGACAGAAAAAAATTCCATGTACAAAAGGGAAAAAATTGCCAGAACTAAAGATCCCAGCAAGGAACTAGGTCCTTATCTCTGACTAGGCAGAAAAACTAGTGCCTACAGCTGAAAGTGGGAGTATACTCCCTGGGACTGCCCATAGGCATAGTCAAGCTTTTTCCTGCCTAGCGTCCTACTCCTGTAGGGGGCAGTACAACACATTGGTATTTATTTTTTTTTTTTTTTTTACTATTTTATAGCAGAAAAGTAAAAAGAAAAAAAAAAAAAAAAAGTTTTCTTCTTCATAATTGTTGCTCTTTTTTGTTTATAGCACAAAATAAAAAACACAGCGGTGATCAAATACCACCAAAAGAAAGCTATTTGTGGGAGAAAAAGGACATCAATTTTATTTGGGTACACCGTCGCACGACCGGGCAATTGTCAGTAAAAGTAACGCAGTGTTGCATCGCAAAAAATGGCTTGGTCATTAAAAGGGGTAAAACCTTCCGGTCCAGGAGTGGTTAAAACAGGGGCCAGGGAATTATATTTACCATAATTACTCTCGTCTATACTGTGCTGGAAGATCTTATTAGTTTTCACCTAGATGTGTGTATCTGTCCTAACAAAGGAGAAAGAGACATCAAGGCCTGAGTGGTAAAATTGTATGTTAACCAGTTCAGCTCTTTGGATGTATGTAGTATGTCAAGAATGAACTGCAAAGCACAAGCTGATATGAAATATATTATTTTTTTTTTTTTTTGAGGTGTAAAAAAACTAAGTAGCCAAGGGATGAATTGCAAACCACTGCAGTGCAAATTCATCCTAAGGGCTTTTAAAGTGGTAGTGAACTCCTGTATTTGATTTTTACCGACAGATAAGCTTATAATAAAAGCATACCTGCATGTTGAATGAATATCTCCTAAACATGCAACTTTTAGGAGATATTCCAGTGAGCAGCAGCCAGTGATATCACCAGTGCATGTGCTCTGAAGGAGCAACGGCATACCTGTACTGTGCCTTTAGAACTCTGTGCCACAGCTGTGATGTCCGCTTGCATCTGTGGGAGAAATGTAATCACGGCTCATTCACAGCCATTCAAGCAGCCGCAGCCCACGAACCCGGAAGGAAGACCTGATGAAGATGGAAGCCTCTGCAGCAGTGAGCGGTGACAGCATGCCGCTGGATGGGCTTTAGCTCAAGGTAAGTCATTCAAAATTTGCTAGTATGCGATGCATACTAGCACATTATGCCTTTATCTTGCAGGGGGAATATTTTTTTTTTTTTAAAGTTTACCAGCGCTTTAAAGCATCACCTACAGAAGATTTTGGGTACTACTGTTTTTCGCCATAGCACAGGCGCACGCAATTTTAAGACTTGGTATCGATGATATTTTACCAAAAAATTGGGTATTCTATTGCGTTTGTACTAAATTCTATTTTTACCTGAAAACAGAGATTGTACACACACACACACACACATTATATATATATATATATATATACACACACACACACACACATACATACATACATACATATAGTCCCTAAAGTATCCCTATGAAGTCTTCAAGTTATTTTCATTACAAGCTGCCTTTGGAGTGGAGTACTACATATGAACCTGCTCCAAAGAAACAACTAGCAAAGTAAGAAATATACTTTATTTTAAGGTATGCTTTGTGAACACACACAAACATAGTGGTGGTTTCCCAAATTTGGATGAAGCAGATTAAATGCAAGTCAGGAGGTCATAGTAAACCAAGGCCATCAGCACTACGCCCAAAGTCTGCTGACACCTTCTTTAAAAGACCTATTTGATCAAACTTTTAGAACAGAACATAGTTGATAAGCCCTGCAATAAATACATCCCCAGCACTTACCGAAATGTGCCATCCAGGTTGGACTTGTGGATGAAACTGAGTTTTGCATCAGCCCAGTAAAGCTTCTGCTCTTCATAGTCCAATGTTAGGCCATTTGGCCAATATATCTCAGAGTCTATAATAACAGATCGCTGTGTCCCATCCATCCCTGCACGCTCGATCTTCGGCACTTCTCCCCAGTCAGTCCAGTACATGTACCTGAAAGACAAAAAAACAGCATGGTAAAAAAAACAACAAAAAGGCAGCAGCACTGTATTTCAACTGATCTCACCAGTAAGGCCTCATGCACACTGGATGCTATCAAAACATCAGTAGAAAGCTGTAGTTTTTTAGTCTTTTTTTTATATATATATATATATATATATATATATATATATATATATATATATATATATATATATATATATATATATATATATATATATATATATATACTACTCCCACAGAAGTTTATGGCTCAAAAACATTGATAAAGGCCGAATAGCCACGTTTTTCTGCGTTTTTAGACTTTTATCAAAGTTAGTGTTTTTACAGCTGAAAAACACCTCTTAAAACCCACTAGTTCTGGGTTTCTTTCCAGACAGAATACACCCCTGCCAGAAACTGCCAACAGCCTATGTGTGCATGGACACATAGGATAACATGCTGGGGAGTTTACTGGCTGCAGAAAAAAAAAAAGTCTGACACCAAAAACAGCTGTAAAAACGTCCAGTGTGCATGAGGCCTAAAAAAAGGTACACAAGAACCTTCAAAGAAAGCACATAAAACTGCAATACATTTGCACATCACAAGTAAAGGAGCACTCAAAAATTCCAACCTGCTACAGTTTCCTCAAAGCTGAAGTTTAATCTGCTTATCTTTTGCCCTCACTGGTTCCTCCAACCTGCTAGATAACACGGACCTTTAGATAAACTGCTAAATACACAAGATATGTGTGTGTGGATATAGTTGTATATCTTATTATGTACAGTGCCTTGAAAAAGTATTCAAACCTCTTGAAAAAAATGTCCACACTTTGTCATGTTACTACCAAAAATGTAAATTTATTTTGTGATTTTATATAATAGACCAACACAAAGTGGCACATAGTTGTGAAATGGAAGAAAAATGATATATGGTTTTTAAAATGTTTTACAAATAAAACATCTGAAAAAGTGTGGCGTGCATTTGTATTCAGCCCCTTTACAGCCCATTCACACTGATCCGACTTGGACCGCGACTTGGTCAGCCTGACAAGTCGCGGTCCGTCACGTCCCATAGTGTAGTACAGGAACGGTTCTAATAGGAGCGACACAAGTCGCTCTGACTTAGAAAAAGGGTCCTGTACTACTTCAGGGCGACCTCGGAGCGACTTGCATAGACTTCCATTATGTGAAGTCCCTGCAAGTCGCTCCGAAAGTCGTGGTGCATGGGAATGCACAACTCGCCCCCGAAGTAGTACAGAGTCGTGTCGCCCCAGTGTAGTACAGAGTTGTGTCGCGAAGATGCCGGCCACTTCCTGGGCCGCCAGGACACTCTTTGTGCCCCCTTGAGTGACATATGCCACAGCCCTAGCATTGTCTCATTGTATCCACACAGGGCGTCCTTGCAGACGATCCGTCCATTGAGACAGTCATCGCCCAAATTTCCAGGATGTTGATCGGCAACCTGGACTACTCCCGAGTCCAGACACCTTGGGCCGAACACACCTCCCCATCTGGACAGGCTGGCATCCGTGGTGATTACAGTCCAATACAGGGGAAGAAAGGATTTCCCCAGACGAAGGGCCGGAGAGCGAAGCCACTATAGGAGAGACTCCCTCAAATCCTGACTCAACCGAATCAGATTGTCCAATGACAGCGGATCCTTGTTCCATTTTATCAGAATCTCTCTTTGCAAAGGTCTGTTGTGGAACAGCACAAACGGAACTGCCTCGAAGATGGAGATCAGACCCAGCACTTCCTGCAAGTCCTGAGTGGTGATCTATGGTTGGACAACAGGAGCTGAACAGCCTCCTATAGCTTCAGCAGTTTTGTTTAAGGAAGAAATACCCGGGCTGACGCCGAGTCCAGCAACAGACCCAAGTAGTCCAGCTTTCTGAAAGTCCAGTGTCCACCCGAACTCCTGCAGAGTTCGCACCGTAACCACCGTAACCTCCAAGTCGGCTTCTAGAGCCGAGGATGACTCTGCACGCAAAAGCAGATCGTCCAGGTAACCCAGTACCGCGATCCCCTTGTACAGCAAAAAGGCCAAAAATGGGGCCAAAACCCTTTGTGAACACTCGAGGTGCTGAGGTGAGACCAAAGGGTAACACCTCGAATTGAAAGTGCTTCTTGTTCGCGTCAAAACGAAGAAAACGTTGATGCCCGACATATATTGGAATATGAAGCGTCCTTGAGATTGATAGAAGCCATCAGAGCTCCTTGATCAAGGAAAGCTACTGCTGTGCGCATGGATTCCATCCAAAATTTCTGAACCCACACAAAGTGGTTCAGAGGTTTGGGATCCAAGATCGGACGAACCTTGCCTTCCTTCCTAGGAACTGTGAACAGATTTGAATAAAAACCCTGGAAACGTTCCGACTCTGGAACCAGCACACAAACTCTTTGTGCTAACAGCTCCTGCAGTGCTCTGTTAGGCCCTGTAGCCACTCTGGAGACCAGCGGAAGTTGGAAGGAAAGAACCTTACCGGAAGCAAGGACTGAAATTCGATCTTGTAACTGAACCGCATCAGTTTGTGGACCCATTTGTCCTGAATAAGCAAGGTCCACAGATCCGGAAAGAAGCAAAGACGTCGCCCCACCCCAGACGCAGGTGAGGGTGCCCCTTCAGGCTGGGGAAGGCTTGTCTGCGGAACCAGAAGCGCCCGCTTTGGACTTATCATTCCAGGGTGCTCTTGGAGCCTCCAGCAAAGTTACAGACGGATCTTGAGCCCTTTTCCTGCGAGCCAGACGAAAGGGCAGCTTGTGAGCCGAAAAGAAGGGACTTTGCTTACGGTGAGGATCCTTGGCTGTGGAAGCAAGGTACTCTTGCCTCCCGTCTTCCATAGAGGCACCGAACAAATGGTCACCTACAAAAGGAAGATCAGTCAGTAACTTTGTAAAAGACATGTCAGCTGACCAGTACTTCAACCAGATCATGCGGCGAAGGATCTCCGCCATCACAGAAACCCTGCCGGCCAGGGGGGGCCGCATCCAGGGATGAATCACAAATATACTGTAGCCCTTGGATCAACTAATCCGTCAGCTCAGAAAGAGGTTGTCGACTCCCCTCCAGATCCTGGCGCAAAACCTTAGCTCATCTTGTTAAGATCTGGGATACCAAGGTAATAGCAAACACCAGTCTTAAAATTGAACCAGCCACAGTGAAAAGGTATCGGACCAGAGCCTCAGCGCTTTTATCCATGGGGTCCTTAAAGGACGGGGAATCCTCCACTGGCAAAAGTGTGGTCTTATTCAGGCTGGAAACCCGAGATTCCCCAGACGGTGGAACCGTCAGTTACTTCAGAAGAGAGACTCCTCCAAGTGATATCTTCTACAAAACGTTTCGGTATGCCAATCATGCGTTTTGGGGAACCCGACTGACTAGAGACAATCTCATCAAAATAGGCAGGAAAAGGAAAAAAAAATCATTCACCTTGGAAGATTTGCGGATGCCAAATTGCAGCATCGTCGCTGACTCAGCAGCAGCCGAGTCCTCCAACCAGCGCTTTTTCATGCACGTCTGCAGAGGACAACTCATCCTCACTATTAGAGCACTCGGGGTGCATGGACGCAGACCCAGTGGGCTGACTCTCGTCCGCAGCGGCCAAATCCACCTCAGAATCTGAGGAAGCAGAGGATACAGATGGGGGGGGTGCTTTTTGCCAGGTCGCCTTTGCAGGGCCATATCTACTTTGGCTACTAGTGACGGCAGGGCTGCCGTCAAGGCTGCCAGGGCAGACTGAGACCCAGAGGGACCCGAAGCTTCCAGGAGTGGATCGGGCGGTAAAACAAGCTCCCCTGGCTCTGTGACCATTAAGGGTTAAGCAGAACCGCTGTTCAGCCAAGAAAAAACATTTTATTTTTTTTTAAGAAAAACAGAAGAGGCCCCCCTCCCCTGTGCACGCTGTGGCACTACAAGAAGCCGCGCTACCGCTGCGCTGTATACGGCAAGGAAGGATAGTGTACCCCCAGAGACTCACCACCCAAGCTGGAAAGCTGAAGAGGAAACGTTGACCTGACACTAGAGGCCACCACAGCCTCAGCACTGTCTCAGACTACTGGAAAATGGCCCCAATGCAAGTCTATGGGGAAACCAAAATCATGGCCGCTGAACTACAGAAACATGGCCGCAGAACCGGAAATCACAGACCACGGAAATATGGCGGCACCACGTGGCGCTGCACGGGACCCTGGACCCCACGTAAAAAAATGAATTTCAGACCCCAGGAGGAAACCCCCCTTAGGACCCCCCCCCCGCACCCAGGTACAGACACCACTAACCGGGACCGACAGCGGCATCACCCACCTCTCCTCCAGCCCAGCACCATGTAGACCCCCTACCCAATATCACTCATGCCCCCAAACAGGGGGGGGGGGGGGGAAGGGGACAGGTTAGGGCATACAAATTTAAGGGGGAACCGCGCAAGGAGGAAAGGGGAATTACAAGGGGGCCTACCATCTCCAGGGGGGTGGCCTGCGACCACCCAAACAATTACGCAATCCCACCGTGCGCTTCATTTAAAGTCCCAAACCTCCCCCCCTTGTATTACATGATTAGGGATGGAGGGACATAGTTTATGGCTGACAGGTGCATACTTGTCTTATTTTATGTTGACCGCTATTGATGGCTGTTACCCTTGGCCCAATGTGGGGTCAACTAGACTTCCCCAGTTACCCCCCGGGGGGTTTATTACACACTTCTTTTTTGCCCTTAACTTGATATCTAAACATTTTTAACATCAATTTTTTGTTGCCCTTGCGGCACCTTTTTGCCCTTCGTGTCGGGGTGTATTGGTCTTGGTTTTTGGGTGGCCCCTGGTACCAACCAGGGAGCTGCGATGCGCGCCGCACGCCCTCCCTTTCTCCCTCTGCCCTCAGCGCGGGGGATCGGGTGGGGGGTGTCGCCGAACATCAGCGCCACGCCTCCCGTCGACGCATGACGTCACTCGGACTTAATTTCCATCATTAGTGCCTTAGTTGGCCCGCGACTTCTCTTCGGTAATTCCTGCCATTCACTTCTCCTGGTCCTTTCTTTCTCCTTTTTCTATTCACGTTTAGCACACTGCTCCTGCTTTGTCCTCTCAGGTTCAGTCTCCTTTTCTCACATTATCCTTTTCCTTTCTCTCCCCTTGGGCTTCCATGTGTTTATGACCATTACTTCATCACGTTTTATGCTCACTTATTTTTGGTTTGTGGCACCTGTATAACAGATGCAGGCTACTTCGCTATATAAATTTCAAATCCTCTACTTTTTCTCCTTACACTTGCTATGTAGCACTATGGCACCTCCATTATGAATATAATTACTCATCACTACTCTCCTCATTCTTATACCCTACATACAGGTCTTATTATGCTGCTACACGGTTTGCTTTTTACTTTATTTCTCTCAAACCCACACTCATCATTTGGTCAACGTACTGCGCCTTGCTCACCTGCCTGTGCGCCCTCAGCTCCCGGGTGGGACATACGAGGGGTCATCTTTATCTCCAATACCATGCACCACCTGACTGCTATGTGAATTGAGAGTTTGGGGGCCTGGCTTCCCTCCTTTCCCCTCTTCAGTTTTCCATCAATATGCCAATTTCTTTATTCATGTTTTATAGATCAATATCATGCACCCACTCTTGATGAAGTGACGATTGGGTCCACGAAACATGTTGAGTCTACGATGCTTCGATATAGCTCATTACTCCTTTATTTGATTTATTGATACTATGATTATACTTTACTACTGTATTATTTTTTGACAAACTTACCTTGTTCGTTTTACGAATGTGAAATTGGGGACTCCTCTACTAGCCTATGTAATTGATTATGCATACTCCATATGTCATGTTTTATACCTGTATGTGCAATAAATGTGTGACCTTTCCTGCCAGCCTAGCTATGTCCCTCTTTTTAAGTCCCAACCCTTTTTGCAAACAATTACGCAGGAAAGGAGGGGGGGCACTACACACCATACCAGTGTCACCAGGCGAGCGCCACTCCCAGCAGTCCACCGCGCCATCTTGGAATGAGGGTGCTGCGGCCTGAGGTACGCTGTGACTCTGGTCATGACTGCTGTCGTGACCAGGGCTATGCGAACTCGCGAGGTGTTTCACTCGCCGGTCAGCCCCCGTCAAGTGGGGCTATGTCGCGGCCAACTTAGTGCAGAGCTAGTAGTTGGGACGTGCTCGCAGGCCAGACTGGGAAGACCGTAAGGATCTAGAATATCCAGTGCATCGCCCAATCCAGCTGTTGACTGTAGTTAACAGGAACAAAAATAAGAAAAAAGTAAAAAAAATTCCATTACAATAGGAAAAAATGCCAGGACCACAGATCCCAGCAGAGAGCCAGGTCCTAACTAGGCAGAAAAAACTGAAGTCCTACAGCAGGAAGTGATGTATACCCTCTGGGACTGCCCCAGGGGCGTAACCAAAAAGGTTTCCACCTAGTCCTATTCCTAGAGAGCAAGAGCATAAGGCCCAATGGTCTGAAAACTTGAAGCTGTGTCTGTCAGTGAACTAAAGAGAAATTAGGTTTCGTGTAATAAAATGGATTGCCACAGGGAAAAAAGTTAAATTTATTTAATACTTCATAGAAAATCCTTTGTTGGTAATAACATCTTCAAGACGTCTCCTGTATGGACAAAATTAGTTGCTTGCATTGCTTAGGTGTGATTTTGGCCCATTCTTCCACACAAAACAGTCAAATCCTGAAGGTTCCATGGGGCTCTTATGAACTCTATTTAGTTCTATCCATAGATCTTCTATTTGGTTCAAGTCAGGTGATTGGCTGGGCCTTTCTAGCAGCTTTATTTTTTCTTTAAAAATCAGCCGAGTTTCCTTGGCTTTGTGTTTAGGATCATTGTCACGGTCATGTCCACCCTCTTTTAATTCTGTTAGATAGCAGCAGATTTTGTTTTTTAAATCAAGAATGTCTTGGTACATTTTTCAATCCATCCTTCCCTCAATGACATGCCAGTACCGTATGCTGAAAAACAGCTCCACACCATGATGTTCCCACCTCAAAATCACTGTTGGTATGGTGTTTTGGGGACGATGTGCAGTCCCATTTGACCTCCAAAAATGATGTGTATTATGGCATCCAAAGAGTTCAATTTTGGTCTCATCTGACCAGACTATATTCTACCAGTATTTCACAGGCTTGTTTAAATGTTGTGCAGCAAACTTTACACGAGCTTCAACAATGGAGTCTTGCGTGGTGAGTATACAGGCCATGGCAGTTGAGTGCATTACTTATGGTTTTCTTTAAAACAATTGTACCTGCTAATTCTAGGTCTTTCTGAAACTCTCCACGAATGGTCCTTGGCTCTTGTACAACCCTTCTGATAATGCTTTTCATTCCTCTGTCATAAATCTTGCGAGAAGAACCTGGTCGTGGCTGGCTTATGGTGAAATTATGTTCTTTCTACTTCCGGAATATGGCCCCAACAGTACTCATTGGAAAATTCAAAGTTTAGAAATCCTTCTGTAACCAATGTCATCAGTATGTTTTGCAACAATAAGGATGCAAAGGTCTTGAGAGAGCTTTATTTTTACCCATCATGAGATGTTTGTGTGACACCTTGGTAATGAGACACCATTTAAGTGGGGGATCGGTTGAGATTGAACCAGCTGTTAGTTTGCACTGACAAGGGGTAGGATTGCTTTAGAATTACTGATTCATTTTAGCTGGTGTCTTGGCTTTCCGTGCCTCTTTGCACCTCCCTTTCTTCATATGTTCAAAACTTTTTACTGTGTCAATCCATTTTATTGCACGTAACCTAATTTCTGAACCTATTTGTTTTGGTTTCCTTGTATGTATGGATTGTTAACGACATGTGGTGAAAATTTCTAGTCAATAGCACCTTTAAAAATATATTTACCTAGACAAACGGTGACGTGTTCGATACTTATTTTACCCACTGTATATGTATTGCAGTCTTGAAGTGGTTATAATCTAAATTTGAATTGCTCTTCTGAAACTCTTTTTATAGTCATGTGACTGGCACAGTACCAATCAAGGCTAGACAGACACAGACTGACACTGTAGAGAGCATAGATCAGAGTAATAGAAGCCCCTCCCAAAGATCTTTCCCTTCAGATACAGAGCAGTGAAAGATCATTTGACCACACAACAGCGCTGCAGGTATAGGGGACTTAGAAAAAAAAAAAAAAACACAGTGGCAAAATATATAATTTATGTGAATTATGAAAATACTTTGGTTTAGTATCACTTTAACACATAACCATACAATGGCAATTGAGTGCCCTGGGTTTAGTGACTCTCAGAAGCTGTTTGGTTATGTTTCATAACCTGTAAATCTACATCGCAGTAAAGTAAGCACATACATAAAAGGGATGAAAGAGTACAAAGTGTAACCTGGCTGCATGTGCATAGAAAGTGTTAACATCACTTGTATATGAAGAATGGGGCTTGTCTCCAGTATGGGGATTATATCACAAGTAAACGCCACAGACAATTACCCTTTGTAGCTGACAAAAAGTTCAGCCTTGAGAAGACAAGTTGAAACAGACAGTTGCGCCACCTCCAATTAGCAAATGATTAAAAGAAATCACCCAGCTTGTATAGTAAACCGCAAAATTTGTTCTCCAATGAACCAAGGGGCAACACAAAAAAGGCTCCTCCCACAGCCACCAATCAGAGACCAAGGGGCAGGGGCAGTGTTGACACTAGAGAATTGCAAGGTGAAATTTTTTATATATTATATATATATATATATATATATATATATATATATATATATATTATATATCTCTATCTATCTATATCTACAGTTGTTAGAAAGAGATAAGCATCATTTTCAGCATGTCCCCGGCATAAAAACACGATGATATAAATAAAGCACCCGATATCCAAAAAAAAAAAAAAAAAAAAAAGAGAAGAAGAAGGGGGTCGCTCTACAGTTGTGAATGTTTTTAGTACTTCACGTGTGGTATTCGTGACCAAAATGTTTTTAGAAACATGGAACATGCTAACCGATAAAAGAATAGTCTTGTTATAGTTTTGTGTCGGCTCACATATATGCGATGACAGACATCGCATGTGATTCGGAGCACATTGCAAATCATATGCGATGTCTGTGCGATGCAAATTCAGCCATACAGATTGTATAGCTGAATTTGCATTGCATTTGGACACAACTCGCACAGGACCCTTTTTTGGGTCCGCACCAGAATCAGATCCCATGGGTGTTCCATGGATATGGAAACCAGCAAAGAGGGCGACCCCTTCATGCGGAGGAAGACTTGTCTGCAGGTCTGGCAGAACCCACTCATGGCTTGCTGGACCAAGACCTCTTAGAACCCCTGGCGGAGGCCCTGGATGGCTTGGATCCCTTGTCTTGAGACCCTGAGGGACGAAAAGGCTGCTTGTGAGCCAAAATGAAAGGCCGCCCATCTGTGACAGGACTCCTTACCCTTGGAAGCCTGAGGAAGAAGACTACTTTTTCCCCCTGTGAGGCCTTTGATGATGTCATCCAAGGAAGCTCCAAAACAGGCAATCCCCCACAAATGGAAGATCGGATAATTTTAGAAGCCTGGTCCGCAGACCAGCATTTCAGACAGATAATACGCCACAGGACCACCACTGAGAGACAATCCAGAAATCAAGGGAGCGGCATCCAAAGCAGCTTCACAGACAAACTGTAGCCCTTGGACCAACTGATACGCCAGCTCCGCAAAAGGCAGGGGGGAGCTGTTCCCCCTCCAGGTCCCAGCGTAGAAGAAGTTTTGCCCACTCTGTCATAGCTTGTGACACCAGGGCAATAGTAAATACCAGTCTAAGAGCCGAACCAGCCACAGTGAACATATGGCGGGTCAAGGCCTCCGACCTATCAGTCCAGTCTGTGAAGACCGGGCACTCTTCAGGAAGGGCTCCCACCCCCAAATCACTGCCTAACTCCAAAAACATGGCCCCCGATATTTTTAATAGGAAATCATAGGAAAATGGCCGACCAAGCTACACAAACATGGCCACCGATCTGTAGCTTAAAAGGCTACAAGAAAATGGTGGCATCATGCGGCTCCAGGGGAGAACACAGCAGCACAAAAAAAACTATCCTAACAGGAAGGAGGGCCAAGGACCAGGACCAGAGATCCCAGCAAGGAACTAGGTCCTTACTCCCGAGTCCTGACTAGGCAGTAAAAACTGATTATCTATAGCAGAGAGTGGGAGTATATCCCCTAGGACTGCTCCATAGGCGTAGTCAAATTTTTGTCTGCCAAGTGTCCTACTACTGTAGGGTACAGCATAACCCATATAGTCATGAAGATAAGGAGCTGTGTCCATCAATGAAAGAAAGAAAAGGAAAAAAAATTGCAAGGACTGAAGACCCCAGCAAGGAACTAGGTCCTTACTCCTAACTAGGCAGAAAAAAAACTGAGTGTCTATAGGTGAGAGTGGGAGTATACCCCCTGGGACTGCCCAGAGGAGTAGTCAAGCTTTTTTTTCTGCCTAGTGTCCTACTCCTGTAGGGGGCAGTATAACTCCATGGTTAAGATGATCAGGAGCTGTGTCCATCAATGAACGATAGAGAAATATATTCCCCTGAAGCGAGGGGAAACCTCATCTTTCACATTAGTGACATGAAATGGTGCCCCCCTGAGTGTTTCCTTCTCACTCTATCAAGACTTGGGCACTATACTGAGGCCTAGTGGGAGCCTCTCATAGTTGGCACAGCAGGGGTGCAAATCTGAGAACTCTGTACTAGCATGGCAGGAGTGCCCATCAGAATGAACACAGCAGGGGAGCAGATCCAGGTACTCCATGCAAGAATGATGGGAACAGTAGGTATGCCGAACCAGAAACTCTGTGCCAGAATGGTGGAAACCCCTCATGGGCACGGCACATATGCAGACCTGGGAACTTGATGCAGAAATATCAGAAAACACCAAGTAAATAGGGAATGGAAGAAATTGTCAGATGATTTTTCTCTTCAACATACACTATAAACGTATACTAAAAACTAAATCGGTTGAGTGGACAGAGTTTAGGCTGGGTTCACACTTCTGAGATGTGGAAACACAGCGATTCCTGTGCGGGGCATGGCATCTGACTCGTAGGCAATTCACACTGCTCTCTGCGAATCACTGCGGGTGTCAATGTAAAGTTAATGACACCCCCAAATGGTTTTGTAGAACGCTGTGCGAACTGAAATCGGATTGCATGGGTATAAACACCCATTCGATCAAATTCCAGTGCGGACCCAAAAAAAAAAAAAAAAGGATCCTTCACCATTTTGTTGCGCATGTGATGCGATTTCAGCCAAACTGTATGGCTGAATTTGCATCGCACAGACATCGCATATGATGTGCACAGCAATGCAGAGCGAAACACATGTCTGGCATCGCACAAGTGTGAACTCAGCCTTAAGGCTGAACTCCATCTTTTGTTAGACTTTACTTTGGCCCAAAACGAACTATGTCCCTCACGAACACGTGAGGCTACATACAGCATAGCGCGCTATGTTCTGGGTTTGAGCTGGGACTTCAGGTCTCATACCCGGAACACAATAGAGTTTATCTGATAAGCACTCAGCCATTCAAAATGTATTTCAGCAATAAATAAAAAGCTTCCTCAGATTGGCTGAGTCAGAGAGGTGGGCTGATGACACAACCTCAGACTCAGCCAGAGGAAGCTTTTCATTTGTTGCTAGAATACATCGCTTTCTCTGAATGGCTGAGTGCGGATCAGATAGACTGTGTTCCGGGTATGAGACCAGAAATCTCAGCTCAAACCCGAACATAGTGCAGTATGCTGTATGTAGCCTCGCTATATACAATACCGCACATCCAGTGGTCTCACGTTAGTAAGGAACATAGTTTGGGCCAAACTGTAAATTGTATCAAAAGTTGGAGTTCAGCTTTAAAAAGCAGAACACAAAGTGCATCCAGGCGCGATCACTGCCGGCATCGTTTGCACGAGTAGCTGTGGCCACTGACAGCCTGTCATTTCAGTGAACATGGCTTGGTGGTCGTTGCTATCTGCATGCAGCTCTCAATCCCATCAGTAAGAATTCATTTGATTCCTACTGACAGGATTCGCCTCATGGCTAAAAGTCCATATGAATGCAGCCCAAGTTACACATGGTTCAATTTTAAATTTGTGCTTTGATTCTTTTTTTTAAACACCGGTAATGTCAAGTACTATTATGTGTAATACACAAAGATATACAGGCTCAGTTCCTTTACAATATTATACAGCAATTTAAAATTTGTGACATCGCTGCAGAAAGTAGTTTCATACAGGACAACATCAGCAGATTTCTGTCTGGGACATAGACTGGTGTGAAAACTTGCTATCCAGACCCAATCGAAAAGAATTGGGAACAGAGAATGTATGAAAACAGACAACATGACAGAGCATGCCATCCAGTCATGTGAACACACCTGCCCTTCACACATACTTCATGACAAGAAGAAAGGGACTTGTTAAAAAGGAGAGGGGGGGGGGGTGAGATGATTCTGAATCTGTGGCTATAGGGTCTCTGTATGATGCAAAGCAGATTAAGCTAGCAACTAAATGAGACATTTAATCCTGGAGTCTGAAACTGGATACCTAGGCCAACATACAATCTTTCACATTTGTTTTCACAAGAGAACTCACTCGGCAACTTCCTGAACTTGTATATGTAAACACTAACAAGTTGTGCTGTGATCCCTAAACTGCCATTTTTTTTTTAAATACTTGTTTTAACCTTTTTTCATCCATTGTTATATCTCAGTGTTGCTGATCACATGCAGCCTTTTGCCTTACCTTTTATTACAGGCCCCTCCCCATTAGATTGTAAACTCACAGGAGCAGGGCCACCCTCCTAACCCTCTTGTATTGTATCCCTTTAGATGGTAAAGAGCTGCGCAAACTGTTGGCACTGAATAAATCCTGTATAATACTACATGCATTCCAGCAATGGCTAAAAGGCATTTTTTAGGGTGTGTTTCATGATGGGGACAACAGTGGATCATGATTACAAGAAAAGTCATGAAGCAGCCACTTTTAAGCTTCAATTAGGCCTCAACTGAAAGCCTGTGTAATAGGGCACTACTGTAGCAAAACTTGAAGACAAGATCAGGGCATGGTCACTAACAGGAAGTGCCTAACCAAGCACCTTCATGGTAGGAAAAAATTTAGTTTTTGTGTGAAGGTTTACTGGACCAAAAGGGCATAATCAAACCTGAAAATGCACCTGCAAGTACAATTAGTTGCAGGAAACCTCAGAGGGTGCAATTAGCTGTGAAATGCAGTCCCATTGAAAGCAATGGGAGGCTGAAAGCTCCGGCAGTTAATCATGGCCATTTCCATGTAAACTTTAATGCAGTGATTACATGCAAGTAATCAGCCATAGACTCAGACTGCCTACATTCATGGCCAACCACTCACATATGATCACTGCATGAGCAATTATCTGTTATTGGCCGCGAGATTAACTGCGGGAGCTGGTAGCTTCCCATTGCTTTCTATGCGGATGCTTTTTCTAGCTAAAATCAGGGGAACCCACCCTGGGGTTCTCGCATCTAAATGGGGGGGGGGGATTCAAGGATCTGTAAAGAATATTGTGCGCGCTTGTTAAATAAATCCTTTCTACATTTACAGAAACCAATGGCAAATAAGATTTTTGCTTATAAACAACTCACTTGGCATAAACCGTGAACAACACTGCTCCAGCCTGTCCCTCCAAGAACCATTTCCTCATTAGGGACCACCATTTTATCTCTGGCACAGCAAACAAAGGAAAGCCAGCCTGTCAATTGTTGCCACTTGTTAAAAGACCGCTCAGCCCTTCCTGGCCTTAACACCTCACTGCACTAGGTACACGAGGGTCCAAGGGAGAATGGTTTGAGACTGATGAAAGCTTAGCTCCTTGTGTCAGATGGTTGAAATGTTTAGTCTTAACATTTAGGCTCCATGTACACGGGACGTTGTTAAAAGTCCCTTTGAATGCTGGAATTTTTAGGACGTTTGAAACGTCCGTTCAGTCGCGTTTGTACCCGCGTTTAGCGGCGTTTGCGTTTAGAAGCGTTCCTAGAGGTCAAAAAAAATTATTCCCCTTTTAAAATGGAAAAACGCAAACGCTAAACGCGGGTCATCGCGTTCAGGCGCGTTCGGACGCGTTTAGACGCGTTTGTGCTTTTGAAACGCCGGGAAACACACGTTCGAACGCAAATAATTGCGCTCTAAAAAAGTCCCTGAACGCAACTGCCTGCAAATGAGGCTCCATGTACACGGGACGTTGTTAAAAGTCCCTTTGAATGCTGGAATTTTTAGGACGTTTGAAACGTCCGTTCAGTCGCGTTTGCACCCGCGTTTAGGGGCGTTTAGGGGCGTTTGCGTTTAGAACCGTTCCTGGAGGTCAAAAAAATTATTCCCCTTTAAAATGGAAAAACGCGAACGCTAAACACGGGTCATCGCGTTCAGACGCGTTCAGACGCGTTCAGACGCGTTCAGACGCGTTCGTGCGTTTGAAACGCCGGGAAACACACGTTCGAACGCAAATAATTGCGTTCTAAAAAAAGTCCCTGAACGCAACTGCCTGCAAATGACTGTAAACGGCCTGGTGTACATGGACAGATAAGATAACATGTAGGTGGGTTCAGGGGCTTCTGAAAAAAACGCCCAACTGCTCCTAAACGGCCATTTCCAGCGTCCCGTGTACATGGAGCCTTACAGCCATCCAAATCACTTTTCTATGTAAAAGCACAGAGCCAGCAACAAAAAATTAATTCATGCCTGCTACTACAAAAGGGTTAAACAGCTGACAGAGAAGATTATGAATGTACCGCTATTGATTACATGTTTCCAAAGTGAAAAGGCTTCACTTTAACCCTTTTGCTGCTATGTCCATACTGCAGACAGACCAACAGAACCACTTCAGGGACCATGAGCTTATAGCAAAAAACTGCTGTACCAACTACCAACCAATAGCTGTGATCAGCAGCTGGCAAGCCATTGATCCCAGCTATGTACCTAAAATGTACCCTCCAAACCACACCTGCTCTTTCACTGCCTTGCTGCTCTTATTCCCCCCTTATACTCTGATCCTCCCCTCTCGTCTCTGATCCCCCTCACCCCAACTCCAGCACCGACCCCTGCAGCACTGCCAGCTTTTTCCTCCTTCCGGCTTCAGGTGCTGCAGGGGAGCCACAGGGGAAATCGGACTTTGAAGATAGTAAACGGTTTACTATGCTTCGGTTTGTGAATGAACAGGAAGGCTGGGCCCCAATATAGAGCAATGGGTCTGCCTGCACAGGAATGCACAGAACATCTGTGCATCCCTGTGTGGGTAAACACAGCCCTCCACAGGCGTACATTTTTAGTACGCCCCATGAGGCCTTAGTAGGAAATGTGTAAGTTATATGTTCAGGTCTGCTAATAATGACATCAAATCACTATTTTC
Organism: Pelophylax lessonae; assembly: GCF_965119305.1. Lineage (NCBI taxonomy): Eukaryota > Metazoa > Chordata > Amphibia > Anura > Ranidae > Pelophylax > Pelophylax lessonae. Next base: position 493,207,787 of record NC_138771.1, read on the forward strand.
TATAAAAAATACACAAAACATTTGCACAACTATGCGGGAAGTAAATATCAGTTGCACTTTCTATCCTACAGGTCATGTGCTTCCAGAAAATGTAAGGATTAGGGGGGGGGGGGGGCTAATAAAAGCTGTAATGCTCCGTTCACATCTAGGCGTTGCTATTTTTACAGGCGTTTTTGCAGCGTTTGTGCAGGTGTTTTGAGTTGACAAGTGACCAATCAAGAGCAGTAAAACGCCTGTAATCTGCCAAAAAAAGAAGCTCATGTATTTTGAGCGACGGGCATTTTGCTAAAGGCAACAGAACGCTCAGATGTGAACAGGGGCCATTGATATGAATGAGAATTGCCTTATTGGGCATTTTTGGAGCGGAGGCTTCGAGTAGAAAATGTGAACGGAGCCTTAGTGAAAAATGATGCAATTTTGCTCACTCAGTTTTGTGTACCTTCAATTTTCACCGTTTTACAAAAAGGCACAATTTTAATTTACAAATATTTAGCAGTTTTGCTCTTTTGTTTGTGCTAATATTAGTGTATTTTTAAAGAAAATATTGTTCTAACCACTTTCCGACTGCCGCACGACTATTTACGTCGGCAGTCAGCCCCTCACAGGCAGAGCGACGTAGGGCTACGTCGCTAGCCTGTAAGGGTTTTGGGAGCGAGCGAGCGCGCGCCGCCGGATGCGCGCTCCCGCTCGGTCACAGACCCCCCCGCACGGACCCGATGTCCGCCGGGCACTCGTGATCGTCCATGACAGCGGGAGAAAGGCAGGCGGCTAATGTAAACAAAGTCGCCTGTCACTCTCCCGTGTAAGAATGGTGATCAAACGGTTCTATGTAGGACCGTTGATCATTGTTCTTACACATCAAGCCACAGCCAATCACAGTTAGAAACGCCCCTAGGACACACTTAACCCCTCCCTCTCCAATACAGTTAACTCCTTCACTGCCAGTGTCATTTTTACAGTAACAGTGCATATGTATAGCACTGATTACTGTAGTAACGTCACTGGTAACCTCAAAAGTGTCAGTCAAGGGTCCGATCTGTCCGCCCCAATGTCGCAGTCACGTGAAAAAAAAAAAAAAAAAAAAAATTTGCAGATTGCCGCCATTACGCGTTAAAAAAAAAAAAAAAACAATTATGACAAAAATCTTTCCCTTTGTTAGTAAACGCAATAACTTTTGCGCAAACCAATCAAAATAGGCTTTTTGCAATTTTTTTTACCAAACATATGTAGCATAAAACAAATTGGCCTAAAAATATGTTAAAAAATAGATTTTTACATTTTTTGGGGGGGGGGGGGGGGGGAATGTCATAAAAAATTTGAAAAATATTGTTATTTTTGCAAAATTGACGCTCTTTTTTTGTTTATAGCGCATGATCAAAAATCGCACAGGTGATCAAATACCACCAAAAGAAAGCTCTGTTTGTGGGAAAAAAGGACGCAAAATTCGTTTAGGTACAGCGTCGCACGACCGCGCGATTGTCCGTTAAAGTCACGCAGTGCCCAATCGCAAAATAGGCCCTGGTCAGGAAGGGGGTAAAATCTTCCGGGGCTTAAGTGGTTAATAAACATTTGCCCAGATATCACAGGGCCTAATAAAAAAAAAAATCATCAGTAACATCTTGATTTAATTCGACTTATCCTACGCTTTCAGAAAATGTATGGTTTAGGGTCTTTAAACTAGGGAATCGACCGATATATCGAGCGCCGACCTGCACTTTTCCCGATATATCGGAATCGGCCCCTGAGGTTACCGATATTGCCGATATTTAAGGAAAGTGCTGTACCAGAGTGATGCCTGCAGCTAAAGGCAGCACCCCGGTACCGGCGTCCATAGCCAACGGTCGGCGGTCTTGTAATGACAACCAATGCGGCTGATAAGCTGCTCGGCTGTCAATACAAGGAGCTGGAGGGGACAACCCCCCCCCCCTCCTGCGGCTCGCCCGGTGGGACGGGAGACCCAGGCATCCTACCTGCACGGCTCTGATCGGGTCTCCATGTAAAAACCTGGAAGTGATGTCTTGACATCACTTCCAGGTACTAAGCGCCAAATTCAAAACAATTACAGCATTCAAAAGAGCCCAACTCGGCGTTTTGAATGCTTTTAAGTGCATAGGAGGGGTTTGGGGGGTCTTTTAGACCCCCAGATAACTCCACAAGAGTACCTGTGTAAAAAAAAAAAAATGTAAATATCGGCAGATACTGATATGCGATGACCAAAATATCGGTAATAAAAAAACCATATCGGTCAATCACTACTTTAAACTCTTAGAGCCCATTCAGACTGGCGCGATCCGACTTAGAGGGGCGACCTTTGTACCGCGACTTCGGCGAGACTTTCAGAGACTTCACAGAATGGAAGTCAATGCAAGTCGCTCCCAGGTCGCCCCAAAGTAGTACAGGACCCTTTTTCTAAGTCGGAGCGACTTGTGTCGCTCCTATTAGAACGGGTCCTGTGCTAATCAATGGCGAGCGACCGAGCGCGACTTGTCAGTAACTTTGGACAGCAGCATTATTAATCTGGGAGAAGGGGAATGATTGATGCACAACAGACTAACACGTTAACAAATGTATCATCCGAACTCCAGCCAACACTTTATACAATGGATATAGAAAAGAATCAACCCCCTTTAAAATAATCACATTTTGTTGCATTGTGGCCTGAAACGAAGACAGAGTTTTTGTTTTAGCCAGCAGTATTTGCTCAGCACAACTTGTAACATTCCAAGTGAAAGATACAACATGAACATATGGATATGTCTCTATTAACTTTGCACATCTAGACTCTGCAGAACTGCTCGAGTTCAGCTCAATTTGATGGTGACCGTTTGTGGACTGCAGTCCTCAAGTCATTCCACAGATTTTCAATGGGGTTTAACTCTGGGCTCCGACTAGGCCATTCAAGGTCATACACCATTTTCTCCGTCAACCACTCTGTGGTCATTTTTGCTGTGTGCTTTGGGTCATTGTCAAGTTGGAAGGTAAACCTTCTTCCCATTGACAAATTTCTGGCAGAGGGCAGCAGATTTTCCTCAAGAATTTGACGGTATTTTGCCCCATCCATTTTTCCTTCTAGCCCGACAAGTGCTCCAGTCACTGCTGCAGAGAAACACCCCCATAACAAAATATTACTACTTCCATGCCTTACTTTAGGAATGGTGTCATTTGGATGGTGAGCTGTATTGGATTTCTGTCAGGCATATCATTTGGTGCTGAGGCCAAATAATTCAATTTTAGTTTCATCCAACCAGAACATTGGAGCTGCATAATCACGGGAGATGGCGGAGGAGGAGGACCGGATTGACAGCGGAGAAGACCAGAGGAAGATTTTTAATAAAGGACTTCTCATTACCGTCTCTTCATTATTTGCACTACACTGCCTTTTTTGTACCCCATACCAATTCACATAGGGGAGGGCAGGATCTGGGGGGCCCCCTTGATACAGGGGCGTCCATAATTCAATGAGCCTCCTGCCCACAGACCCCCCACAACCACCGCCCAGGGGGACAAGGTGCTTTGGGGAGGGGGGTGCAAAGCCCCCCCTGCCCCAAAGCACCCACCTCCCCATGTTGAGGGCATGTGGCCTGGTATGGTCCAGGAGGGGGTGTGGCCGCTCGCTCATCCCCTCCCTTGACATGTGCAGATAAGGGTCTGGTATGGATTTTGGGGGGGACCCCATGCCTGCTTTTTTCCATTTTGGCACGGAGTTCCCCCTCAAGATCCTTAGAGCGCAATTCGCACCACAAGTCGGATCATCATGATCCAACTTGGATGCGACTTCTATTACAATGAATGGGCTTAAAGCTGTATCAAAGATGGCTCATAGGCAACCACTGATTTTGAATAGAGGCAGAAAAGCGCTGCTAAAAGCTAACACGGCTAAATGAGCATTAACGCAAATGGAAAAAGCTACTAAAAGCACATTTTTTTTTTTTTTTTTTACAGCTGCTTTTTCCTGCCATTGGTAGTGGCTCTGCAGCTTGATTTTTCCAACGCCCTGAGTGTATGAGGGCCTTAGTGCCAATTCTCACACATGCAATGTGGGAACCCGGCGAATCCACTGCAGGTTCCCGTACGACACTTGACTCGTTAACATATGCGACTCGCTGGGGGTGTCAATACACAGTTAACCACACCCCCAGATCAGTTGGCATATCGCAGTGCAAACTGTCAGTTCGGACATGAATCTGATCGCATAGGTGTGAACACCCATGCGATCCGATTCTGGTGCAGACCAAAAAAAAGGGTCCTGTGCTACTTTGGTCCAAATGCAATGCGAATTCAGCAATCTCTATGGCTGAATTCGCAACGCACAGACATCGCATGTGATTTGCAGAGCAGTGCGCTGGCAATCACATGCGATGTCTGACATCGCTGAGGTGTGAACCGGCACATTCACACTTGTACGACTCCAGTTGCACCGACTTTGGAGTGCAACTTTGATATGACTTTGGCTTTGAACATATATATATATATATATATATATATTTATATTGGGCAGACTAGATGGGCCAAATGGTTCTTATCTGCCGACACATTCTATGTTTCTAACAGTAATAATGTTAAACTGTTGCATTGTATAAACATTCAGGTACGACTTTCATGCAACTTTTGAGGTTCAACATTGAAGACTATGGCCCTCAAGTTGCATGAAAGTGCATGAACTACTTTAAAGTTGCTGCAACTTTAAATTTGCACATATAGGAATGGTTATAACTGGAAAAAATGGAGAACGATTTGTCATGCCACTTTGATGTTCAAAGCTGCATGACAAGTCGCACAAGTGAGAATGGAGCCTAAATGAAAATTGTTAGTTCTGTTTATGTACGAGAAAAGTTTTGGCGTTTGTGACTTTGGAAATTTTTGTTTGGAAAGTCTGAATCGGTCAAAAGGTTGTGTATACACTATACGAAAACCGAACAATCGTTCCTCGTACGGAATTTCTTCCAATTTTTTCATTGTGTGTACGCCACTTAAGAAAACTAGCTGCCATTGCAGACCTCTACTTTTGTTTAGAATAGTCAAGTCAGCTGTCATGAAAAATCAACGGACTTCAGTACTATCCAAACATGCACATCAGGAGTTCTGACTTCACTCTGGTTTTCTTGATTTCTTTGCTTCTTCCAAGTCAGGGACTTTTTGACTTCTTCCAGCCAAGACAACTACCATTTACAGAAGGAAGTCAGCATGTGCCAAGGAGAAGCAGGCTGGCCAGTGATGGTGGGGGCACAGAGGAGGAGGAGGGAAGGAATGTGAGAATACAGGCACATCAGCACAGCTCTCAGCTGTACATCAACACATGCTCCATTTCATGCTTTGTATTTTGCAACTCAAGTTCAAAAGCATTCCACCATGGGAATAGCTGAGGCGCAGCACCTCCCCCTACAAAAAAACAGGAGCCATCGGCTTTACATGAACGTGTAACTACAGAACGCCCCACTAATGGCTTTTGTTACCAGAAACTCTTCAATGCAGACTAAATACTCCTCAGATTAGAACAGAACAGTTCAGCGGTTAATGCACACACAGGTTGGAACAGGTAAGTGTACAAACTCCAGGAAATATATAGTCAACAAGAATCCAATAATATGAGGCCTTTTTTTAGGTTTTTCTTTTGGGGGTCAGGAGGGGGGGTGATCAATTACCCACCTGATGATCCTGCCAGTAACACTTCCTGTCCTAAGATGACAACACTTTCTGGAGAAACATCATGGTCACTCTGGAAAAGGACTACAGAACCCTTCCCGTTCACCTCTATACCACAGTGGAATCCACAGAGAAAACTGTGAAGGTAGCCAACGGTCAGCACAAGCAGGAAGCACAGACTCATTTCCGGCAGAATTACCAGATTTAACAAAATTCTCTCATTGGTAGATTTCTACTGAAGTCAATGAATGCCTGTCAACTCTGGTTACTTACAAAATATAATTGTTCCCTCAGCCCGTCTTCCATAGGAGATGGAATGGTAATGTCTTGCGCACAGGGCTCTGTGATTAAAGCTGAAGTTCAGGTATGTTTTTGCATAGTTACAGATTAGGGCCAGGCGTACTAAACCCGAAACTACAGTTCCAGTGAAGAATTGCAAGGCTAAAAGTTACAAGCATGACTCCCAAAGGCAGAGGCATGATGGGACTTGTAGTTTTGCAAAAGCTGGAGGGCCACAGGTTGAGCACCCATGGGTTAGGCCAATACAAGTATACATATTCTATACCTGGCTGATCCCTGCCGAAGTAGAGAACCACTGTAGCAGTCACCATTACTACAGTGATACTCAAAGTCTTCTGTGTCCTGTGCCCAGTGACTCCCTGCTGCATAGTATTAGTAACCAAAAGGGGGTCATTCGCTCAGCACAGACGGAAGTCAAGAGAATGCCCTGCATTTTTCTCAAATTCAAATCATTCTCCGACTGTCTCCTCCATCTTGTCCAATCAGAACGATTTGCAATTATTTAGAAAAATGCAGGGCATGCTCTGACTGCCGTCTGCGCTGAGCGAATGACCCCCTTTTGGTTACTATGCAGCGGGGCAGTCACTCAGCACAGGACACGGAAGACTGAGTTTCAGTGATTCTCTACTTACAAGGATCAGACAGGTTTGGAATATGCAGGGCTCGACAAATGCCAGGATGCCATGGCGACCTGAAACTATGTCCTGGTGCCTGGGCTTCTGCCAGCCCACTCACCGCCAGCACTTCCATTGCGGTCACATATGCTGCTAAAGTTTGCCATCTGCCCTAATGCCTAACAATTTATGCCTGAGCAGCAGAGCGCCCAGCGCTCTGTACGATCCTGCACCCCGCACAAGAAGCCTGAAAGCTGTATTTCTTCTCAAGAGGAGTTACCTCCACTGGACAGGTGAAAATCTGTTCCGGTGTAACGTTCGAAAACCATAGCCCGTGAGAAATCCATACCCACGTCACCTCCTGTCAGAACAGCTGAGCAGCGTAGCAGTGCGCATGCTCACAGCCCCGGATATGTCATTGAACAGCTGAGGGGCTGACAAGTGCGCATGCACGGAGGGTATGGATTTTTAACGGTAGTGTGTGTAACGTTACACTTGCGGCGGTTACATTAAAACAGCTGGGCTGCAACATGAGTCATCTCCGCTCCTATCCCTGTCACTTCCCTGATCTCAGCTACTAAATATAAAAGCGGATCACGGAGCCGAGATCTCCGTCATTTAGATTTCATACACCCGCCGCCGCTTTTACATTTAATAGCCGAGATCAGGGAAGTGACAGGGATAGGAGCGGAGATGACTCATGTTGCAGCCCAGCTGTTTTAATGTAAGCGCCTCAAGTGTAACGTTACACACACTACCGTTAAAAATCCATACCCTCCGAGCATGCGCACTTGTCAGGCCCTCAGCTGTTCAATGACGTAGGTGCACCGGAAGTGACGAGGGTATGGATTTTTAATGGGTATGGTTTTTTCACGGAACACCGGCTCACCCCTCCAAGATGGCCAGGGAGCAGCGAAGCATGTGAGTGGATTGGATGTAAGGTAGATGAAAGTAGTTGCTATGTTTACTGTTTCATGCAAAAATGTTCAGCTGGTGTTTATGGGTGGACATTTTTGCTGCAAAAGACTTCAAGTTATATATAAGCTAGAGTTCTGTTTTGTTCCAAAGAAAGTCCTGGGCAGACTGAGCAGGTTTGGCATTTTTGCCCTGGGCACCATATGACCTTGTCCAGGCACTGCAGCAGAGCCAAAGTTTCTCTCTTCCTCTCCACACACTGGTACCCCTGTGCACCCTCTGCCTCCTCCCTCAGCAGACCTTTTACCATGAAGAAAGGCTACCCCACACTGCCCTCTCCCTCGGAACCAGACAATCTGTGAGCACCATAGCCCAGACCCAACCCTTCTCTTCCCCACCAGTTCCCGTGCTTGGCACTGGAGACAAGAAGGGAGGCGAGTAGAGTCCAGCCCACACAGCATGCCACACACACCACAACAAACACACACACCAAAAACTTCAGCCCCAACAACCTCAAGTGTCAAATCCGCACACCCGAGAGCCCCAAAAAGGACACGCACCCCTGAAACCACCCAGTAAGGAAACCCTCCCACCCAGCAGCATGCCCGGCTCCAGCCCCCACCGTGTGCAAATTAAAGATCTGCCATCTCTGTCATCGGAAATAAGAGCGGTTAGTCAAAAAAATAAAATTGGAAGAAAAACTGGCTCCTAACTTTATCTGGCTCCTAGATTCAGAGCAAAAATTTGTCAAGCTCTGGTAATATGTATACTTACATTAGTCCAAGCTGGACCAATGTAACTATGAATAAAAACATATAGAATTCAGCTTTAAAGTAGACCTACAAATAAAATTTCTATTTGTAGGTCTACAAATAAAATGCTGCTCTCTAGCACCAACATTTAAAATTAAAAATGACAAGGCAAAGGTCACATGGTCTCTAATAAGTGCGTTCTGAGACTGCAGAGAGTCTATGGTTTCCGAAGACCATATGTGGAGAGCAACTTCTGCCGCTCCAAGGTATTTATGTACTGAAAAAAATAAGTCAGAAGAATTTTTAAACAGAATTTACAAGATTTGTATTAGGCAGATAGTCGCCACATAAACATTTACTAAAACATTCATAAAAGTTGTGTTCACTAGTGGCGCGATTGGCTCCCGGTGCTGTCATAGTCAGCCAGCCAATCAGGAGAGAGAGGGGGTGGGGCTAGGGTCACGGCTCCATGTCTGAAGGGACACAGAGAGCTGTGACTCCGCTCGGGTGCCCCCACAGCAAGCTCCTGGCAAGGAGCAAAGAAGAGGGACCCGAGAAGAGGAGGATCCGGGCCACTCTGTGTAAAACCAACTGCACAGAGCAGATAAGTACAAACCTGATTCCAAATAAGTTGGGACACTGTACAAATTGTGAATAAAAACCGAATGCAATGATGTGGAAGTTTCACATTTTATTCAGAATACAACATAGATGACACATCAAATGCTTAAACTGAGAAAATATCATTTTAAGGGAAAAATAAGTTGATTTTAAATTTCATGGCATCAACACATCTCAAAAAACTTGGGACAAGGCCATGTTTACCACTGTGTGGCATCCCCTCTTCTTTTTTATAACAGTCTGCAAACGTCTGGGGACTGAGGAGAAAAGTTGCTCAAGTTTAGGAATAGGAATGTTGTCTCATTCTTGTCTAATACAGGCTTCCAGTTGCTCAACTGTCTCAGGTCTTTGTCACATCTTCCTCTTTATGATGCACCAAATGTTTTCTATGGGTGAAAGATCTGGACTGCAGGCTGGCCATTTCAGTACCCGGATCCTTCTTCTACGCAGCCATGATGTTGTAATTGATGCAGTATGTGGTCTGGCATTGTCATGTTGGCAAATGCAAGGTCTTCCCTGAAAGAGACGACGTCTGGATGGGAGCATATGTTGTTCTAGAACTTGGATATATCTTTCAGCATTGATAGTGCCTTTCCAGATATGTAAGCTGCCTATGCCACACGCACTCATGCCACCCCATACAATCAGAGATGCAGGCTTCTGAACTGAGCGCTAACAACTTGAGTTGTCCTTGCCCTCTTTAGTGCGGATGACATGGCGTCCCAGTTTTCCAAAAATTTTTTTTGACCCTTACGCACAGATTTTGTTGCAGATTCTCTGAATCTTTGGATTATATTATGTACTGTAGATGATGATAACTCAAAACTCTTTCTGATATTGCTCCACTATTTTTTGACGCAGCATTGGGGGACTTGGTGATCTTCTGCCCATCTTGAAGTTGCCGCGATTTCCGCCTGCCGAATCGTGGTAACATCGCGCATACAGAATCGCGGGACGCATGACGCCCAAAAAAGGTACAAGAGCTTCTTTTGTGCGTCATTTGTCCCGCGATTCTGTTTGCGCGATGTTACCGCGATTCGGCAGGCGGAAATCGCGGCAACATCGCACAGCGTTGGGGGTGCCATTGCAAATCACGGGCATCACACAGGCGTCCCGTGATTTGCAATGATTTCCGGATCTCGGGCAGAAGCTCAGTGATTATGAGCGCGATCCGCTACGCCCACATGTGAACGTAGCCTAAAAGGACAGTAGTGAACAGCCTTTGTCAAACAAAACCACAGAATGGATGCAACTACTAGCTATAAAACAAAATGATAATTTCTCCACAAGAAGTAAAAGGGTTTCTAAAAAATTGCTAAGTCTCTAGAGCAGCCTCTCTCAACCTTTTTCAACACAGAGGAACCCATGAAACAATTTTCAAGTCTCAGGGAACCCCTGCTAAAAATGACTAGATTTACAACTCATGATAAATTAGTGTGATGGTCAGTGGGATGAATGCTCCTTACACGTGTGGACATTAAGAAGAATTCCCTTCTTACAGATAGCTAAAAATATTAATGGGGTCAGGGGGAACTTATCTGAGAGGCAGTGGATACAGAACAGAATCCAGTACCAATATGTTGGGGCAGTGTTCTATAGGCCTAAAAGAAAAAATCATTTCTGGCAGAAGGGGGGGGGGGGGGGACAACCTGGGGTAGCCATGTACAACAAGGGCAGCTTAGGAGCTTAGGCTCAAATGTTCTATGAAAAGGTCAAACATTTATTGCACACCATACTGTCCCCCAGATCACAAAGGTATGTGAAGTGAGATGGTTTACCTATCCAACCTTTTTTCTTCTTTTGCAAGAAAAGCCACTTACAAAAGTGTGAAAATCTAGAACCCCACACAGTGTTAAAACCCAGGAACCGGAGCTGCAATGCTTACTACATTCTGGGAGAGTTCTAGTACAAGTCTGTACAAGAGAGATTACCGATTGCTTTAACAGTTTAAAAGATTCTAGAGAGCAGCGTTCCCACCTAAACTGTCTCCAGTTTTGGAGCATAACCTCCCTTGGTTAGGGACCTGCATGGCCTTAGCGGTCCATGAAGTTCATAAAGGTTCAAAATTTCTACACGTTTGTGTGGCTTGCACTTCCATAAAAGGCAGCTCTGAACACAGAAAAACTAAATTCTGCATCCCATGCGGTTATGTTAAATCCTCTTTCTTTAGCCACCAGGTGGTGCCACCCATGTAAAAAATAAATAACACACAAGGAGAATCACCAATGGGAAAGTGGGGATTCATGCATCTCCCCTTCCGTCACCCTCCTCCCGATAAAACCTTGACTTGTATCCTCGCATTCGAACAACTGGTTTTAAGATTTGCTGGGAGAAATCTATGCATAATAGGAAATCTAAGGCTGATCTCAGCAGGTAGAAGAGGTTTTTACAAATGCAGTACCCCCCCCCCCCCCAATCTTAGGCCCTGTTCACACCGGAGCGTTTTTCAGCTCGTAAAGTCTCAGAACGCCCAACAAGGAAAATCCCATTCATTCAAAGGCCCCTGTTCTCATATGAGCATTTTGTCACCTAAAGCAAAATGCCTGAAGCGCAATAAAGTACATGAGCTTCATTTTTGGCAGATTACCAGCGTTTTTGTTGGATGTCAATGCCTGCCTCCAAAACACCTGAAAACACACCTGAAAACAGCCTGAAAAATGCCCAAAATAAACGCCTGAAAACAATACGCTGAGGTGTGAATGGAGCCTCAAATGTCCTGGTATCAGAGCTGTTCTCTGCTCACTTACAGCGGTCAAAAAAAAAAAAAAGAGCCTCCAGCAAATGTTTATCAACATTGTTAAGGCTGCTAGATAACTGTAACCATAATGTATCATTTTGTTCCTTAAGTGCCGGTTTCCACTAGTGCGACTTGACACGTCAAGTCGCACAGCAAGTCAAAGGCCATTGATTTCAATTCGGCCCGTTTCCACTGCCGCGACTTCAGTTGCGGCGACTTCAAAAGTAGATCGTGCACTACTTTTGAGCCGGCTTCAGTGCGACTTCCCTCTATAATGAGGGACAAGTCGTACTGAAAGCCGCAGTTTACTTTCGCTACGAAGTCGTGCTAGAAGTAGCACGACTTCGTAGCCGCGGCAGTGGAAACGGAGCCTTAGGCCCCTTTGACACTAGTGCATTCACCAGCGCCTTTCCGTGTGTGGCTAAAAGGAGTGGAGGAATAAACCTCACTATCCCGAGAACTCAGAGCACGTAATCCCAGACCCAGCAGAGTGACCCACACCCCTGGCAGCTGAGGCAGGGGCGCTTTTTGCTAGCACCTCCACCCAGGACACAAAGAACTCCAGGACCGGTGTCAGTGCATCAATGGATGGTTGGGACCCAAAGGGCCCCGCAGCCTCAGAGGGGGAATCAGGTGGAGAAATGTGCTCCAAAGACTCCATTAGTCAATAAGGGGGCCCCACAAAAATAAAAAGGTGTAAAAACACTGCTAAGGGACACCACAGCCGCTCTGGCAGCACCACTCAGTCGCCAGTAACAGAGCACCTAATCGATCCTCATCATCAGGTAGGGAGAGGACCCCATCAGACTTACCACTCAGCAGAAACAGGCACCTGCAGCCACCAGGATAATCTGCACTCCAGGTGCGGCGATCAGGAAGTGAAAAGATTCAGGAGTCAGCACCAGGGGATAAGGAGGGGCTCCCACCGCCGAAATCGCCATCCATAGGGCTCCGCTGTCATGGGCGTCGCTATATTTAAATGGCAAACCACCACAAAACTAGCCGTTGGACTACACAAACATGGTCACCGTGCTTTGAGCACACAGGCTACAGCAAAATGGTGGCCCCGTGCAGCATTAGGAGGGTTCCCTGGGAAGGGGGGGCCCCTGGCAGGAGCCCCCACCAAGTACAGCGCGCACACCGCCGCCCCCCCCCCCCAGCCAATCACCCGGTCGCGGGTGGTGCGCCCCCCCCCCCCCCATTGCCAGCACAGCACCCTGCCTCCGATCCAGGAGGCAGACCAGGCCACCCCACAGCTCCAGTGGAGAGGGGGCGAGATAGCCCAAAGGAACCACCATGAGGGGATGGTGCCTAATGGTAAGGAGGGGAACCCTGGCATCCGACCATCTCAAGGAGGGGCCCACATCCACTCCAAAACCCTCCAGGGGGAGAGTGGGGACAGCTACTCACCATACCAGGAACCAGATGGGCACTGCTCCACACAGAACCTCCTCTTCATCATAATGAGGGTGCTGTCGGCCAGGAGGTACGCTGCGCCTCGGACCGAGACCCCGCCGCGGCCGACCTAGCGCGGAGCTGAGGTCTGCGTGCGCTAGCTGCCCAGACTGGGGTGACCACTGGATCTAGATTATAAAGCCCTTCGCCCAGTACAGCAGTTGATTGTAAATCTCACAGGAAATAAATGCCAGGACCAGAGATCCCAGCAAGGCAACTAGGCAGGAAAAAAAAAAAAAAAATGGAGTACCTATAGCAGAGAGAAGGAGCATACTCCCCTAGGACTGCTCATAGGCGTAGCCAGACTTTTATTCTGCCTAGTGTCCTACTTCTGTAGGTGGCAGTATAACCCAAAGGGTAAGAAGATCAGTAGCTGTGTCCATCAATGAGCAAAAGAGAAAATGTATAAAAAAAAAATAAAAAATGTAAAAAAGCATGAAATAACCTTACAAGGTAGTAGACATATGCCGGTTTTCGGTAATTCGATATATCGCGGTATTGCATAGCCACGGTATTGTTATTGTGGCATTTTTAAAATACCGAGTTTCTCTGTCAAGTCTGCCTGACTTGTGAATTGATACATTTCAGTGAGCTGGATGACTCATTCACTCACTCAGCTAACACCTTTCAGCATTAAGTCTCCTAACTATAAACAAAAATGATTACATTTGTATCTTTTCCTTCCCTCTGCCAGGGAGAAAGGAAGTTTAACCTCTTAAAGACTGGATCTTTTTCTGACACTTGCAGCTTGCAAGTTAAAATCAGTTTTTTTTTTGCTAGAAAAGTACTTAGAACCCCCAAACATTTTATATATTTTTTTAGCAGAGACCCTACAGAATAAAATGGCGATTGTTGTAATATTTTATGTCACACTGTATTTGCGCAGCAGTCTTTCAAACGCAATTAATAGACTTTAATGAATAAAAAAAAAAAAAAAAAAACGTAACAGTAAAGTTATCCCAATTTTTTTTTTTTGTTACACAGAGAATCGTGATCTTTATTCCAAGCTAAAAAATCGTGATTCTCATTTTGGCCAGAATCGTGCAGCTCTAATAAATATATATATACACACACACACGCCTAGCAGCCCACATTACATTATTATATAGCCATCAAGCAGTGTCTGGCCTACCTGGTGATGACTGGTCCTGGCGCTCTGATCCGATGGCCTGGTCTTTAAAGGGGCAAATCCTTGCGATCCAGAAGTGGTTAAACCTGCAGGAGGACCGGTGTTTTTATCTATTAATGACTTTACTATTGCTTTAGGCCTGGTTCACATGTATGCGGGTTGGTGGTTCACATGTATGCGGGTTGGCGGTTCACATGTATGCGGGTTGGCGGCCCACATTTGCACAGGCATAGCAGCCCATTGATTTGAACGGGCTGCTATGCCCTCATTTTCCGCAGAAAAAAGGTGCATGCAGCATTTTTTTTAAATTCAGTGGCCTTGAAATCCATCCTGCTTTTGCACCATGCGACTAACCTGCAGTTCCTGCTCTGGCAAGCTTTCTGCATTTTTTGTATACGTGGGCACGGCATTTAAAAATAAACAGTTTGCGTGTGCAGCAACGGCAGGTAAGTCGCATGGTGCAAAAGAAGGATGGATTTCATGGCCACTGCATTTTTTTAAATTCTGCATGCACCTTTTTTCAGCTGAAAACGCAGGCATAGCAGCTCAAGCCCATTCACATCAATGGGCTGCTATGCCTGTGCAAATGTGGGCCCCCAACCCGCATACATGTGAACCAGGCCTAAAGCAATAGTAAAGTCATTAATAGATAAAAACACCGGTCCTCCTGCAGGTTTAACCAATTAATGACTTTACTATTGCTTTAGGCCTGGTTCACATGTATGCGGGTTGGGGGCCCACATTTGCACAGGCATAGCAGCCCATTGATGTGAATGGGCTTGAGCTGCTATGCCTGCGTTTTCAGCTGAAAAAAGGTGCATGCAGAATTTAAAAAAATGCAGTGGCCATGAAATCCATCCTTCTTTTGCACCATGCGACTTACCTGCCGTTGCTGCACACGCAAACTGTTTATTTTTAAATGCCGTGCCCACGTATACAAAAAATGCAGAAAGCTTGCCAGAGCAGGAACTGCAGGTTAGTCGCATGGTGCAAAAGCAGGATGGATTTCAAGGCCACTGAATTTTAAAAAAATGCTGCATGCACCTTTTTTCTGCGGAAAATGAGGGCATAGCAGCCCATTCAAATCAATGGGCTGCTATGCCTGTGCAAATGTGAACCACCAACCCGCATACATGTGAACCAGGCCTAAAGCAATAGTAAAGTAATTTATAAACAACACCTCCTTCAGGTTTAACCACTTCTTGACCACAAGGATTTGCCCTCTTAATGACCAGGCCATCGGATCGGAGCCGAGCGCCAGAACCAGTTATCACCAGTTAGGCCAGACACTGCTTGATGACCTATTTTAGGCCTGGTTCACAGAGTCTGTACTGACTGACTATATAATAATGTGCATAAGTGAACCAAAGCCCCTAAATTCAGCAATGAAATTGAAGTGAGGTGGAAATTTAATAATTTAAATTTAATAATAGAATACCGTGATAATACCGTATACCGTGGCAAAACCTTAATCAATTAATCGCAGCATGAAAATCTGATACCGTCACAAGCCTACAAGGTAGTAGAGTGTATTTTTCCATCAAAATGCTGTTTCTTCTCGGCAGGTTTACATAATAATACAAATGACACCTTAAGCATATGAATAACCTATACTAACATCTCTTACAAACAATTAAAAAAGCATAGTAATTTGTTAAATTTCCTTAAAGATTTACAAAACCATGTATAATCCATGTACTAATAGCTTTGATTTGTAAACTCATACCAGGTGCCTGCTTAGTCTATTCAATTTAATTAAAATATGGTTCATTACAACCACATTTTTAGAAGTGATTCACAGCTCCGAGGCTTCCCAGGGTGAGCAGCAGAGCCTCTCATTGACTTGCAAGCTCTGGGGGAAGTGCCATGGAAGAATACAAACACTGGGGGGAGGGGGACCATCCGTTCAGGAAGACCACAAGCAAGCAGCTGTACAGCTTTCAGCTAAGCAGTGTACCCTTTCCATTCTCCAAGCATGGCTTTTAATCAGAGGAGTTCTGTAATTAAGAAACCCGTGTCTCTGATAGTGCCAACTTCAACCCCCACCCCCTCCCCACCAAACTTTGCAATGAGCTCAGCAAGAAATTAAGCAAATGGTACTTCTATTTACCATTCCACTAACCTCATACCTCCAACATAAACCTACTTATGCAGTTCATTAGCTCCCTGTCGAGCGCACAGTCAGAGCCACAGGATGCAAACTCCTCATCTTACAGCCTCATGTGAATTAAAGTATGCAGGAGATTTCATGGGGCACACAATCGCAGTCCACCACTGTTTCATACCATCCTTTGCCCCTGTAACTAACATGTCTGTTGCATTATCTCACGGGTTAAGGTGCCTATTCATTTTTAATGGGCTGCCATAGAATAAGATAATGCAACTCCTAGGTGTAAAGCCAGGCTAAAGCACATTATTTTGCACACAAAACCAATAATGGTCAGAATGTAGCTTCAATAACCTCAGGGGGATAAAGCCATATAGCAACTGCATAAAGCACTTTTCATTAAGGAAAAAAAAATAGAAATAACATTTGATCTAGCCTGCTATCAGGTGAAAACAAGGATAATGTAATCTTCATGGAGAATAAGAAAAAAAAAAGTGACATTTCAAAGTTTTGGCTTACATTTTGGCTCTTTTGTAATGTATGTTTTGAGTAAAACAAATATCACCTTTACAAAAATTGGTAAACTACTTATCCTGAAATCAGATCAGATCCTTTGATCCACATTCTAATTTTGGACAGAGCATTCATACAGGCCACGGAGTGACAAATATTTATGCATTAGGGATTTATGAAACGTTCAGTAAAACACCAGGAGTCCCCAGCTGAGAGAAGACTAAAAAATTCAGGGAGATACTAAATGGGTACATGGGAAACTGCAGGAAAAAGCAAGAGACATAGCATTTTATCATGACATAGTTATCTTCCCTGGAGGCCCAAAGAAAAAGAACCCAATTAATTTGTCTGCATGTGATGAGGCTCGGAGCTTTGGCAGCATTCAGCATCTGATTGCACGCTGCTGTGTACACCTGGCTGCGCATCAAAGAAAAACATTCATCGTTTTTGCAAGTAAATAGAAAGCAGACCTCTGGATTAACGCCTGCATCTAATGCCAAGCAACTTCAGCCCCAAATCTGACACTGGATCAAAAAGAGAAAGAAAATCTAAACTGAGAAGGATAGTCATATTTCTAGGCTACAAGGGGGAGAGTAGAGTTTAGAGGAGCTGTCATAATCAGAAGCACATAAGTGATGTTCAAACATCAGACCAGGCCAC
Source organism: Pelophylax lessonae (assembly GCF_965119305.1). Taxonomy (NCBI): domain Eukaryota; kingdom Metazoa; phylum Chordata; class Amphibia; order Anura; family Ranidae; genus Pelophylax; species Pelophylax lessonae. The sequence goes on from NC_138771.1 coordinate 493,225,233, forward strand.
ACACGACCAAGAATATACTCCATCTTGACCACACATGCACTGAAAGACAAGAACCTTCTGCAGCCTGGCCAACATCTATCAAAACACTAAGAACACTCCCCAATCTAGCAACAGTTGCACCATATCAGCCAATCTTCTCCCAAGTACCAAGAGCCCTCATTCACACTTTGTCATATGATTTGACAGGTCACAGCCTACTGCCGGCAATGGCACCAATCCAATCAGTGCGACACCGACTTTGTGGCACCACACAGATTTGCAAAAGTAGCTACTGCACTACTTTTGCCGATTTCGGGTGCCACTTTAATAGACATCTGTACATGAAGCCGCACAGAAGTCTTTCCAGTCGCACCTGAATTTGCGGCTTTGAAATTGTGCGTTTTCAGATGAAGTTGCACAATTTCAAAGCAGTGTTCAGGGTGAATGAGGTCTAAAGAAGCAGACAACGGTGAAAAATATCTTAGTCCCAGTTCACACTTGTGCGATGCAGGAACCAGCCCAATTCCAGTGCTGGTTCCCGCATCGCATCTGACACTGCTCTCTGCGAACCGCTGCGGGTGTCAATGTAAAAGTTAATGACACCCCCAAAATCGGTTTCACAGATTGCAGTTCGAACTGTGAAATACGACAGGATCAGGATCACATGGGTGTGAACACCCATGCAATCTGATTCCAGTGCAGACCAAAAAAGGGTCCTGCACCATTTTGGTTCAAATGCCCTGCCAATTAATTTGCATCGCACAGACACATGTGATCTGCACAGCAATGTGGTGCGAATCACATGCAATGTCTGATTGCACCAGTGTGAACCCAGCCTAAAGCTGACTATACAATCTGGTTGTACATTTTCTATTAGCTCTATCCGTCAACTATGTAGTTTAAAGCTGGCCATAGAGGATTTTTTTATTTTTTTTTTTGTTTTTCTTCTTTAGTCAGTCTGCTGATCAAAAAGAAAAAAAAAAGCCGGGAATTTCATCATCCACACATTCGAGGTGGATAAAGGAATTGTCCCTGAGTCGCTATTGTATTCTGACAGCAGGAATCCTCGGCTGCTGGAATACACTGATCAGCACTGCAGACAGTTGGCTGAGTAAAACACACATTTTCCAATATTCCCATTCGGCAGGATTGGATCACTAGGTTAACTCCTCTCAAACAGGAAAGGCCATAAATGGATTGAAACTCAGCCGGTCCCTGCTGAACCGACCAATTTTTAATCCATCTATAGACAGCTTAAAGGCCTGCCCGATTTGGTATATATTGAATGGATTGTTTAGATTGGTCTCCAAATCACATAGTTTTGGTAAATCTAAAGCAGATTGTACAATCAGACGGTATAGTGTATAGCTAGTATTAAGCCTAAATACACACACACACAATCAGAAAGTCAGACAAAAAAATACAGATTTTCATACAATAATCTGATTATTAGTACACAGTTTGAGAGCCATTTACGAGAGTTAATCCAAAATTATCCTAAGGGACAAACAAAAAATTTTAATTGTACAAAACTAGAATGTACGAATTCTGTTTAATCAGTACAGTATTGATATGGGGGGGGGGGGAACTGGAGGAGCAAGACCACTCATGCTCTGAAACGAAAGAATATATCACTTCGGAAGTTGTATTCTGTCGTATGAGAATTTTCGTACATTTAGTAACATCTTACTCCAATATTCTCATTGTGTATACAAGCCTTTACCCATTTCTAAATTTGGTCTTCGTTATCACAAGAGAACTGCACTACTTACACACACCATAAAAAACTGGGTTATAAAAGTTAAGAGCTTGATAAAACTGGGTTCTAAAAGTAAAAAGCTGGATTATAACAAAAACACACACACCACCCATGTAAAGTCTCACTCACCCTCTGGCAGGATCCAGGGCAATTGCTCGTGGTTGATCCAGTTCTTGCCAGAATAATACTTTCCGTAAAGAGCCATCCAAGTTTGAGACTTCTATCCTATTGGTCTCTGAGTCTGTCCAATACAGTTTCTCTCCCAACCAGTCACAAGCCAGTCCATCTGGCGATACCAGTCCCGATATGACAACATCCTGATTGCTACCAGTTTTGTTAAAATCAATCCTCTTTATCGCTTCTTCACTCACATCACTCCAATAAATGAAGCCTCTGGAAAATACAAAGTCCACAGCTGCTGCATCTTCCAGGCCGCTGACCACCACAGTCGAGTTCCCCTTTGTTCCTCCAGCATCCGCCAACCGCAGGTCACGCCGGTTGGCGTATAACAGTAATGGAGACGCTAAGAAAATGTAATCAAATAAGGCAGTTAGTCTCTTAAAACTGAGAATTAATGCAAAAGTAGAAACAGATAAATAATTATTGAAAATGGGACACCATTTTGGCACTTTTTGGGTGATACTTCAAGTTCCTAGTGACTCGCTAGATTTAATTCACTGAAAATATCAACCAAAACCGATTGGTTACCTCAGGTATTTCTGGGTCAAAAATTAGGCTTTTGAATGACACAATTCTGTATGAATCTAATTTTAAATACTTGGATGTGAGAAGGCAATTACCCAATCCTTATAATGCCTGACTACTGCTGGAGGAGGATGGGCAAGCCAGACAGCACAATTTCTGTAAAACATTATAATAAAAAAAAAAAAAAAAAAGTCACTACATACTAAATGCAAGTTAATGACAGGGAAAATTAGAAAAATTAAAAGTTTGTCAAAAATCTGTATACAGAACTAACAATCTGCAGCAACACCTTCTCCTCAGCATGTCATAACTGTACCTGGTTTATCAAGAGCACAGTTCTAGTTCAGGGGATCAGCTAATCCACATATTTTGCAGCCCTACTAGCAAAAAAAAAAAAACATTTCAGAATTCAAGCAGCTCTGCCATTAGAAAAACGCAGAATGGTATTTTAAACTGGGATAGTTCTTTAACCACTTGGAGAGCGGCCAATTGTAGCTTTACTGCTAGAGGGTGGCCACTCTGCACAAAATCACATATCTTCTGGGTAGGGGGGCACGCATACATGCCGCTTCTGCTGTGATTAGTCAAAGCAGAAGCCGATAAACGGGTGCTGGCCAATGGATGACCGCCAGCACCCGCTGATCGGAGAGGCGACACTGGACAGAGCTCTGTCTATGTAAACAAGGCAGAGCTCAGTCCTGTCAACGGGGATGAGCTGGATTTTGTTTCCCTGCAAATTAGCACTTGGTACGCACAAAAACACTTGTTAGGTACACATTAAACCTTTAATCGCCCTAGATGTTTACCCCTTCCCAGCCAGTGCCATTTGAATAGTGACAGTGCATATTTTTAGCACTGATCACTGTATTAGTGTCACCGGTTCCCACAAATGTTAAAAGTGTCCGTGTCTTACTGTTCACCTCAATATCGCAGTCCCACTATAAGTTGCTGATGGCCGCCTTTACTAGAGTAAAACGAAATAAATAAAAAAAAAAAAAAATTATATATTTTATATATATATATATATATATATATATATATATATATATATATATATATATATATATATATATATATATATATATATATATATATATATATATATATATATATATATATATATATATATATATATATATGTTTGTAGAGGCTATACTTTTTTCACAAACCAATCAATATGTGCTTATTGGGATTTCTTTTTTCAAACAAAACTATGTAGTAGAATACATACTGGCCTAAATGTATGAAAAAATTTGATTTTTTTTTTTACTACAAAAATGGTTTTTCAAAATTGCCAGTCTTTTTCTGTTTATAGTGCAAAAAATAGAAAACCCAGTGGTAATCAAAAACCACCAAAAGATAGCTCTATTTGTGGGGGGGTACCTGTTTTTTTCCTACTTCCAGGAGAAAGCGGCGCTGTCCCTCAAACGTTCGGCCCCCTCCTTTTTCCTCCACCCCCGTGCCAATTAAAAAAGCGCAGAGCGCTTTGCGCATGTGTAGTAGGGAACCAGCAGTGAAGCCGAAAGGCTTCACTGCCAGGTTCCCTTACCCTGGATGGAGGCGGCAGCACACGAGAGCCGATACAAAAATCGGCTTTGGGTGCCGACATCGCAGGCTCCCTGGACAGATAAGTTCTACCATTTAAAAGTCAGCAGCTACAGTATTTGTAGCTGCTGACCTTCAATTTTTTTCATGGGGGGGGGCGTAACTCCGCTTTAATTAAAATGATATTCAGATTTAGAATACTTTATTAATCCCAAAGGGAAATTACTAAAATACAGTTACATTGAACAAAGACCAAATAAAAAAAAAATAAATAATCACAAGACAAAAACAAAAAAACAAAATTAACAATAACAGCAATACTAAATAAAACTAAATGCTGTAAATACTGCACTGTAAGACCCCGTTAAGACAGGGGCGACACGACTTGATGGGGCGACAATGCAAGTCGCCTCCAGGCCGCCCCAAAGTAGTACAGGACCCTTTTTCTAAGTCGGAGCGACTTGTGTTGCTCCTATTAGAACGGGTCCTGTGCTAATCAATGGCGAGCAACCCACCGCGACTTGTCAGGCGACCAAGTCGCCTGACAAGTTGCGCTAGTGTGAATGGGGACTAATAAACCACACTATCCTATTAAAATACAACATAGAATAAATAACAGATTGAAAAAAAAAAACAGGAATTTAAATTACCAAAATATTAATAGTGATAGTAAAGTCCAATTTTTTGGGGTAAAAAAAACTCCTGCCTTTTGATTGAATCACTGAAGTTTCACATGGCTAACCATTGCTTAAACCATCCAAATGCATCTCAAGATCAGACAAAGACAAGGGACCTTGGGCTCCAGACATGTAGAAAGGTTTTTCTGGTTTACAATGTTAGGTATATTCTGTAAACCCTGGATGACAGGCGGAGTCCCTGACAATTAACAGGACCAGTAGAGAAGCCAGGCATTATATATCTATCTCACATCTGCATTCCATTAGCTTTAACTGTCTGCAAGCCTTGGTTTCAGCTACATGTCAAACACTCTAAATAAACACTCGCCACTTTCAGGCCTGAAAAATGGTATAAATATAGATTTTGTAAGGATTCCTGGGGAGTTTTACAAATCAAAATTATTAGCTGTTTGTTTCTCGAGAAGTCTGCCACTGTGAAGGCGGATAAATATTTCCAGGTGTGCGGATAGCATCAGGCGAGATCCACAAGCTGTACAGAGCAAGAAGATTCTCCATTAAAAGCTGTGAAAAGACTGGCAAGCATCCCCATTTCTGTCTCTGTCCTAGAGTGACCCTAACAAATGCAGACTGCACACTTTTCCCCAGAACCGTGCTCATTACTGACAGTGCAGGCAGATGGGAGGAAAGTTTCTTCAGATGTTCACAAGCGCAGTGCAGCATGTTTACCATTCAGTGGCCATACGCTGACCCGTACAAGACAGCATAATGCATAATTTAGGAGCTAATCGCCTAATCTAGGAGCAAGACTGCAGTTTTAGGAAGTGAAGCCAGGGAATGTTTACACTGATTACCAAAAAAAAATTAAAATTAGGCATCAGCTATAATTTTCTAGAAACAATTCCTCTCTAGATTTGTCAAACCCTGACATTGACAACACCTAGTTTTGAAAAACTTAAGGGACACTTTCAAACTTATATTTTGCTCCACGAAAATATATATATTTTTTAAAGAAATCCAATTCTTTCCTATGGGGCTGGTTCACATCGATGCGCTGCAGTTTACTGTGAAAAGCGAAGGGAAAATTTATGGGCCCATTCCCATCTACACGTGTGTATTATCGTGAACAATCAGCCTTAAGGATTTTAAGTCTATTGGCACCAAAGCATGGCTGGGCTAGTAGTCTATGGTGCAGTTAGCACTTAAACCACATGAGTACAACTCAGCTCAACTTTTAGCCAATCACTGTGAAGGGGCAATGGGGGACACCATTTGAATCAACAACTTTGAGAAATCAAAAGGAGCAAGGCTTCAAAAAAAAAAAAAAAAGTCAGCTGAACAGTCACTGTAGCCAGATGCAGTTGCTGTTCAGGTATTCATTCTGACAGTTATGGGTGATAGCTGCCAGACTACAATAACCAGCAGTGGGAGGTCTAGCCACACATCATTATGGATAAGGCAATCTACAGATTTCTCTTGCTCAGCCATTGGGCTGAAGGCTGGAAATGATTTTGCCTATGAACAGATTAACCACTTGCCGACCGCCGCAAGTAGATATACTGCGGCGGTCAGCCCCGGCCAGGCAAAGTGACGTACCAGTACGTCACTAGCCTGTCACTCGCTTGTGAGCAAATAGCGGGTGAGCGCGTGCCTGCTGAGGCACGCGCCTGCCCCCTAACAAGTCAGTGCGTGTGTCCGCTGGTCACTCGCGATCGTTCGCCGGGAAGGGAGAAAGGCAGGCGGCTTATGTAAACAAGCCGCCTGTCATTCTCCCCTGTGTAAAAATGGAGATCAGACGGTTCTACTATGTAGGACCGTTGATCTCTGTTTTTACACTAGTAGCCATGTCCAATCACAGTTAGAAACACGCCCCTAGGACACACTTAACCCCTCCCTCTCTAATACAGTTAACTGCTTCCCTGCCAGTGTCATTTTTACAGTAACAGTGCATATGTATAGCACTGATTACTGTAGAAATGTCACTGGTACCCCCAAAAGTGTCAAAATGTCAGTCAGGGGTCCGATCTGTCCGCCGCAAAAATCGCAGATCGCTGCCATTACTCGTTAAAAGAAAATTACAAAAATCTTTCCCTTTGTTAGTAAACGCGATAACTTTTGCGCAAACCAATCAAAATACGCTTTTTGCGATTTTTTTTTACCAAACATATGTAGCATAAAACAAATTGGCCAAAAATGTTAAAAAAATTTGATTTTTACATTTTTTTTGGGGAATTTCATATAAAAAAAAAAAAAAAGTGAAAAATAGTTATTTTTGCAAAATCTTTTTTTGTTTATAGCGCATGATCAAAAAATTGCAAAGGTGATCAAATACCACCAAAAGAAAGCTCTGTTTGTGGGAAAAAAGGACGTCAAATTCATTTAGGTACAGCGTCGCACGACCGCGCAATTGTCCGTTAAAGTCACACAGTGCCGAATCGCAAAATACCCCCTGGTCAGGAAGGGGGTAAAATCTTCCGGGGCTTAAGTGGTTAAAGCCAACTTTACTGAAGTTTAAATAATTTGTTGGGACCAAGCTGGTCTGAAAGAAACTATATTAAAACCTTGGATTACGAGCATAATTTGTTCCGGAAACATGCTTGTAATCCAAAGCACTTGTATATTAAAGCGAATTACCCCATAGGAAATAATGGAAACTCAGATGATTCGTTCCACAACTGTGTTTTTATTCATAAATCCTTCAGTTTATAGTCCATAGAAAAAGATTATAGCAATGTGATTTGTAACCATAAAATGTCCATTCACAAATGGCAGCCCCCACAAGGGGGTTAGAAGCAAAATCCAGCAGGAGATACAGAGTTTAAAAGAAGAGAAGGAGGCTCCTCCAAGTGTAGCAATATGGTTACATTTAAAGCGGAGTTCCACCCAAAAGTGGAACTTTCGCTTTATGTACTCCTGACATGCCATATTTGGCTTTTTTGGGGGTTGTGTATGATAACATGACAGAGCACAGCCTTCTGGGACACATCACAGGTCCCAGATGACCGCACGACCATTCACATGGCGCAGTGCGATTCAGGCATGTGCAGTTCTAAGCCGGCTATGAAGCCACAAGGCTTCACTGCCGGTTTCCTTTAGTTCAGATGCCGACTCTTGCACCCGAAAAATGAGCTCGGCTGAGGACAGCACTGGATCCCTGGACAGGTGAGTGTCCTTGTATTTAAAGTCAGCAGCTACAGTATTTGAAGCTGCTGACTTCATTTTCTTTTTGGGGTGGGTGGACCTGGAGCTCCTCTAAGATCAACACAACATCCACTATAATTTTACATTTCATACCCAATAAGTGCATCATAGGCTTCACTGTGAAAGTGGAATTGCATCAAACAACTTTTTTTTTTTTTTTTAGTTGGCCACAAAGTGCATAAATGGAAACAAAGCAAGGAGGAAACTGTAAAACGTTATTTGGCCATCTCCAAAACAATCTGCTATTTCTTTATCTTTGTGCCCTAAAAATATTTAAAAAATAGCAATTGCACTGATTGTTAGCCAGAAAGTGCTCATCAAAAAGAATTCAATTTCCCTTTCACACACTAATGGGGGAAAAAATGTAATATGTTCCAAATTTAACAAACTGTTTCCCTTCTGCAAGATTAATCAGATTCACCCGTGCACAGATCTGAGTGGAAGACAAATTCTGGTAGAAGCATTTACAATTAAGCAGACATCTGAAAAGTGTTTTCATTCCCACATCATACAGGAATGCAGGAGCCTTTTGTCAGTGACTTTTAACCTTTCCATTGCTGGCGAGCTACACAAAGAAAAGAGGCACTGACTTGCAGCTTTTCACAACTCAAACCACGATTTTGAGGAACTTTCAGAAAGCTGGCATTTTCATTCAAATCAAATGCCAAAGATCATCTATTCTTGGACTCACTTTGCGTTCATAATGCGTGCTCGTCTGTAGTACCCAACTATTCTCTATATACTTTTTTCAATATAATTCACAGTCAAATATTAAACCAAAAAAAAAAGTCATCCGATCAAGGAAACGGATGAAAAAGATTTCAATGCAGAAATTAACTCCACCAAATGCATAAAAATAAAAAAAATAAAAAAAAAAAAAAAAAGGAAAAACATTCTATCTTTAGTTACCATGGAAAAAAAATCATTCATAACACTTGGTGGTTTATGTAAAAGCCATTACTTCGCCAACTAATTGTGTGGGAAGAGTGCTTTTACCAAGGACTCTGTGTAGAGTAATCCATGGGAGAGAAAAAGCCAACAAATGGCAGTTGTATATGGATCGCAAAAGGAACCGGCAGTTGTATGTGGATCGCAAACGGAAACCGGCAGTTGTATGTGGATCGCAAACGGAAACAGGCAGTTGTATGTGGATCGCAAACGGAAATCGGCAGTTGTATGTGGATCGCAAACGGAAATCGGCAGTTGTATGTGGATCGCAAACGGAAATCGGCAGTTGTATGTGGATCGCAAACGGAAACCGGCAGTTGTATGTGGATCGCAAAAGGAACCGGCAGTTGTATGTGGATCGCAAACGGAAACCGACAGTTGTATGTGGATCGCAAACGGAAACCGGCAGTTGTATGTGGATCGCAAAAGGAACCGGCAGTTGTGTGTGGATCGCAAACGGAAACCGGCAGTTGTGTGTGGATCGCAAACGGAAACCGGCAGTTGTGTGTGGATCGCAAACGGAAATGGCAGTTGTGTGTGGATCGCAAACGGAAACAGCAGTTGTGTGTGGATCGCAAATGGAAACGGCAGTTGTGTGTGGATCTCAAAGGGAAACGGCAGTTGTGTGTGGATCTCAAAGGGAAACGGCAGTTGTGTGTGGATCTCAAATGGAAACGGCAGTTGTGTGTGGATCTCAAATGGAAACGGCAGTTGTGTGTGGATCTCAAATGGAAATGGCATTTACCTAAAAACTTTTATACTGGACAAAAGCAACTATTATCTGGTAGTTATTCCAGACCTAAAGTGTATTAAACCCAAAGCCACAAATGTAATAGTTTGCAGCTTACCAGTCCTTAGATGTGGTATCCGTATTTTATTTTTGGCTTTTTTACTTCAAATTTCACCTGGTGATCTGAACCCCCTGTATTAGAGAGCTTCCACGCTGAATGAAGGAGTAACAGAGACACCTTTGGACAGCAGTACTGTCTATCTGGGGGGGGGGGGGAGATAAACTAGCAAATTGGGGTCAAACACACACTTTTTTAAGCTGTTACTGCAAACAGTTTCTTCCTTTTGGGATAGAGGTTTTAAATTAATAAAAGCTGACCATTGTAAGCACCCCTGTCAGTGCTAAATGGTTTGTCGCAATGCTCTAACTGCTATATCTACAGGACAGCTTGTTCTTTTGAAAATCAGATTTAATGGCTGGATCACCAGATGAAACCAGAAGAAAGTAAGCCTAAAAAATAAACTGGTGTCTTAAAAATTGAGCTTATCATGGCTGAAAAAAAAAAAAAAAAAAAAAAGTGTAAAAACCAGATTTATCCAATAAAATCATAGGCCAAGAGCAGTATTCCCTCATGTTTACTCTGTCATCTTTTACCTACTGAACACATTGCTAGTACACTGCACAAAGTATAGGCTCAGTCTGTGCAAGGGACAGTCAGTCACAGGAGATAAAGGTAATCTAGAAGGAGTTGGCAGCTCTGATGACCAAGAAGTAGGTCTACCAACATTAACCAGGGCTACATGAGCCGTCAGATGGCAAAATCCAGCCCAAATCATAGATTGTCAGCAGATTGGTAAGATGTACCCAACACACAAAACTATAACAGCCAACCTACTTCATTTTATTATTGCTCCATTTACAACTTCTCATCTTTGTCTGTCTATGATTCCATGCCAGTTGCCAAATCCTATTGCTAGTGTCCCTATCTCCCTCTACTCCTGTCCCTGGTATAGTGCCAGCCTCAACCCTCCCCTCATCCTCCTGTCCTTGGTATAGTACCAGTCTCACCCCTCCCCTCATCCTCCTGCCCCTGGTATAGTGCCAGCCCCCACTATCCCCCTACCCCTGGTATGGTGCTCCTCCCATCCTCTTGCCCCCAATACAGTGCCTCCCCCCTATAGTACCAGTCCCCCCATTTTTCCTGTACCAGGTAAAGTGCCAGCCCCCCTCACCCCCCCCCATCCTCCTGCCCCTTGTAAAGTGCCAGCCCCCCCATCTGCCCCTTGTAAAGTGCCAGCCCCCTCCCATCCTCCTGCCTCTTGTATGGTGCCCCTCCCATCCTCCTGCCCCTGGTATAGTGCCAGCCCTCATTAAATCCTCGTGCCCCTGGTATAGTACCAATCCCTCCCCACCATCCTCCTGCCCCCCGGATACAGCGACAGTCCCCCTCCTGCCCCCCGGATACAGCGATAGTCCCCCTCCTGCCCCCCGGATACAGCGATAGTCCCCCTCCTGCCCCCCGGATACAGCGCCAGTCCCCCTCCTGCCTCCCGGATACAGCGCCAGTCCCCCTCCTGCCTCCCGGATACAGCGCCAGTCCCCCTCCTGCCTCCCGGATACAGCGCCAGTCCCCCTCCTGCCTCCCGGATACAGCGCCAGTCCCCCTCCTGCCTCCCGGATACAGCGCCAGTCCCCCTCCTGCCTCCCGGATACAGCGCCAGTCCCCCTCCTGCCTCCCGGATACAGCGCCAGTCCCCCTCCTGCCTCCCGGATACAGCGCCAGTCCCCCTCCTGCCCCCCGGATACAGCGCCAGTCCCCCTCCTGCCCCCCGGATACAGCGCCAGTCCCCCTCCTGCCCCCCGGATACAGCGCCAGTCCCCCTCCTGCCCCCCGCATACAGCGCCAATTCCCACTCCTGCCTCCCGGATACAGCGCCAATTCCCAATCCTGCCTCCCGGATACAGCGCCAATTCCCAATCCTGCCTCCCGGATACAGCGCCAATTTCCACTCCTGCCTCCCGGATACAGCGCCAATTTCCACTCCTGCCTCCCGGATACAGCGCCAATTTCCACTCCTGCCTCCCGGATACAGCGCCAATTTCCACTCCTGCCTCCCGGATACAGCGCCAATTCCCACTCCTGCCTCCCGGATACAGCGCCAATTCCCACTCCTGCCCCCCCGATACAGCCCCAGTCCCCCTCCTGCCCCCAGATACAGTGCCAGTCCCCCTCCTGCCCCCCGATACAGCCCCAGTCCCCCTCCTGCCCCCAGATACAGCCCCAGTCCCCCTCCTGCCCCCAGATACAGTGCCAATCCCCCTCCTGCCCCCCGATACAGCCCCAGTCCCCCCTCCTGCCCCCAGATACAGCCCCAGTCCCCCTCCTGCCCCCAGATACAGTGCCAGTCCCCCTCCTGCCCCCAGATACAGTGCCAGTCCCCTCCTGCCCCCAGACAGTGCCAGTCCCCTCCTGCCCCCAGATACAGTGCCAGTCTCCTCCTGCCCCCAGACAGTGCCAGTCCCCTCCTGCCCCCAGACACAGTGCCAGTCTCCTCCTGCCCCCAGACACAGTGCCAGTCTCCTCCTGCCCCCAGATACAGTGCCAGTCTCCTCTTGCCCCGAGACACAGTGCCAGTCCCCTCCTGCCCCTCAGTGTAGTGCCCCCCCATCCCCTGGCACGATGCCAGTCTCCCAGAGTCCATCCCCTGGTACGGTGCCAGTCACCCTCCTCCCTCGGTGTGGATCCCCCCTCAGCCGGTAGGGTGTCCCCAGGTGGACATCACTTACCCCTCAGCAGGCAGCCCAGGCCGCAGAGCAGCAGGCTCCTCAGCACGGCGCTCCACATATTGTGTTACCGGCGGGGCCCGGACATGGCGGCGGCTCCTCAGTGCTCCAGGCTCCCCCGGCTGCCCCTCTCCGGCCTCTCCATGATGCGTGTGAGCTTCCTCTCCTCCCCCTCTCCCGCCTGACTCCCCCCTCCTGCCGCGGACTGATACTTCTCCTTGTCTCCCGTGACCGTCCGCTCCTAGCTAGGCTTCGGCGGTTCCGAACCCGGTAGGGGCACCCGTACTCTCTGTCCAATGTTCTATAAACGCCACATCTGTTACCGAGCTGCGGAGCCAGAGTACCTGGCGGAATTCCACAGGGACTACTTTCTCTCCTCCCTTCCCCCTCATAGAGCCGGAACTACATTTCCCGGGCCTAGCCTGAGAGAGGAGGAATCCTCATCCCCGGACTGGAGGGATGCGGTTCCCAGCGCTGCACTAAGGAGGAGGAGAGCAGAGCGGGTCTCCATAGAGCCGTACAGAGCGCGAGTGTGGTGACTGCGTGTGAGAAGCCCGCTCATCCCTTCTATGTCCGTACCCGGGATGTATACTGTACAGTGGTCGCCTATACAGTGTTCGCCTGTACAGTGTTCTATACCTCATGTCAGTTATATCATGTCCACATAATTCTGTGACCTCATATATTACCAATATACAATGCCAGGCATATACCTTCCATTTAATGACCAGGCCATTTTTTGTGATACAGCACTGCGTTATTTTAACCGACAATTGCGCGGTCGTGCAATGCTGTACCCAAATAAAACTGATGTCCTTTTTTCCGAACAAACAGAGCTTTCTTTTGGTGGTATTTAATTACCTCTGCGGTTTTTATTTTTTGTGTTATAAACAAAAAAAATGCGACAATGCTGAAAAAAAAACAATATTTCTCTTTTGTTCATAGACAGACACAGCTCCTGATTTTCATAACCATTGGGTTATACTGCCCCCTACAGGAGTAGGACACTAGGCAGAAAAAGTATCTGGCTACACCTATGGGCAGTCCCAGAGGGCATGCTCCCTCTATCTGCTATAGGGATTCAGTTTTTTTCTGCCCAGTCAGGAGTAAGGACCTAGTTCCTTGCTGGGATCTCTGGTTCTGGCACATTTTTTCTTTTCAGATAGAGATTTTTTCTCATGGTTTCTTCCTGTGTGATCTACGATCAACTGCTGGACTGGGCGACGGGATGGATCTAGATCCAGTGGTCATTCCAGTCTGACCAGCAAGCGAGCGCAGACCTCAGTTCCACGCTAGGTCGGCCACAACATAGCCCCACTGGACAGGGGCTGGCCTGCGAGTTAAAAGCCTTGCGAGGTCCCATACGACCTACGTCTCAGCCCGAGTCGCTGTGTTCCTCCTGGCCGACAGCCCCCCCCCCCATTTAGATAGAGAGAGGGGTTCTATCTGGGGCTGTGCCCACCCAGTTCCTGTCTGTAACTGCCCCCCTCTCTCACCCTGAAGGGTTTTGGGGTAAATGTGTGCCCCTCCTTGGGACGGTCGGACCCCTGGGTTACCCTCCTTCCTGTAAGGCACCCCCCTTTCATCTTTCCCCCATCCTACCCCCCACAACTTATGCTAGGGCTGTTTAGGTTGTCTGGTCCACCTCCTGGGGTGGGGGCGATATACTGGCGATGGGAGGTGCGCTGCTGTCATCTGGATGATCAGCTGTGCAGGGGGGGGTTGTACCTGGTGGGGGCTCCTGCCAGGGCCCCCCATCCTGCCTGAGTCTGTCCTTGAGGCCTAGGAATCCCTCCTGGGTCCTAGGAAGCCTCGTGGTGCCACGCGGGGCTGCCATTTTGTTGTAGCCTTTGTGTTTCTATGCACTGCGGCCAAGTTTGTGTAGTCCGGTGGCCATTTTGCGGTGGTATGCCATTGAAAATATCAGTAGCCATTAGTGATCAACCGATATTGTTTTTTCATTGCCGATACCAATACCAATATTTTGGTCATCGCGTATCAGTTTCAACCAATATGGTCCGATATTTTTGTACATTTAAAAAAAAAAGTTTTTTTTTTCTACTTGGCAGGTACTCTTGTGGAGGGATCTGGGGGTCTAAAAGACCCAAACCCCTCCTCTGCACTTAAAAGCATTCAAAACACCAAGTTTGGCTGTTTTGAATGCTGTCATTTTTTTTAATCTGGCAGCAGTACCCGGAAGTGAGGTCATGACATCACTTCCAGGTTTTTGCATTGAGACCCGATCAGTGCCGAATGCGGCTTTGATTGGGTCTTCGGCGGATGTGCGAACTGCAGAAGGGGGGGGGGGCGTCTCCTCCCGCTCCTTGTAATGACAGCCGAGCGGCTTCTTAGCCGCATCGGTTGTCATTACAAGACAGCCAACCGTCGGCTATGAACGCCGTTACCGGGGTGATGCCTCTAGCTGCAGGCATCACTCCGGTACAACACTTTCCGAAATATCGGCCACCTCTGGTGCTGACTCCTGGATTTTTTTGCTTCCTGATCGCCACGCATGCAATGCAGATTATTTTGGTGGCTGCAGGTGCCTGTTTCTGCTAGGCGGTGAGTCTGGTGGAGTTCTATCCCTCTCTGCTAAGGATCGCTTGTTGCTTTGTGCCTGGTGACCGGGGGGGGGGTGCTGCCAGCGCGGTGGGGGTTGTCCCTTGCAATGTTTTACACCTTTTTTGTGGCTCATGGAGTCTTCAAAACACATCTCCCCACCTGATCCTCTCTCTGAGGCTGCGGGGCCCTCTGGTTCCCAACCATCCATCGGTGCACTGGCGGCGGCCCTGGAGTCCTTTGTGTCCCGGGTGAGGTGGTTTTCGGGTCATGGGCTAGCAAAAAGCGCCCCCTGCCCTATCTGTCTCATCAGATCCTGAATCTGATTTGGCCCGCTGCGGACGTGGGTCACCCTGCTGGGTTTGCAACCACGCGCCCAGAATCCTATGATATTGAAGATGATTCCTCCACATCTGCAACTGCACATGAAAAGGCACTGGTGGACGCACTGATTGTATCTGTGCATGAGACCTTGAAGATAGAGGATGAAGCTGCGACAGAGGCGCAGGTTCCCTTTGACACTCACAAGCTATCCAGAGCGACAAAGGTCATTCCTTTCCCCACCTATTTTGACAAAATTGTCGATAAAGATTGAGGGCGACCAAAGTGTTCCCTTGGGGTCCCTAAGCGATTTTCTAGGCGTTGCCCCTATGAGGAGTCCCTTATTAAGAAGTGGACTGTTTCACCGGTGGTGGACCCTCCGGTTTCCTGATTGAACAAGGCAACTATGATTCCAGTTGAAGAGTCCCCGGCCTTTAAGGATCCGGCTGACAGGAAGGCGGAGGCTGTGGCCTGCAATATGTACACTCTGGCTGGTTGGACACTGAGGCCAATATTCACCATTGCCCTGGTGTCGTAAACTCTGACCGAGAGGGCTAAGCTTTTACGCCGTGACCTGGATTGAGAACAGCTCCCCCCTGCCTTTGCTGAGCTGGCGGACCAGCTGGTTTGCAGGCTGCAGTTTATCTGTGATGCCTCTTTGGATGCGGCTCCCCTAGTGGCTCGGCACTCCTTTTCGACAGTAGTTCTTGGATGTGTCTTTTGGCGCAAATGTTGGTCTGCGGACCAGACTTCTAAAAAGGCCTTGACTGATCTATCCTTTCAAGGGCATCGCCTGTTTGGAGCTACCCTGGAGGACATCATTAAAGGTCTCACAGGGGGAAAGAGTACCTTTTTTCCGCAGGCTACCAAGAGCAAGGAACCTTGTCGTAGACGTGGGCCCTTCTTCTCAGCTCATTGGAAGTTTTTTTCATCCCTCAGGGTTGACTGACAAGGGCTCGAAGCCTTTCAGAGCCTCCTCTGGAGGATCCAAACAAGCCTGGTATTACAAGCTGAGAGCGGGCTTCTCCAGACCCGCGTACAAGGCTCGTTGGTTTATTGGCTTCCAGACCTGTGGACTTCCCTGGTACAAGACAAGTGGGCCCACAAAGTCATTCGGTCCAGCTACAAGATCAAGTTTTGCTCTTGTCCCCGCCAAGGTTCTTTCCTTCAAACTTGCGTCTGTTCCCTGGACCGCTTACAGGGTCTGTTTGGGGCAGTACAAGACCTGTTACTTCAAGGGGTGATTGTCCCGAATCCAACTTAGGAAATTTTTCAGGGTTTTTACTCAAACCTGTTTACAGTTCCCAGGAAGGAAGGCAAGGTGCGTCCAATCCTGGACCTCAAGGCGCTGAAGTGCTTTTTGCGGGTGCAGAAGCTCCGAATGGAGTCCATTCGCACGGTGGTGGCATCCCTGCCTCGGGGGGTTTTTCTTGCCTCTATCGACATCAAGGATGCATACCTTCACATTCCGATATGTGCTGGTCACCAGCGCTTCTTCCGTTTTGCCATGTTACGCCAACGGGGGATCACGATACTGAGCTACGTGGATGACCTCCTTCTGTGAGCAGAGTCTCCTGCTCTGGTGGAAAACCTGGAGATCAACATACGAACTCTGCGGGAGTTCGGCTGGATTCTGAATTTTCAGAAGTCTTCTCTGGTTCCATCCACGAAGCTGGGCTATCTGGGCCTGACTCTGGACTTGGCCTTAGCCAGAGTGCTCCTTCCTCTGGACAAAACTCCAGAAATTGCAGGCTACAATTTGTCTTCTGCTGTCCAGCAGATGGTCATCCCTCCGGACTTGCATACGGGTGCTGGGCCTGATGATGTCTACCTTCGAGGTGGTTCAGTTTGCACAGTTCCAAATGAACTGGGTGTTTTAATGTCTGGGTCTTTAAATGATAAATTTATCATAGATTTTATCATTTTATAGGATCTTTTTCTCGTTCGTTAATTGATGGAACACAGCTCACTATCTTCTTGACAGTTGGGTTATACTGCCCCCTACAGGAGTAGAACACTAGGCAGGAAAAAACTTGACTACGCCTATGGGGCAGTCCCAGGGGGTATACTCCCACTCTCGGGTATAGGCATTCAGTTTTTTTTTCTGTCTAGTCAGGAGTAAGGACCTAGTTCCTTGCTGGGATCTTCGGTCCTGGCAATTTTTTCCTTTTAAATTTAATTTTTTTCCTATCTTTGTTATTTTGTTCCTGTGAGAATCTACTATCAACTGCCGGACTGGATGACCTAGATCCAGAAGGTCCCTCCAGTCTGGGCGTGCGCAGACCTCAGCTCCGCGCTAGGTCGGCCGTGACATAGCCCCACTGGACGGGGGGCTGGCCTACGAGTTAACCGCCTTGCGAGGGTGCATACGATCTGGCCTTGGCCTGAGTCACAGGGTTCCTCCTGGCCGACAGCCTCCTCTATTCTAATGAAGATGCCCCGCGAGGCCGCCATTTTCTAGGGGCCTTTTCTGCTGTGGATTGGCGGCCATGTTTGTGTAGCCTCTGCGGCCATTTTATTGTGGTTTCTCATTGAAAATAGCAGTGGCCATGATTTTGAAGCTATAGGGGCAGTGATTTTGGCGGTGAGAGCCCCTCCTCATCCCATAGTGCTGACTCCTGGATCTTTCTTTTCCTGATCTTCCTGCTGGGCTCGTGTTTGGTGCTCCTAGGGTCCTCCCTGGGCCCCCCGGGAGCCACGTGGGTTTGCCATTTTCTTGGGGCCCTGTCAGGGAATCCCTGTGAGACGTCTGGGGCATGGCCGTGCGCATGCTATTCCCAGAAGAATGGCTAACGGGCTTGGCGCCAGATGGGCTATTTCAAGGAAGTTCAATCCTGTTTCCTTTGCTGACTGATCTTCAGCTGTACCCTGTGACCTGATGATACCTGTATGCTTCCCTGTTGCTGACCTGGCGTGTTCTGGACTTGACTTTGGATTCTGCTTCTGCCTCTCTGTTAAACCTGAACCGGCTCCGCCCCCGATTTTGGCTCTGCTTATGATTTGGTACCCTGCTGCACCGCCAGTTGATGACCCTAGCTTTCCTGCAACTCTGACTCTGTCTCTAACTTTGGCTCTCAGGGCTACCCGAGTGCTTGCCTGGCTGTCCGCTGCACCTGTTCCATACATCGCTGCATGTTCCAGTTTCCAGGATCCGGACAAGCTGCCTATCCTGTCCCATCAATGATTACAGGCACTCGTGTCCCTCCTGTCCCTTGACACCCTCTGTCTCACCTTCAGTGGGATCTGGGCAGGAGATATAAGAGAGGCCGACCTCATAAACTCAGTCTCCTCCCAGGTACGTGACAGGCCCTTTGTGCTGTGGATTGGTGGCCATGTTTGTGGCCATTTTATTGTGGTCTCTCATTGAAAATAGCGACGGTCATGTTTCTGAAGCTATAGGGACGGTTTTTATGGCGGTGGGAGACCCTCCTCATCCCCTAGTGCTGACTCCTGGATCTTTCTCTTCCTGATCGCCGCATGGTGTGCAGTTTGCCTGGTGATGTTGGGGCCTGATCGGTGGTGGTGAGTCTTTTTGTGGAGTTTTCTCTCCCCCTCTCTGGTATAGCAGCGGTAGTGCTCTGTGCTGGACCCTGTGGTACCGCCAGCCCTGTGGGGGTGCCTCTAGCAGTGTTATACACTTTTTTTGTGTGGGTCCTCCACTTCTCTAATCGAGTCCCTGGAGCAAATTTTCCCACCTAGACCCCTCTCAGAGGCTGCCGAGGCCTCCGGATCCCACCAATCCCTGCTCGCACTGACGGCAGTCCTGGAGTCCTTAGTGTCCAAGGTGGATTTGGTCATGGGTAAACGGGCTAGCAAAAAGCACCCCCCTGCCTTCATATGTCTCATCAGATCCTGAATCTGATTCGGCCGTTACGGATGCGAGTTACCCTTCTGGGTCTGCGTCAACGCACCCTGCATGCTCAGATAGCTTGGCTGTTGAAAGCCAGATGCTGAATGATAGAGGTTTGTCTGAATCAGTGATTCCTACGCTGTTAAAGGCTAGAAAATCTACCTCTAGGAAGATCTACCATCGTACTTGGAAGATGTACATTACGTGGTGTGAGTCTCTTGGGGTTCACCCTCGCTCCTTTTCGGTGGCTCGGATATTGGCTTTCCTCCAACAGGGGGTTGAGCAGCACCTGGCCTTGAGTACCATCAAGGGCGAGGTTTAAGCCTTAGCGGTTTTCTTTCAATCTATTGGGCACACATTCCTTGGTGCGCACCTTTATCCAGGGAGTTCGACACTTGACTCCTCCAGTGCGGTCTCCATTGCCGCTGTGGAACCTCAATTTGGTGCTTTCTGTTCTTCAGAAGCCTCCCTTTGAAAGTCTTCGGGAGGTTCCCCTGCTTACGTTGTCTCAGAAGGTGGCCTTTTTGGTGGCTATTACTTCTTCCCACAGGGTGTTGGAGCTGGTGGCATTGTCTTTTCGTTCACCTTACCTGGTGGTTCACAGAGATAAGGTGGTTCTTCTTCCCTGTCCGTCGTTCCTTCCAAAGGTCGTCTCTTATTTCCATTTGGATGAAGACATTGTGTTGCCTTCCCTATGTCCCAGGCCTTAACATCCTAAGGAAATTGCCTTGTATTTCTTGGATGTGGTTCGGGCAGTCAGGGTGTACCTGGCAGCTATGGAGTCTTTTCGGAAGTCAGACTCACTGTTTGTACTCATGGATGGACCTTGAAAAGGGTTGACTGCTTCTGCTGCAACCATTTCCAGATGGATCAGACAGACGGTGATTCAGGCCTATTCAATTAAGGGTCAGGTTCCTCCTTTCCCTGTTAGGGCGCACTCTACTCGGGCGATTAGCGGCTCCTGGGTCTTCCATCATTAGGCGTCAGTGCTGCAAGTTTGCAAGGCGACCACCTGGTCGTCTGTGCACACTTTCACAAAGTTTTATAAGGTGGATGTGTTGGCATCTGCGAATGCTTGCTTTGGCGGCAAGGTTTTGTTTAGAGGACCTGGTCCTCTTTGAGGGTGTATTGTTTTTTTTAAGCTCCAGTTGTTTATGGTTAAGCTCCATGTTACCTGGTTGGCTACGGTTTAGTCTGGGAATTTTTGTCTTGCCGTTCCCACCCCTCATGTTTGACACTGCTTTGGGATATCTCAAAGAAGATAAGGAGCTGTGTCCGTCACTGAACAAAAGAGAAAATGGGATTTTTGACCTTAAAATCCATTTCTCTAATCTTCATTGACGGACACAGTACCCACTCCACTGTGGAGTTGGTTTTCTTCTGACACTGCTTGTAAAAAAACTGAATGCCTATAGCTGAGTGTGGGAGTATACCCCCTGGGTTTGCCCCATAGGTGTAGTCAAGTTTCTTCCTGCCTAGTGTCCTACTCCTGTAGGGGGCAGTATAACCAACTGTCAAGAAAATAAGGAGCTGTGTCCATCAATGAACATCAGAGAAATGGATTTTATGGTAAGTCAAAAATCCCATTTTTCCAAAACGCTTGCTTGACATCAAAGAAAAATGTGCCTCATTGCCTGGTATCAAGAAATAATGTGCCAGCAGTATAAAAGGAACATACAGATTTTAATCCATATTATAGCCCATATAGGAGCGCCTGGTATGGTACATTAAATTATGGGTATGGTATATTAAATTATAGGTATTCGATTAAAAATAGAATTTACATCTGCATGATTTCAAGCAGAGGTAGCGAGTCAGTCAACAATTAGTGGATTCAAACATGCTTGGGAAAAACATGGATCTATACTGTGACAAAAAACAAAAAAACAAAAAAAAAACCCCAGAACATGTATAAATATAAAATCAATGGGGCAGACTTGATGGACTACTTGGTCTTTTTTTTCCATCACTGTTCTATGTTTCTATGCTTCATTCTCATTTGCAGTGATAGAACTACTTTCTAGTTCCTAAAATAGACGAGACCGCATAGCACAAATGTGAGGGCAGATAAGGTCGAATGAAGGCTCGGAGATCCAACATCTGAGGCTGTTTGTACAATGGAATTGTTGGCAAATAATCGGCTTTGCTGTATTACTCATCATTTAAGTTATACCGAATGTAACACAAAAAAACAACCCGAACCACTGAGAGTGGCAGAAACAAAAAGGGAAACAACATTACAAACCCAACAAAATAATTTTCCTCAAAACTAAAAATCTCTGCACCACTAACTATAAAGTAATATATGATAGAATGAAAAAGTATTATGCACTTTATTGAGACAACAAACAATACAATATAAAGTATTCCAAGAAGCACGTGACATTATAATAACCACAGTCTTCTTATTAAAAACATTTAAAACTTATTGCAAACATGATCCATTCACCAGACGGAGCGTAAGCCTAATAAACCAGCTACTGGGAGTCTCACTATGAGTCCTGTGATGGTTTTATGCAGGTCACAAATGCAATAAGAATGCCTGTGGATATAAACAAGATTCTAAATTACAGGACAATATAAATAATAGTATATAAGTGCTAAAATTATCATATAAAAATATTATGCTATCCTTGAAGCCCTTAATCTAAATATGCTAGCCTGTGTAATAGGAAACAAAGTTGTGCCATCCAAGCAGCTGTGAATGGCCTCAGAGCATTGGTGGCGCAAACTTGAAACTTTCACATCTGACAAGGCAGCTGGGGCTGTGATACACATGGCGTATGTACACATTGATGCAGCTTTGTGTTCATAACCACTTCTGGACCAAGCCCATTTCTAAGGCTCGGTTCACATATATGCGATGCGGGAAGGCTGCGAATTCGCAGCCTGTTCCCGCATCGCACACGCACCCCCGGCAGTTCACACTGCCATATGCGATACGCTGGGGGTGTCAATGTAATCTTAACGACACCCCCAGTTTGATCGCATATCGCAGTGCGATTGTGCAGTTCGCACAGGATCGGATCGCACAAGTGTGAACCGCTGTGCGATCCGATCCTGATGCGGCTGCAAAAATGCCTCCTGTGCGTGTTTGCTGCGGGAGCGATGCGAATTTAGCCATACAGTTTGTATGGCTAAACTCGCACCGCACAGCTGATCGCATGTAATGTCGGAGCAGTGCGCTCCGACATTACATGCGAACCCCGCACACGCACAAGTGTGAACCGGGGCTTAGGCTCCATTCACACCTGGGCGTTTTTGAGTGTTTTTCAGCTCCAAAAACGCTAAAAAAAAAATGTTCCAAAACGCCCAACAAGTAAAACTCCATTCATTTAAATGGCCCCTGTTCACATCTGAGCGTTTTGCAAAACGCCTGTAGCTGAAAAAAGTACATGAGCTTCTTTTTGGGCTGATTACCAGCATCTTTGATAGATGTCAATGCCTGCCTCCAAAAACGCCTGAAAAAAACGCCTGAAAATCGCTGTAAAAATCGCGGTAAAACGCTATGCTCAAGTGTGAATGCAGCCTTACACATGTTGTTTACAAGTTAAAATCTGTACTTTTAGCTAGAAAATGACTTAGAACCCCCAAACATTATATACAGTGCCTTGCGAAAGTATTCAGCCCCCTTGAACTTTTCGACCTTTTGCCACATTTCAGGCTTCAAACATAAAGATATAAAACTGTAATTTTTTTGTGAAGAATCAACAAGCGGGACACAATCATGAAGTGGAACAAAATTTATTGGATATTTCAAACTTTGTTAACAAATAAAAAACTGAAAAATTGGGCGTGCAAAATTATTCAGCCCCCTTAAGTTAATACTTTGTAGCGCCACCTTTTGCTGCGATTACAGCTGTAAGTCATTTGGGGTATGTCTCTATCAGTTTTGCACATTGAGAGACTGAATTTTGTGCCCATTCCTCCTTGCAAAACAGCTCGAGCTCAGGGAGGCTGGGTGGAGAGCGTTTGTGAACAGCAGTTTTCAGTTCTTTCCACAGATTTCACCAGGCTGGGGAAAGATTGATCCACCCAGATGCCTGGCCTGGCACCCAGCTCAGCATTTCAGCGATTGGCTGAGAGCCTGAGCTGGTGGCTCCCGCCCCCTCCACGGCCCAGTGCTCCAGTGAGCCTGTGGGGGCAGAGCAGAGCTCTCTGCTCACGGAGCACTGAGAACTGAGCGATTAGCAGTGTTTAATCGCTCGGTTCTCAACCTTAGAGCTGGCGGGGGAAAGATGCAGCATTGGACCTTTCAAAAATAAAAAAATAAATTTCTCTTTTAATAGCTGTGAATATATGGGAGATAACTGTGTGGTCAGGGGGAGAAATGTTCTGAATAGTTTTGTGTCGGAGAGGCTCCCAAGAGTGCTTACAGAGATTAATTAGGAGAATTGTATTGATCATAGTGTAGACCACAAGTGTTGACCTTGGGGCAGGTCCACCAAATGTGCATCGTATACCTTGAGTCTGAACACCCCTGAAAACACACAGCTGGGTATGATGGTATACATTTTGCGGTTCATGCCAGGATATAATACCAGCAAGACAATACCTTGTAGGGATTTTCCAAAGCCTGTACATTACTGTACAAGAGCTTTTAAAAAATTGCCAGGTAAATCTTGCGCCAGAATTCAGGAAGGAGCGATCCACAATAGAGCAGTTTGTTGCTTTTCTTTTTACTGTTAAATCACAGGCTGGGAGTCAAGGCCTGTTAAGGCAGTAGAAAAAAAATAGCAGAGCTGTGTAAATCTCAGGACTACATGGATAGATATCTTTCGGCAGGTAAAACTGCCCCATATATATATAGTATGCAGTCTGCCTGTATGTTTAGCTGTTTGCCTGGAGTTCAGTTTTAGGCCCCATTCACACCACCATGTAGTGTTTGTCACGCAAATTTTCATGGTCTTTTTTGTGTGTCTTTTGTGCAGCAGCATAGGGCGGCCCATTCATTTAAATAGGCTGCTCTTCAAGTCAAACATACCCAAAGAAGCTACAGGATCTTTTCCGTAGAGCTTCACACTTTTTTTTTTTTACTGTGCATTTTGCAGCACATTTGGGGCACCTTTAACAATTATAGCACTGCAAGCCGACTTGTCTTTTTCACACTTTTTTGCATGTTACCAGAACACAAGCAAAAACATATGTTTCTGAATGCATTCCCATAGCGCGCAGGGGTGAATGCAGCCTTAACCGTTTGCCGACCGCTGCACGACTATATACGTCGGCAGTCAGCCCCGGCCAGGCAAAGTAACGTATATATACGTCACTCATCTGTCACTTGCTTGGGAGCCAATAGCGGGCGAGCGCGCGCGCACCCGCGGAGGCGCGTTCCCGCCCCGGCTCGTTCCCCAGCAAGTCCGTGCGTGTGACCGGCGGACCCAATGTCCGCCGGTCACTCGCCGATCGTCGGTGCAGAGGGAGAAAGGCAGGCGGCTGATGTAAACAAGCCGCCTGTCATTCTCCCCTGTGTAGGAATGGTGATCATACTGTTCTACTATGTAGGACCGTTGATCACTGTTCCTACACTAGAAGCCACAGCCAATCATAGTAAGAATCACGCCCCTAGGGACACACTTAACCCCTCCTTCCCCAATAAAGTTAACCCCTTCATTACCAGTGTCATTTTTACAGTAACAGTGCATATGTATAGCACTGATTACTGCAGTAATGTCACTGGTAACCCCAAAAGTGTCAAAAATGTCAGTCAAGGGTCCGATCTGTCCACCGCAATGCCGCAGTCCCGCAAAAAAAAATCGCAGATCGCCGCCATTACGTGTAAAAAAAAAAAAAACACCAAAAATGACAAAAATCTTTCCCTTAGTTAGTAAACGCAATAACTTTTGCGTAAACCAATCAAAATACGCTTTTTGCGATTTTTTTACCAAACATATGTAGCAGAAAACAAATTGGCCAAAAATGTTAAAAAATTTTGATTTTTACATTTTTTTGGGGGGAATTTCATTTAAAAAAATGTGAAAAATATTGTTGTTTTTGCAAAATTTACGCTCTTTTTTTTGTTTATAACGCAAAAAGTAAAAATCGCACAGGTGATCAAATACCACCAAACAAAGCTCTGTTTGTGGGAAAAAAAGGACGTCAAATTCGTTTAGGTACAGCGTCGCACCGCGCAATTGTTCGTTAAAGTCACGCAGTAAAAAATTGCAAAAAAAACCCTGGTCAGGAAGGGGGTAAAATCTTCCGGGGCTTAAGTGGTTAAAGTATTAGTAAACTCTCCACTGAAAAAAATAAGATACAGCAGCAAACATTGCACTTATTTTCTTGATGATTGCCTTCTGTTTTCCTCCCTTATTCTCTCAGCAATTTTATTTGAAAAAGTCATTAGCTTCTGCTTCTGTTTTTAGGGTGGCTCAGTTAATTTGTAGGGTCCCCTGGAGTCACCCTTACCAGCGTGCTCCTGCCCGCCACCCTTACATGCCAATGCGCCATGCACAGGAAGCTCAGAGCCCTATGATTGGCTAATTCTCCAGGTCTTTCCCATCTTTTCACTAATTGTTTGGCAAGTGAGTGGGCAAAGAGGACAGCTAAGATTTAGTGCTGGTCAAGCATGCACTGGGGGGATTTGACTTCTAGTCATGTGACTGTGATGTTTGATTAAGAGCCACTGGGGCAAGAAAATAACTGACCAGGGACAAATTAAATAAAAAAAAAAAAAAAAAAAAAACATGGTGATATATGAATGCAGGATGGACCTGGATACTTTACGAAAAAAAGGAGGGAATAATACTTTTTTACATAGTTCAGTAGCTCTAGTTTAAATGTACAGCACAGACTATTAAAAGACTTTTATATCTGGGGGTTAAAGTTTAAGTCAGGTCCATAAATATTGGGAGATCGACACAATTATAACCTTTTTGGCTCTATACACCACCACAATGGATTTGAAATGAAACAAACAAGATGTGCTTTAACTGCAGACTTTCAGCTTTAATTTGAGGGTATTTACATCCAAATCAGGTGTAGGAATTACAACAGTTTGTATATGTGCCTCCCACTTTTTAAGGGACCAAAAGTAATGGGACAATTGGCTGCTCAGCTGTTCCATGGCCAGGTGTGTGTTATTCCTTCATTATCCCATTTACAAAGAGCAGATAAAAGGTCCAGAGTTCATTTCAAGTGTGCTACTTGCATTTGGAATCTGTTGCTGCCAACTCTCAATATGAGATCCAAAGAGCTGTCACTATCAGTGAAGAAAGCCATCATTAGGCTCCATGTACACGGGACGTTGTTAAAAGTCCCTTTGAATGCTGGAATTTTTAGGACGTTTGAAACGTCCGTTCAGTCGCGTTTGTACCCGCGTTTAGCGGGCGTTTAGGGGCGTTTGCGTTTAGAACCGTTCCTAGAGGTCCAAAAAATTATTCCCCTTTAAAATGGAAAAACGCGAACGCTAAACGCGGGTCATCGTGTTCGGACGCGTTCGGACGCGTTTGTGCGTTTGAAACGCTGGGAAACACACGTTCGAACGCAAATAATTGCGTTCTAAAAAAAGTCCCTGAACGCAACTGCCTGCAAATGACTGTAAACGACCTGGTGTACATGCACAGATAAGATAAAATGTAGATGGGTTCAGGGGCTTCTGAAAAAAACGCCCAACTGCTCCTAAACGGCCATTTCCAGCGTCCCGTGTACATGGAGCCTAAGGCTGAAAAAAACATAACAAACCCATCAGAGAGATAGCAAAAACATTAGGTGTGGCCAAATCAACTGTTTGGAAAATCCTTAAAAAGAAAGAACGCACCGGTGAGCTCAGCAACTCCAAAAGACCCGGAAGACCACGGAAAACAACTGTCCCAATATTGATGGACCTGACTGTATGTAGAGAATAGTAGAAAAAATGCCCTATGTTCGAAGGTTCTCCCTGTTAGGGGAGGCCAGGCAGAGACACAAGATGTACCTATTAGTGATATGCATTACGAAAATATTTTATTTGTTCAATTTGGATTCATTTATTAATTCGTCATTTCGTTTCTTCATATTCGTTATGCTCGAATGATTCATTTTTGGAATTAGTTTCTTATTTCCAGCTTAATTTCGTATATTCGTTGTTCCGAATCGATTTGTATTTTCGGAAGTTATTTCGGAAAATTTGGATTCGTTCATTGTGTTATGATTTTGAGTTTCTGACGGATCCACCTTCATCCAACCCAAACACAATAAGTATGAATCATCATCTTATTTCACTTTTATACCTTATTTTAACTATTTATTGCACTATGTTTATATTTCATATGTATTATGTAGTGTATTTTTTATAATTCACGCTTCGCTCACTAGAAAAAAAACAATGGGTTTGAATCAATTTGAATTATTCATTACGTTGTTACATTATTTCGGATGCTTTAAGCATTAACAAAAGGCCAAAACTATTGCATCCTGTCATCCAAATTAAACAAATAAATACAAATAAATTTGTTGTTTTCATTTTAATATATTTAGGATTAGTTGAAATTTATCACTGTTGTGATTTAGAGATTTGGATAATCCCCCCCCCCCCCCCCCCACTCCCTCTGCAATACGAGGCCCTGTTCACACCGGAGCGTTTTTTAGCTTGTAAAATGCTCATCTCTGAAGTCTCGAACGCCCAACAAGCAAAATCCTGTTCATTTAAATGGCCCCTATTCACATATGAACGTTTTTTCGCCTGAAGCAAAACGCCCCTTTCACACTAGTGCGACTTGTCCCGCGATTTTGGACCGCAAATCGCATGACAAGTCGTTTTCCATTATTTTCAATGAGCCCCATTCATATCTGTGCGTTTTGAAGTCGCAACGACTTCAAAGTAGTTCCTTCACTACTTTGGCATGATTTGAATGCATTTTGAGGTATATAGCCATAGCCATTGCTTTCAAAATCGCGTCAAAATCGCGGCAAAGTCACGTAAAAATTGCGTCGCAAAATCACGTAAAATATCGTCGCATGAGTGTGAAAGGGGCCTAAAGCTCAAAAAAGTACATGAGCTTCTGTTTTGGCAGATTACAAGCGTTTTTGTTAGATGTCAATGCCTGCCTTTAAACACCTGCAAAAAAACGCCCAAAAAAAAAAAACGCCTGAAGACGATACGCTCAGGTGTGAACGGAGCCTGAATAAGTACTTTTTTAAACTTTTTTTGTTTGATTACGACCTTCTTTCACATTTTATGCTTGACCCAATCCCCTCGTCCATTCTCACCTAGGAGAGAATGATGTCTCCCTACTGCCTAAACCAGCCCATAGATGATACAGATTTTTCTGTTTAACCAGCAGGTTAAACGAAAAAAATACAGACTCAATTTCCCCATTTACACACTTGATATGCATCCTTCCAGCTGAATTATTGTATTCTGACAGCCTGGAGACTTCCCTGCTATTAGAGTACACTGATCAACGCTGCAGACTATAGCTGATTGAGTAGGAACAATCCAACCTGTGGTTGTACTGCCCATACATGGATCAAACTTTGGCCGATCCCAGCTGAACCAACAGAATTTCAATCCATTTATGGCCAGCTTTAGCCTCCTGGAATTTTTAACGTCACATATCCCAGGTGGCTGCAGGAGTAGGGTCTGACAGCAGACAGTGGGAGGAGATGCATGCCTCATCAGAGGCCAGCTGTCTAAACCCAGAAGAGGCAGCTGGCTTCTGATGAGTGAAGAATGCTAAGATGGCATGGCAGGAACCAAGCTGCTGCATCTGATCAGTGGATTACAACAGGGCAACGCTGGATCCACTGGGTGGGTGGGTATCTGAATTGGGGACAAGTCGGCTTAATTTAGTATATTTGTTGTTCCAAATCTATTTGCATTTTGGGAAAATTTGGATTCATTCAATGTGTTATGATTTTGAGTTTCTGATGGATCCACCTTCCTCCAACCCAAACATAAAAAGTATGAATCATCATCTTATTTCACTTTTATACCTTAATATGTTTCTATTTTCATAAGTTATATGTAGTGTGTTTTTTATTATTCACGCTCACTAGAATAAAAACAAATTGATCTGAATAAATTTGGATTACTCGTTATCATGGGCATCCACAGAACTTTTTTCAGGGGAGGGGGGGGCGTCATTTTAAGGTCACCCATGCTCCGCCCTTTTTTGACATGAAGGGGAGTGATCTGGTGGCTACACTGCTAATGGATTGTTTCTCTATGACAAGCAACACTTGGCTGTCATATACTGTCATACACAGTAAAATGAGATGCTTTCTTTTAGGCCTTGTTTTCATTTACGTTTTCAAAGCAGTAAAATCGCATGACTGAGCCACGTTTTTCACAACTCACCTTTTTTGCCATGCCTCTCCACCTATTTCCACCATTAGTGGTAATTAAATCCAGGCATGTGGGCAGATCCTGACTTTGTTAGAACAAACTGCATTCTTGTGATCCACAGTAGTAGGGCCATACTTCCATGGCTATACTTCCCCTTTTGAGAGAGGTCATCAATGGCAGCCCCCATGCTTTTTGTATGATTAGGTCACTTTAGACTAGGTTCACACTGTAGCAGCTCCAAGAGTCACATTTGCGAGGGCACGGCAGCCCATTCATTTGAATGGGCTGCCATGCTTCCTGAAAATGCAGGAAAAGGGTCCCTGCTCCATTTTTGAAATGGTGGCCCACACGAAAACCGCAATAGCAGTGCGGTTCCCAGTGCAGGAATCGTCTGCTGCGATTTCAACTGCATGCGGGTGTCATTAGGATTAATGGCATCCACATGCATCTCCTGAATGGCAGCCCATTTTTTTGCGTGGATGGTTGCGGCTGCAGGAACCGAAGTAGGGATGCTTGCTGTTACAATGTGACAAGTAATAAGTAGTGGAGCTGCTAAGTTTGTTCAGTCATGAAGTGATAACTGATTATGGTGTGTGATCCCTGACAATGCACTCCAGAAGAAGTGTTCCCATGTCCATGTGATGCTGATCAGATTGGATGTCTTGCAGATTGAAGTGGGGGATCACCATGAGGAGGGCATCCCCATGCACAGAGAAAGCTGCTGGCAGTGTACTCTTTGTGGAGGAGGATGGTAATAAAGTTTGCCCTGTCAGAGCTCCTACCTGTCTGTCATCAGACATCCATGTCCAGTGTGTGGAGATAAAGGACAAGCCTCAGTAGCGAGAACAACATGGTCAGCAGCATCCAGGGAACAGCTATGTGCATCTCAGTCACCCTGCCGATCCTCCAATTGCCACTCCCCCTACTGCTCTGCCCCCCACCCTGCCCTCTCCAGCGCTGTGTGCCCTGCTCCAGAGCCTCCAGTCACCCATCATCTCCGGCTCTCCGCTCTAACACACTGAGAACCTGGTAACAAGCAGGGGGCTGTCACGTTAGTTAGACAAGAGGTTATTTGGCTGGTGTATGTGGCAGGCCGTGTGAGGCACGGGACTGTTTTTATTCTATTGATATGTGCTATTTTGTCCCTTCCTATTGAAGACAGGACTTTACCGCCCCCTCCACACTGCCTCCCTAGGTGGCTGCCTGACTCGCCTTATGCTTGCATCGGCCCTGCCTCTGCCATTAGATCAAGTTCTTCTGACTCCCTTTTCTTTTCACCGCTGCTGGTGTCCTGATCCCACTGCCTCTCTCCTCTCCTCTGCGGGCCACAGCTCCGCCCCTCCTGACTAACATCAGCACGGAATCCTCAGTCCGTCCGCCCCCTGCAGCTGTCGGAAGGGGAGTGTCAGGACTCTGGAGGTGAGCCTGACGTGCAGAGGGTATCCTCTAGCTCACCGAGGGATGGAGCACAGACAAGTCACCTAGGCAGTAGACACAGGCTAACCCGAGGTGCGGAATCTAAGTGCCAACCGGTCTTCACCAGAGCCTCTGATGGTGAGGATGGATTTTGCTGCGTGTATAGCACCAGGTCGCGGTCCTCGGGGTTGCCCTGCCAGGAGGTGAACAGGTCCAGATCCGGTGGCAGATAAACAGACAAGGATAAGACAAAAGAGTGGTCACAAACAAGCCGAGGTCAGGGCGGGCAGCAGACAAGCGAGGTGAGGGACAAGCCAGGAGGTCAACCAGGAATCAAACAGGTTTCAGGTTCAGGAACACAGGAGAAGCTTCAGATCAGACAGCAAAGACACTGTGCTGCTGAGGTGCTTAAATAAGGCAGCCTGTTGCCAATTAATGAAATTAGTCTGAGCTAGGTTAACCCTTAGGTTGCAGATTCATGACAGTACTTCAGTGTGCACAGGGAGCGTTCCTGACAGGGAGAGAATGGAGAGAGAAGGGAGCCGGGGGATCACTTGGTGGCAATTGGCGCTCCAGCCTCCTTATGGGTACAAACACATTGTGTGTGAAAGTCTGACTCAGTGTGGATTATTAAACATATATAATGGGGAAGGAGCCTGGAGGTTGAAGTTCCAGGGCGGGGGCAAACGCCTCCCCTTGCCCCCCTTTGCGTACGCCCATGCTCGTTATGTTGTTATGTTATTTCAGATGCTTATTTCGGATCCACTGGGTGGGTGAGTATCTAAAGCAGGGACAAGTCTGGATAACAGGTAGGTGGGGATTTAAAAAAAAAAATTACAGGGGAGCAAGTAAAGTTCTTCAGCAGTAAGTACCAAAGAATTTCAGCAGGAAGTATTTTATAAGCAGATTGTATTGATGAAAATTGTGCAACTCCACTTAGTGGTTTTCACATTTTCTTTTATGACTTGTTACATTTAAGTGCTGATTATTTCCTGAAACTTCTTTGCAGCCAATTCCTGTCTACATGCACTCCAATAATGGCTGCATGGTATTTCTCAGGGCATGTTTCCTAATGGTGACAACAGTGGACCATGCCTTTGTGCCTGCCAACAGAATCCCATGTGACAGGGTGGTAATGGAGTAGCACAACTGGGAGAGGAGGAACAGAATGTTGTCACAACATAACACAGGAAGTAAATGAACAAAGACTTTCATGACAGGATCATCATGAATGATTTAAATGAAAGCTGCAAATTAAAAATACGTTTGAAATGATATTACATAAAGACATATTAAAGTTTATATGAGTTTTTTGTGACTGGGTTTCCACATATTTTTTTTCTAATCAAGAGACATTGCAACTGTGCTTTTTAGCTCACATTAGGGCTTATGTACACAGGCAGAAAAAATGCTGCTGCTAAGTCCCCGTTCAAACTGGGGCGACCTGTCAGGCGACCTGGTCGCCTCACAGGTCGCCGTAGGTCGCCTGCCATACAGAAGCTATGGACCCGTTCTAATAGGAGCGACACAAGTCGCTCCGACTTAGAAAAAGGGTCCGGAGCTTCTTTGGGGCGACCCGGAGCGACCTGCATAGACTTCAATGTTATGAAGTCCGTGCCGACCGTTCCGCGGTCGCGGGGCGAGCAGCGCGCCGCGACCTGTGAGGTCGCCCGGCAAAGTCGGGTCGCTGCAATGTGAACGGGGCCTAAGGGCGTCTGTTTTTTTTTTTTTAACACAGCTGCTTGTTTTTTGTTTGTTTTTTTCTTTTTTACTAAGGCTCGGTTTCCACTAGTGCGACTTGCGGTGCGACTTGACACATGTCAAGTCGCATGACAAGTCAAAACCCATTGTTTTCAATATGGACCGTTTCCACTGCTGCGACTCAAGACGCAGCGTCTTCAAAATTGCTTCTTGCACTACTTTGGGCCGACTTTAGTGCGATATGTCCCTCATAGAAGGTAATGTAAGTCGCAACGAAGTCGCAGTACACGGTTTTGAACGCGACTTCGTCTCGACTTCGTTGCGATTTGCACGGAAGTTTACAGTAAATTTTTTTTATTGTTATGTTCCGCCCCAAATCACATGATCTCTGCACCTCCCAAGAACATCACTTCCCATAGTTAGCAGAGGAGAGGAGAGTGTCATATACAGCAAGCATGCCAAGATCCAGGAAGAATAAAAGAACTTCTCATGATAATGAGGAGATCATTCGTCTGGTCAGAGCTCGCCCCTCAATATACGACACCCGAGACCCCTTATATAAGGACCATGTGAGGAAGGAGAGAGCATGGCTGGAGATTGCAAGGATCTATTTTGAAAATTGGGACTGTCTTACAAGTACAGAACGGACTGAAAAATGTAAGTGTTTCATATATGCAATTTATCACATTGCTGCTTGCCCCCATATGTACAGTACAGTACCGTTATTTTCTTTTTTTCAGTGCACTCCTTACAAACCAGATGGAGAAGCATAAAGGACTGCTATAACCGCTATCTCAGAAAATTACGAGAAGCAAGGAGTGGTTCTGGGTCCTCCAGAATTGTCCCTTATGCGCATGCCCAGGAGCTGGAATTTTTAAGGCCGGTGTTGGAGATGCGAGAGTAAGTTGTCAGCATTTTTTTAGATACTGTAGTTGACATATAAAATATATTAATATTCCTAAAATTTGAAATGTATTCATTATATTTCAGAACCCAAGCAAGCTGGCAAGACTCCTCACTTGGTTCTGAACAGCAGGAGGGGTCACAGGAGGCGGCAGCGGAGGAGGAGGAGGAGGAGGAGGAGGAGGGATGCCAAGACCCTGGTGACCCTGACCCTGATGGTGAGGAATCAGAGGGAGTAATATCAAGACCATTGTCCATTATTGATTCTCCTGCTGCGGTGGAGGCTGAACCAGGGCCTAGTACAGAACAAAGGCCTTCACGAAGATCTTCCTCAAGGTCTTCATCAAGGGCGAATCCTAGGGGTGGTAAACCCATGGAGGAGGTTCTGAAGGTGGTGAAGGAAATGAACGCACACATGAAGGAAAGCATGTGTGATGACACTGCTTTCATGACCGTGCTGTTGGGTATGTGCAAGCAGGTCCCCCCTGAGAAAAAGTATGCACTAAGGATGGCTCTCATGTCAACCGCCCAATCTTTTGTGGTTGGGGAGGCAAGCTCTACAGCATGTATGGAAACCCCCCCCCCCCCACCACACATATCCCCCCAATTACCAGTACCCACCACCACCACCACCAAGTTCACAGTATGGGCACCAAGTTAATCGCCCATACTACGATGAGTATGGCAACATGCCGAATATCTCCAGGCCCCGCATGTTGCACCCAATACCGCCCCCTATTGCCTCCACCCTTGGCACACCAAGACCTTACCAACCTGCTCCCATGCAGGTTACGCCTTTCCCGGAAAGGCAATACCGTCAGGGATCTGCAAGTGATTACCCAAGCCCATCTGGCCCATCAAATATTTCTCATTCTGGGTCCACTGAATCTCCAATTATATACCAGGAATTGTAATTTTTTTTTTTTTTGGTGTTGTTAACATTTTACCTGTTAATTTATTTTTTCATTGTTTTGGTGCTGGTATCTCCAAAACATTGGTGATGTTGTTATAAAAAGTTTATTTTTTTCTAAATTTTGAAAAAAATAAAAAAATTACCATGTTACTCTACTCTGTGGTTTTTGTTTGGATTATTTTTGCTTCTATAGTACTGTCAATAATGTGTGTATGCTATATAATTATATCTACAGTAGAAAACAGCAAAACAGAAGGTTAAGCAATGTATTTTTATTATAGCTAGAACTGGAACAATATGCAGACTTTGGTTATAATTGCACAGAAATATAAGGAAAACATAACAGAATTTTATTCAAAATTGAACTGTGTTGGAACGTGTGATACATTATGAAATAGCGTCCAGCTGCCAGGGGACAGAACCAGCAGCAGACATGAAAAAGGATGTGAATCCCTCACGCACAGTAGCACCATTGCTTGTGCCCCTACTGGCACTCAAACTTGCACCCTCCATGTCATTCATGCCACAATCTTCATGATTGTACCCATCACGAAGTGCAACATAGTTGTGAAGAACACATGCTGCTTTGACTGCACATATTGCATTATCCATTTTTAAATTGATAGATGTGTGCAGGAACCTCCACTTGTTAGCTAAAATTCCAAAGGCGCATTCAACAACTCGTCTTGCCCTGGTTAAGCGGTAGTTGAAAACTCTTTTTTCCACAGTCAGAGACCGATTTGAATAGGGCCTTAAGAGATGATGACTGAGAGCGAAAGCCTCATCTCCAACAAAAACAAATGGCTGTGGTGGTCCGTTTGTCCCTGGTAGTGGACAGTCCGGTGGCAGCTGAAGTCCATCTTCCCTCAACATTCTTCCGAATGTGGATCTCGCAAATATGCTCGAGTCTGAGCTGCTTCCATACGAACCTATGTCTACATAGCTAAAACAGTATTTGGCATCAGCCACTGCTAGTAAGACAAAAGAAAAGTATTTTTTGTAGTTGAAGAATTTACTTCCACTGCCAATGGGCTTCAATATTCTAATGTGTTTTCCGTCAATTGCACCAACACAATTTGGAAAATTGCAGTGGTCCCAGAAATATTCTGCTATCTTGCACCAGTCTTCTGTAGTGGGTTTCTTCAGGACCAAATCCTTAAGAACATTCCAGATGGCTCTGCAGGTATCATCATGGATAATATAGCTGGCAGTAGTTTTGCCAACCAAGAACTCATAATGTAAACTTGTAAAGGTATGTCCAGTTGCCAGGTACCTAAAAATAAAAAAATAATGTTAGAATGATGCATAAACTGGCTTGGACGAAGGTACCTGAGGAAATGAAGGAAGAAGATAGGCAGGAGAAAGACACTGTTGAAAAAAACATGGCAAACATAATCACAACCACTACTACATATATGTTACATGATAATTACATGATAATGTGTCTCTCCAAATGCCTCAGGAGGTAAGTAGGTTGGAAAATTTACCTCAATGTGATAATCAGTCTTTCTATGGGCGGAATACTCCTTCTGAATCTAGTGTTTTGTCTCTCTAGATGTGTGGAGAGCAGAGCCAACAATTCATCAAAACTGTAAAAAAAAAACATATATGGCATTTATCAACATTATCCATGTAAAAAATAACATACATAGAGACATATTTGTTAAAGAGTTGACATGAACATATGTTCTGACCTTTTAATTGACATCCGTGTGTAATTAAAGAATTTGTCTTCATGAGCACGGAGGTCATGATAAAGGATCCTGAACTGGCCTCTCTCTTCCCTTTGGGAGATGACAGGATGGATCCAGAAGCGATGCCTTCTCCTTCTCCGGTCCTCTTCTTCCTCATCAATAACAGCTGCTACAGCAGCCATAATTACTGCTGCTCCAACATACTGCATAGCCAACATGTTTCCTGCAACATACACTACTATTCCAAAACAGGAAATTACATCACTTGCAGGAAAAGGAATTACATCACTAGCAGGAAAAGGAATCTTTTATGTGCAAGTCGCATACATCAAAGTCGCAACAAGTCGTAGCCGCAACAAGTCGTTGTAAATTCGTACACAAGTCGCGCGTTTATCAAAGTACAAAATCGCTATTGAAGACGCGCGACTTTGAAGTCGCACTAGTGGAAACCCAGCCTAAATCAAATTTTATTAGAATTTTCATTTTCATATATTTTCATACAGAAGAAAAAGTATTAGGAATACAAATGCAGGCATACACAAGCAACATACAGTGTATAGCATGAAACATAGATATCGACAGAATAAACAATGTGCATCAAAAGCTACATCATTCTTCAAAACAATTATCAACTTAATGTAAAGCACAAACAGCCAATACTCAGGAGAGCGCACTACTCTGGGTATGCAAGAAAACTACAAAAAAAGGGGAGAATAAAGGGGGATAAGGAAAAGAGTGGAAAAAAGGGAGCGAAATGAAAACATTTCTTACTTGAGAATACCTGGGGAGTAAAACATATAGTAAGTGAGGATAAATCACAACGCTAATCTGGTTCAAGACAGGTAAAGAAGTTACTCTAGGTTGTAGAGTAGCAATTCAATCCTCTGGAATTTCTGAAGAATAGTGCAACCAACCCATCCATACATCTCAAAATTTTCCTTGCTGATTCTTAACCAGTGGCAACTGGTGCTCCATGGGCCTGGGGGGGGGGGGGGGGTGGCAGCAGACGGACTAAACCATACCCCCCCCCCCGGACCACACCAGCCCGCACACCATACTGCCCCCCCGGTCGTCGGCTCACTCACCCTGGACATGTGGAGGGCAGGCAGGCAGCAGCGGTGACAACTTCCCCCTCAGCCTTCTGCGTCTCCTCCCTCCTCCTCCTCCTTGGCCAATGGCATGGCCTCTCCTTTCGGCCAATCGGGAAACGGGTCTCAGGACTCGCTTTCTAAATTGGCCAGGAGGAGGATCCGTGTGACAATAGTGAATGTTCATTCGCAATTGTCACACAACGGGGTGGGCTCAGGGCGCAGTGCTCTGCTCCCCGAGCCCACCCTTTTTTGAAGCCTATTAGAGCCTCTGGCTCTAATCACGTGCTTCAAAAAAAAAAAAACCCCATTGGAATCCATGCGTCCAGCGCCCTGCATGTAGATTAGGGGGCCGGACGCATGGATGGGGGGGGGGCGGCACTCCTGCACCCCCAATGGACGGGCCGCCACTGTTCCTAACCATATGTACCCAACGTTCTGCCTCCATAATCATCTCACTTTTCCAGTCAGAAAATGTAGGACGTGGTTTGTTTCCAAAATCTGGGAATCTGGGTTGGCAATATCGGTAAATCCAAAGGCTGATTCCGATATATCGGGGAAAGTGCATATCGGCCACCGATATATATCAGTGTTGCCGATAATCGGTCAATCACTATTTTTTACCATATAGTGAAGAATTTGTAGGAAGACTCTTGAATATGGGAGCTGATAGATGAGGTATGTGCTAATTTGATAATCCATTGAATATGGGGGGGAGGGGGGGAGTAAAATCTAGTTCAAGTTCCCTCTCCCATTCCCTAATTTAGTGCGGAACAGACTGTAAGTGCTGAATACAATTTTGTACATAAAGGTAAAACAAATGTCTGGAGTCAGAGAGTCGTTTACACATTGATTCAAACAGCGTAAGAGTAGTTATAGAACATGATTTATGTTCCAGTTTAGATATTAAGTAGGTCAGTTGGGAGTATCTCCAGTGCACATGGGGGGAGGTCCTATAGGAGGACTGTAAGACCTGAAAGGGTAAAAGGATTCCCTGTGGGACCAATTTCGTACAGGAAGTGTTTCCGTCTGCTCCCCATGAGTAGAAAAATTGACAGGCCTCACCCAGTGGAAACCAAGGGTATCCCCCTAGGGGTGCGAACGGGGACGTAGGAGGGGCATATTGACCAGTTCTATTTAGCCTGTCCCAAACTGTCAGGGTGGTCTGAGTCAGGGGCGTAACTACAGGGGTTGCAGGGGTTGCAATCGCTACCGGGCCCCATGCTCCAGGGGGCCCGGTAGCAAACCAGTGGGTAAACTTCCAGGATTGCAAAGGTCACACTTGCGACCGGACCCTGGCACTGCACCACTGTGGGGAGGCCCCAAGATTGCAGGAAGGGGGCCCACTGCAGAACTTGTGAAAGAATCCTGCTGCGGGACCGTAATAAAAGGCCATGCAACGAGTGTAAAGAGCCCCAGGATTAGTGGGAAGAGCCCTGGGCTTGAAGGTAAGGGCCCCGGCCAGGGGTCTGGGGGGCCCTTCATGGTTTCTTGCATCAGGGCCCTGAAGGTTCTAGTTACGCCTCTGGTCTGAGTCAAAGCAGAGGTCCAGTCAGAAAGTCCTCTGGATGTTAATTGGATCCAAGGGGCATCTGCCTTGTTCCTACCCGCCATTGATTTTTCCAGAGGGGAACCCCCAATTTGGAAGCAGTATCATGGCACCAATTCAGTACGCGTACAAGAGCAATTGCCCTATAACAGGGGTATTGAATTAAAATTCACGGAGGTCCGGTCATTACAATTTTTATCCAGAAGAGGTTTGAGTCTCATGTTTGTGCTATGACTCTTCTTATCACAGCCCCACTCTATTACAATATAGTTTCCCCTTTACAGTATCAGTGCCCCTTTTTTACATCGCAGAACCCCCTCTTTACACCATAGCACCCCTCTTTACAATAAATCCCCCTTTACATTACATTGCATCCCTTTACAATACAGCCCCCTCTTTAGAAGACAGTGCCTGCTTTACATCACAAACCCCTTTGCATGCAAGTCCCCTCATTTACATCACAGCCCGCCTTTACAATACAGCACCCCTTTGCATCCAAGTCC
Organism: Pelophylax lessonae; assembly: GCF_965119305.1. Lineage (NCBI taxonomy): Eukaryota > Metazoa > Chordata > Amphibia > Anura > Ranidae > Pelophylax > Pelophylax lessonae. The sequence goes on from NC_138771.1 coordinate 493,264,283, forward strand.
CCCCCCCCCCCCATTTAAATCAGAGTCCCCTTTACAATACAGTCACCCTTTACCTCAATGCCCTCTGTCACTTCCTCACATCACAGCCCCCTTTCTTTGCACCTTAGTCCCTTATACAGCCCCCTTACTTGCACCCCAATCTCTTTACAGCTGCCCCCCTTACTTGCACCCTAGTCCTCTTCACCCCCTCCTTCCTTGTACCCTAGTCCCCTTCAAAGCCCCCTTCCTTGCATCCCAACCCCTTTACAGTCCCCCTTCCTTGTATCTCAGTTTCCTCCACAGCCTCTTTCTGTGCATCCCAGTCCCCTTTATAGCAAACCTTACGTGCACCCCAGTCCCCTTCACTGCCCCCCCCCCCAAATCCCAATTCCATTCATAGCCCCTCTTCCTTCTTTGATATTCAGTCCCCTTTATGTGAATGCCCTCTTTCTTACATCACATTTTTCCCCTGCCAATCACAATCCTCCAACCTTTCCAATCCTACCTTACACAGAAGGTAGAAGGTGCAGCATGTCCAGACAGAGGGGGGAGCTGCCTAACTTTTCTTGTTAACACAGAGATGTCCATTCCTGCTGGCAGCAGCCCTTTAAAGTATATGGCAGGCTGAAATACACTGCGGCTGGACAGAGATAAATGCTGTTGTGGGTAGTGTTTGTGTTTAGGGTCCTCTGCATTCAGGGATGTATACCCGGAGCGATGAATACCGGTGTTCCAGGCATGCGTTTCTGAATGCATATGGCACTAAACAAGGACACTACTCAGTACAGCATTCCACTCCATTAAGCCGCAGAGTATTTCAGACTGCCAATGGCTTTGACAGGATGCAGGCAATGGAACTGGATGCTACATTTGTGCCTCCCAGGTGCACCAAAACACAGGGAATGGACGCACATAAGCTAAGCACCTAGTGTGCAAGTAGCCTTAATCAGATTGTAAATTGTGGAAGATTCATCAAGTTTAGGGTCCTTCGGGTGGACTGTAGTGAAGCGAGCTTTGACAAACAGCGATAGCGGAAACCATAAACTCACTCACTGCCTTTTCCTAAGCTTAAATTAATGGCCATTCAAAAGATGATCTAGTTAGGGGTCTAGTTAGTAGGGCAGTCCGATGCAGAAAATGAATGCCAGTATAAGTGAATTCAAATGCCAAATTTTAACATCTGGCTGTAGCCTAATTTTTATTTATGAACAAAATAAATAAATCCTGATTAGTGAATGTGATGATGGGTTTCCAGTGGGCAAAGCAGCTAGCTCATTTACTCTGCTTCAGCATGGATTTGTTCATGAAAGTTAAAGTGGTTGAAAACCTCAGTGTTCCTGACACCAGGAGCAAAATGGTGACAAAGGAGGAAGCTCCAGTTGATTGACAGCCTCAGCTCTGTTACTGTGTGCTCTGTAAAGAGGGTGTGTCCCTTCCATTCAATTAGCTCTCAGTGCTCTCCTCACTCAGCTCTGCAGTGTGTAATTTTGTCTCTCTGTCCCCTTTCTTCCAACAGCTCAGAAAAGCTTTATAAATTCTGGACTTTGAACAGAAGAGAAGACTGCAGATAATTAATTACCACATAGGTCCCTAGTGGCATTTTAAAATTGTACAAGGAATCAGGTGAACCAGGAATTCTGTGGTTCCTTGCTTGCATGTAGGCTTGAAACTACCCATCCACCTGGCCTAACCACCTGGCCTAACCACCTGGCATCCAGCTCTAAGCCCTGGAGCTGACACAATCAACTCCTAGCTTCAGTTCTTTGGGTTTTTATCTGTGAAAAAGTTGCTGCCATGGTAATTTGTGCCCTTACCAACCTCAGGTGAACATACCTTAACGTTAGGCTAACAGTTTAAGGATTGTTTCCCCTTTGCGCTGAAATGTAACCCTGAAAGGGGAACAAAGCTCACCTACACTAAAATGCAATGAGCTTTACCATTCTGATATGTTACATAGAAATCACACCTTTGGGATATCATTCTAAACTGCAGACTTTGATGGGTATTTTGTGGGTATTATTCTTTGGGGCTGAATATCAAGGGATGTGCAAAGTACATAAATGTTTTCATGGAGAAAGTTACAGAAAAACTAATTTTATTTTTTTACAATTCCTCTCCAAAAGAAGTAAACTCAATCTGTCCTAAAAAATATATATACAGTATCTCACAAAAGTGAATACATCCCTCACATTTTTGTAAATATTTTATTATATCTTTTCATGTGACTACACTGAAGAAATGACACTTTGCTACAATGTAAAGTAGTGAGTGTACAGCTTGTATAAGACCGCATTCACACTGAAGCAGCACGACTCTTGCTCGACTTCGGGGGTGACCTGTGAAGTCCCGTGCACCGCAACTTCGGCGCGACTTGCAGGGACTTCACATAGGGAAGTCAATGCAAGTCGCCTCCAGGTCGCCCCGAAGTAGTACAGGACCATTTTTCTAAGTCGGAGCGACTTGTGTCGCTCCTATTAGAACGGGTCCTGTACCAGTGCATGGACCGCGAGGGACCGCGACTTGTCAGGCTGACAAGTCGTCTGACAAGTAGCGGTAGTGTGAATGGAGCCTAACAGTGTAAATTTGCTGTCCCCTCAAAATAACTCAACACACAGCCATTAATGTCTAAACCGTTGGCAACAAAAGTGAGTATACCCCTACATGAAAATTTCCAAATCGGGCCCAATTAGCCATTTTCCCTTCCCGTGTCATGTGACTCATTAGTGTTACAAGGTCTTAGGTGTTAATGGGCAGCAGGTGTGTTAAATTTGGTTTTATCGCTCTCACTCTCTCATACTGGTCACTGGAAGTTCAACATGGCACCTCATGGCAAAGAACTCTCTGAGGATCTGAAAAAAATAATTGTTGCTCTACATAAAGATGGCATAGGCTATAAGAAGATTGGAAAAACACTGAAACTGAGCTGCAGCATGGTGGCCAAGACCATACAGCAGTTTATTAGGACACATTCCACTCAGAACAGGACTCACCATAGTGGACCAAAGAAGTTGAATGCACATGCTTAGTGGCATATCCAGAGGTTGTCTTTGGAAAATAGACATATGAATTCTGACAGCATTGCTGCATAGGTTGAAGGGGTGGGGGGTCAGCCTGTCAGTGCTCAGACCATACGCCACACACTGCATCACATTGGTCTGCATAGCTGTCGTCCCAGAAGGAAGCCTCTTCTAAAGATGATGCACAAGAAAGCCCGGAAACAGTTTGCTGAAGACAAGCAGACTAAGGACATGGATTGCTGGAACCATGTCCTGTGGTCTGATGAGACCAAGATAAACTTATTTGGTTCAGATGGTGTCAAGCATGTGTGGTGGCAACCAGGTGAGGAGTACAAAGACAAGTGTGTCTTGCCTACAGTCAAGCATGATGGTGGCAGTGTCATGGTCTGGGGCTGCATGAGTGCTGCCGGCACTGGGGAGCTACAGTTCATTGAGGGAACCATGAATGCCAACATGTACTGTGACATACTTGAAGCAGAGCATGATCCCCTCCCTTCAGGGACTGGGTATTCCATCATGATAACGACCCCAAACACACCTCCAGATGACCACTGCCTTACTAAAGAAGCTGAGGGTAAAGGTGATGAACTGGCCAAGCATGTCGCCAGACCTAAACCCTATTTAGCATCTGTGGGGCATCCTTAAACTGAAGGTGGAGGAGTGCAAGGTCTCTAACATCCACCAGCTCCGTGATGTAGTCATGGAGGAGTGGAAGAGGACTCCAGTGGCAACCTGTGAAGTTCTGGTGAACTCCATGCCCAAGAGGGTTAAAGAGGAAGTAAACCCTCCTCAGGAAGTTGTACCTATAGGTAAGCCTATGATAAGGCTTACCTATAGGTACTGTAAATATCTCCTAAACATGTACGGTTTAGGAGATATTTACCTTTAATGCAGCCAGTGACGTCACTGGCGCATGCGCTCTGAAGGAACGGCTGATCGTGCCTTTCCTTCAGAGCCCCGTGCCGTGACCGTCGGCTCCCGCGCGCGGGGGTGACGTCACCGCGGCTCCGGCCAATCAGATGGCCGGATGCCGCGATCCCGGAAGACGGGCGACTGAACATGTCGCTCGTCATACAGGTAAGAGAGCGGCACGGCGGGGGCTCGTTCTAAGGTAAGTATTTTGTGTGGCCACCATTATTTCCCAGCATTGTCTTAAAGAGGTTGTAAACTCGTTCAAAAATTTTTTTTTTTTTACAACCTGCAAGAGAAAGACATAATGAGCTAGTATGCATCGCATACTAGCTCATTATGTCTTTCTCTTGCAGGTTGTAAAAAAAAAAAAATTTTTGAACGAGTTTACAACCTCTTTTTAAGACAATGCTGGGAAATAATGGTGGCCACACAAAACATTGACACTTTGGGCCCAATTTGGACATTTTCATTTAGGGGTGTACTCACTTTTGTTGTCAGCGGTTTAGACATTAAAGCGGAGTTCCGGGCACAAAAACAATTTTTTTTTTTTGTGCCCCTCCGCTAGGTAGAGCTCACCTGAAAAGGAATTGGATAGTTATTTTTATTTTTTTTGTTTACTCACCTTTTTATTGAAGATCGTAAATACTCACCTATGACTGCTTCCTCCTCCAGCGCCGAGGCTCACCCCATCACTTCCTGCCTCGCGATGATTCCTGGGAGCTAAACGTCATAGCTCCCAGGAATCAATGCGACGGCACCGGCCCCGCTCGTCATTTCCTGGGCGACGCCGCATTCCCCTGCTAAACAGCTTCTGGGCATGCCCAGAAGCTGTTTAGGAATGCGGCGCCGAACCGGAAGTGACGAGAGGGGCCGGTGCAGTGCATTCTGGGACACAAAGACGCGGAAGAAGACAGAGACGAGGACCGCGCCGGCTTCAGCTGCCCACAACAGAGATGGAAACGCTGTGGAAGAAATTTTCTAAGTAAGTATTTCTTCTAAAAGGTAAGTGCGAACCGGGACAGATCAGAGGCTAGCCATTGTGGAATGTGCTAGCCCTGACTGTCCCGGGGGTATGTTCATCAAAAAATAATTTCTGTGCCCGGAACTCCGCTTTAATGGCTGTGTTTTGAGTTATTTTGAGGGGACAAGCTGTACACTCACTACTTTATATTGTAGCAAAGTGTCATTTCTTTAGTGTTTTCACATGAAAAGATATAATAAAATATTTACAAAAATGTGAGGGGTGTACTCACTTTTGTGAGATACTGTATATCCAGTATAAAGTCAGTTAGGGTAGGCTGCAAACACTAAAAGGCATGATGAGCCAAGACATCTCTAAAACAAAAACAATGCTCTGGGACTGAGAATTATAATTGAAGAAAAAAGGGACTCCAATGGTTAAAAATATTGGCAACTATGCAAACAACTCCCTCGCAGATTCTTTCCATCGCATAAAATAGTAATTACTTTAGCGAAATACTGTGAAGCCCCCTGAATGGCCCTCATTGAAGCAAGCTGAACAAATATAACCCGCCAATATCAGTGTACCGTCATTTTTTTAACTCATGGGGGAGAAGAAGAATTTGGATTTAGCGCAGAGTAAGGGGGGTAGCGCTCCGTCTATTCCGTGTGATCTGTAATCCTAGACCTTTGCTGGGCACACAGCAATGGGGCAGGCGGCCCGCCTGTCTGTAGATTCACTTCTCACAAAGAATTCCTGGAAGTACAATGTTTCCCAGAGGAGCAATTCTTAAGGTGCAGTTTTTGGAAACAAAAATACTAAATTTCAGGGAAATGGAAATTATTCCATCTGTAAATTTAAAACTGAAGTTTAATCTGCTTATGTTTTGCTTTGCTGTGTTCCTCCTGTTTACCTCCTCATCATGCTAATTAAGTTTTTATATAAAACCTTTTCCATTTTCATTATGTAGCACCCTCCTAGGTAGGTGCTAGAGAGAGAGAGTATCGTTTTGGATCCTGTCTGCTTAGAAGAAAGGATTGCAGGTAAATGTATATTGTTCTCTGCCTACCAGAGAGCAGGATCTGCTGAGGTCTGCTCAATGTGCTCAGATGCAACTCAGTTTGTCTGCAGCGTTTCACACTGGTCCAATAAGGAGGCATTTTGGACAGTGGGAGAAAACCTGACAAATGAGTGCACAGGCATTTAACACAGCCCTGGTGATTGGCAGAGGAAAGTGCCTCTGTGCATGCTGGAATACTGTATAAATGCCAGGAGCACATGTGCTCGGGTCTTTTCAGCTAGAGAGCGGAGTCCCTAAGGGAGGGGGCGGTTGCCTCCTCCTCTGTAGAAGTTGCCATGCAGCCTCAGGTAGTGGACCTGAGGGCCTAAAGAGCTAGAGAGGAACTGAACCTGGAGGTCCTGTAAAGCTGACTGGAAGAGAGACACTGGAAGGATCTGATTCTGCATACAGTGAGTACAGATCTGAGTCAAGGGGCCTGACCAGAGGGGGGCCACCCCTGCTGCTAGAAGAGTCAGTAGACAGGTGTCAGTAAAGGGGATGCTAGAGAGTGTCCTGAAGATAATGTAGTTCACCAAGTCTATTGCTGGGGAAAGAGCAAGGAGACTTAACCCCTTTCCATACCTGTGTCAGTATGGTGACTGCTTCCACAAGCAACTTGGTGAGGCCAAGTGAGAGTTGTCCTTATCAACTGTATATAGTTCCAGTTGGAGTATCACCACTATTCCCTTTTTCCCATCCAATTTTCACAATAAATACTAAAAACCAACACCCCTGGACTGTTTATCAAGTAACGAGCCATTGGGAGTAAGGATGTATGAGTGAACTGTACCCTAAGTGACTGTCTGCTGGTAATTAGAGGAGGCCCAACAAGTCATCATACAGTAAGCCCTACGGGGACAGTGCTACATTTAGGGGCGTCGTTCGGGATTTCCTCTGAGTTACGGCAGTGGTTGCTACTGGCAACCACTGAGTATTTCCCCAAGTAACACTATGTCTTCTCCACTAAACTGCTGGAGTGTCAGTGGAGAAAGTAATGTCTGCTCTACAGTGATCAGTGCAAGTGTGCTTCCAAGTCATGGTCACGTAAGTTACTGCTATCGGCAATGACCGGACATTTACCTAGGAAACACTATGTCTTCTCAAGTTAAGTGCTGGAGGGTCAGTGGAGAAAGGGTAAGCTGTATTGTAGGAGAAAATCGTGTCTACTTTACAGTAATCTGTGCAAGTGTGCTTTCAAGTTATGGTCGAGAAAGCAGTGACCCAGGACGCGGGGATTGGCGCGTCAGGGGTTGTGTCAGTACATGTGCTGTGGAAGAAAATGTCTGCCATGCAGCTGTTTACAGCGGAACAGTTTCTAACAGCAGTGAGGGAGTTGGGTTGGCCTGCGAATGGAGAAGTGCACCTGAAGCTCAAGTACAGACAAAATAGGCAGATGTATGTATATCTGTGGCAAGGAACACAATCTGCATTGCAGTACCATTTGTGCTGGCTGGGCAGCGTTATGGCAGCAGCGAAGGGGTTACTGCACCGTGCAGGAAAGGGCACTTCAAAGATATTTGCATTGCAGGAGGAGCCACCGCCAGAGAGTCAGCTAGTCTGGGGCTGTGGGCGGTGTCACCATCCGCGGGCTGCCAATCCAAGTGGAGGGAGGGAGCTGAGACGTCACTTCCGCCATCGGGTGTAGCTGAGGAGCAGACACGTGTGTGGAGGTGCAAGATGGCGGATGCCGGAGCGAGCTGAAGCGGATGGGCTATCTCCCGTTTTGGTGGAAAATCTGCAGAGTGGACTGAATCGCAGAACACACAGTGGTCCGATTGATGCCCAAGGGAAATATGGTCTTGTGCAGTAGAGGGGACACTGAAAATCTTGGACTGGTATGTAGCAGATGCCTAAATGTGTCCATGCTGCTGCGAGCATGGGGTCAGTGTGGGCACTGCGGTGACATGCTGCTGAAGCTAGAGAGGAGTGATTGCCAGCCCAGAAGATTGTATGTGAACTGGGAAGTAGGAACGACTTCAGAACTGCTGACACCAATTGTGGCTATCCCTTTTGGAAGAGGATGGGGAGTGCCGAGAGTATCGTTGGGGTCGGGACCAGTGATGTACACCTGCACAACCATCTGCCAAACCTGGGAGACCCACATCTCAGAAGTGCAATGCACACAAGTTGTCAGAGCTGAGCAGCAGTCACAAAGTGCATTGGTAGCAGTTACAGCAGCAAACAAGCTGTTTCTTAAAGAGGCAGAGAGGGGTCAATGGGCCCAGAGATGTAAGTCCTCCATTTCGTCCAGTGAAGGGGAGGTAGGGGCCATTGATGTGGGGGTCACCCAGTTTCCAGTATCGCTATGGGTCCCTGGAAGAGGGAATCGATGACTGGGGATCAGAAGTGGGGGCTGAGTGGGACTGGGGAATTAAAGGAGGAAAAAGCCCTGCCAATTCCAGTTCACTCATTGAAGAGACAGAGGCAGCAGCGGTTCGCATGCAGTGCGCAAGGAACTTGGGGTATTGTAAGGCCTATGCCACTAGGGTCCCAGATCTATCCCCACCTCGCACTTATGCCTGGGCTTGGGCACAGAATGACGCTTATTGCAATCTGTTCCAGAAAGTGGAGACCCTCTACACTCCACCTGGGAAAGAAGAGAGGCAAAAACTCCCCAGGTTTCTTAAATGTGGCCATGGAGTACGGATACGATTATCTATATGCTCCCCTGGAGATAATGGAGGAGATTGAGCGCAAGAGAGGGACTTGGTGTGAAGAAGCCATTTGGGACTTTATGTACAGTATCTCACAAAAGTGAGTACACCCCTCACATTTTTGTAAATATTTTATTATATATTTTCATGTGACAACACTAAAGAAATGACACTTTGCTACAATGTAAAGTAGTGAGTGTACAGCTTGTATAACAGTGTAAATTTGCTGTCCCCTCAAAATAACTCAACACACAGCCATTAATGTCTAAACCGCTGGCAACAAAAGTGGGTACACCCCTAAGTGGAAATGTCCAAATTGGGCCCAAAATGTCAATATTTTGTGTGGCCACCATTATTTTCCAGCACTGCCTTAACCTTCTTGGGCATGGCGTTTACCAGAGCTTCAAAAGTTGCCACTGTAGCATGGGCATCCGCAGGTAGGGGCAAGGGGGGGCAAATGCCCCCCCCCCCTGGAATCTCAACTTCCCCTTTAAGACCCGGTTCACACTACTGCGTGTGCCGGGTTCGCATGTCATGTCGGAGCGCACTGCTCCGACATGACATGCGATCAGCTGTGCGGTGCGAGTTTAGCCATACAGTTTGTATGGCTAAATTCGCACCGCACCCGCAGCAAAGACGCACAGGAGGCATTTTTGCTGCCGCATCAGGATCGGATCGCACAGCGGTTCACACTTGTGCGATCCGATCCTGTGCGAACTGCACGATCGCACTGCGATATGCGATCAAACTGGGGGTGTCGTTAAGATTACATTGACACCCCCAGCGGATCGCATATGGCAGTGTGAACTGCCGGGGGTGCGTGTGCGATGCGGGAACAGGCTGCGAATTCGCAGCCTTCCCGCATCGCAATAGTGTGAACCGAGCCTAAAGTGGCTGCTTTATACCATCCTGTCTGGTCTGTTTAATAATCATGTGTGCCCCTGTGTCTGTGTTTTAAAAAAATAAGCCGTTCTTTACCAGTTTTTATAGCGCCGCTCATGTGACCCGTCGGCTCTCTCCTTTCCCCGTCTGACAGCTACTTGCCACTGGCGGAGCCGAGGATTCCTTGCTGACATCAGTCAGAGGGGAGGGGGAGAGGAGGAGAGAGGCGACGGGTCACGTGAGCAGCGATTGGCGCTCTGAAAACTTTTTATAAAGACACAGGGACACACAGGATTATTAAACAGACTGTAGACTGTAGACAGGATGTGACACTTTAAATTAAACTACAGCAGGAGGAGGGGAGGAGAGGGGGCGGGCACTGACAAAGGAGCAGACAGGCAGGGAGGGGGGGGAGAGGACAGAGGAGAACAGGAGAGCTGTGAATGATGGAGACACGTAAACTGACCACGGTGTCAAGGCTCAGCAGCCATGGTATACCGTGGTCAGTTTACAGAGGGGAGGACATAGCCAGGCAGGATCAGCCAGGTATTTTAGGTAATAGAAGGGGCCAAATTACACAGCACAAGCATAAGCTGTATAACATGCTTTAAGTGAACAGGATAAATTTTTTTTTTTTTAGGTTAACAAATGCTTTAAAAATAAATGCTGCTGTTTGCCCTTTAAAAATAAATCCTCAAAATAAGTATGACTAAGCCCCTCCTCTTCATGAGATTGCGGAGCATGGGTGATCTTAAAATTATGCCCCACCTGAAAAAAGTTCTGCGGACGCCCATGCACTGTAGTCCTCTTCCACTCCTCCATGACGACATCACAGAGCTGGGGGCTGTTAGAGACCTTGCGCTCCTCCACCTTCCATTTGAGGATGCCCCACAGATGCTTGATAGGGTTTAGGTCTGGAGAAATGCTTGGGCAGTCCATCACCTTTACCCTCAGCTTCTTTAGCAAAGCAGTGGTCGACCTGGAGGTGTGTTTGGGGTCGTTATGTTGGAATACTGCCCTGCGGCCCAGTCTCTGAAAGTAGGGAATCATGCTTTGCTTCAGTATGTCACAGTACATGTTGGCATTAATGGTTCCCTCAATGAACTGTAGCTCCCCAGTGGCGGCCGCACTCATGCAGCCCCAGACCATGACACTCCCACCACCATGCTTGACTATAGACAAGACACAAATGTCTTTCTACTCCTCACCTGGTTGCTGTCAAACATGCTTGACACTATCTGAACCAAAAAAGTTTATCTTATTCTCATCAGACCACAGGACATGTTCCAGTAATACATGTCCTTAGTCTGCTTGTCTTCAGCAAACTGTTTGCCAGTTTTTTTGTGCTTCATCTTTAGAAGCTGCTTCCTTCTGGGACGACAGCCATGCAGACCAATTTGATGCAGTGTTTGGCGTATGGTCTGAGCACTGACAGGCTGACCCCCCACCCCTTCAACCTCTGCAGCAATGCTGGCAGCACTCATATGTCTATTTCCCAAAGACAACCTCTGGCTATGACGCTGAGCATGTGCACTCAACTGCTATGGTCAACCATGGCGAGGCCTGTTCTGAGTGGAATGTGTCCTAATAAACTACTGTATGGTCTTGGCCACCGTGCTGCAGCTCAGTTTCAGGGTCTTGGCAATCTTCTTACAGGCTTAGGCAATCTTTACGTAGACCAAAAATTATTTTTTTTCAGATCCTCATAGAGTTCTTTGCCATGAGGTGCCATGTTGAACTTCCAGTGACCAGTATGAGAGAGTGAGAGTCACATGACACTGGGGAGGGAAAATTGCTAATTGGGCCCAATTTGGAGATTTTCACTTAGGGGTGTACTCACTTTTGTTGCCAGCGGTTTAGACATTAATGGCTGTGTGTTGAGTTATTTTGAGGAGACAGCAAATTTACACTGTTATACAAGCTGTGCACTCACTACTTTACATTGTAGCAAAGTATAATTTTTTCAGTGTTGTCACATAAAAAAATAAAATATTTACAAAAATGTGAGGGGTGTACTCATATTTGTGAGGCACTGTATTTTTGTAGGGGCGGATGCCTAGAGCCAATGAGAACATGGCTCAGTTTGGTGGGGGGGTAGAGTTTCACACTGGTCCAACAGGGAGGCATATTGGACAGTGGAAGGAAACCTGACAAATGAGTGCACAGGCATTTAGTACAACCTTGGTGACTGGCAGAGGGAAGTGCCTCAGTGCATGCTAGCGTATTGTATTAATGCCAGGAGCACATGATTCATTTGCGCAAAAGTTATACCAGCTTCAAACTATGGGATATTTTTATGGAAATTTTATTTATTTTTACTAGTAAGGGCAGCGATGAGTGACTAATAGCAGGACTGCGATATTTCGGCGGACAGTCAGGACATTAAATTACGCTTTTGACACTTTTTGGGGACCAGTGACACCATAAAAAAGCACTGTCACTGTACTAATTACACTGGGTGGGAAAGGGGTTAACATCACAGGTGATCAAAGGGTTAACTGTGTGCCTGACCAGTGCTTTACTAAAGTGTGGGAGGTACATCTACTAGGAGAAGTCAGAGATCTGTGTTCCTGCTTATCCGGAACAAAGGATCAATGTCTTTCCCACTGACAGAACAGCAATCTACCTTGTTTACTGCCGTTCTGCCTGTGTAACAAATAATTGGTGGGTGCCAGTGGACATCGGGTCCACGGTACCCGCTGATCAGCTCCCACTGTGAATAATCAGCTGGAGCGAACAGCCAGTGACCCCTACCTGGAAGTGCTGGATCACATACTAGGTACATGATCCAGAGCAGGAGAGCCGCTTGCCACCATATTTATACAGTATATGGTCGGCAAGCAGCTTAACCAGTTCTGGACCATAAGATTTTCCCTCTTAACCACTTTAAGACCGGAAGGATTTTCCCCCTTCCTGACCAGGCCCTATTTTGTAATTCAGCACTGCGTTGCTTTAACGGACAATTGCGCGGTCGTGCAACGCTGTACCCAAATAAAATTGATGTCCTTTTTTTCCCACAAATAGAGCTTTCTTTTGGTGGTATTTGATCACCTGTGCGATTTTTATTTTTTGCGCTATAAACAAAAAAAGAGCGACAATTTTGAAAAAAAAAAAAAAACAATATTTTTCACATTCTCCAAAAAAATTTTAAAAATCAAAATTTTTTAACATTTTAGGCCAATTTGTTTTCTGCTACATAAAAAAAATCGCAATAAGCGTATTTTGATTGGTTTGAGTAAAAGTTATTGCGTCTACTAACTACGGGAAAGATTTATGTCATTTTTACTAGTAACGGCGGCGATCTGCGATTTTTTTGCAGGACTGCGACATTGCGGTGGACAGATCGAACTACTGACTGACATTTTTGACACTTTTGGGGGGACCAGTGACATTACTACAGTAATCAGTGCTAAAATTATGCACTGTTACTGTAATAATGACATTGGCAGGGAAGGCGTTAACATTATGGGTGATCAAGGGGTTAAATGTGAGCCTAGGGTAGTGATTCTAACTGTGGGGGGGGGGGGGGGGCGTGGCTTCTGAAATGACCATAGAGACCTGTGATCCTATATAGAAGGATCACATGAGCTCTGTGATCATTTCAGGGAGAAGAACAGTCTGTGTTTACAACCGCTGACCGTTCTGCTCTCTCAGCGGGGAACGGTCGCGGGTGTCAGGTGGCAATCGGAGCCGCCTGCCCGCTGCATCGGAGTCCCCGCTGACGAGTGGGGGCAGGAGCGCGCTGGCGGTGGCGCACGCTCGCCCCCTAGCCTCCCGAGAGCGAGCGCCGTACATGTACGGTGATTTGCCTGGGAGCGGCTGCCTGACCAGGCCATTCTTGGTGATTTGGCACTGCGTTTTTTTAACTGACAATTGCGCAGTTGTGCAACGCCGTACCCAAATAAAATTGATGTCCCTTTTTTCCCCCACAAATAGAGCTTTCTTTTGGTGGTGTTTCATCACCTGTGCGATTTTTATTTTTTGCGCTATAAACAAGAAAAGAGCGACAATTCTGAAATAAAAAACAATATTTTTCACTTTCTGCTATATAACATTTAGAATAAAAAAAAATGTAAAAATCACTTTTTTTTCATAATTTTAGGCTAATTTGTATTCTGCTGTATATTTTTGGTATAAAAAATCTCAATAAGCATATTTTGATTGGTTTGCGCAAAAGTTATCGTGTCTACAAACTAGGGGAAAGATTTATGCCATTTTTATTTATTTATTTATTTTTTACTAGTAATCTGCGATTTTTAGCAGGACTGTGACATTGCGGCGGACAGATCGGACACCTAACTGACATTTTTTACACTTTTGGGGGGGGACCAGTGACATTACTACAGTAATTAGTGTCAACAATATGCACTGTTACTGAAGTAATGGCACTAGCAGGGAAGGGGTTAACCCAGGAGCGATCAAAGGGTTAAATGTGAGCCTAGGGGGTGGTTTTTAACTGTGGGAGGGATGGGATTGTGAAATCAATACAGAGACCTGTGATCCTAAATAGGAGGAACACAGGAGCTCTGTATTGATTCCTGAGAGAACAACGGTCTGCTGTGTTTACAACAACAGACCGTTGTTCTCATTCCACTGGGAGCGATCGTGGGTGCCTGCCTACAATCCCGCTGGTGAATAGGGCGCGTGCCCTTTGGATCGCTCCCGTGAACTGCCATACAGGTACGGCGATTCGCGGGAACCTGCCGCCGTATATCGACATCGGCTGGTAGGCAAGTGGTTAAAGTGGTTGAAAACCTCAGACATGAAATCTGAACAAAGCATATCCTTCTATAGTGTGAACTTATCTCAATTAAGAGCACTAAAGCCCGTACACACGTACCGATTGTCGGCCGTAAATATTCGGCCGACGACCGATCGGCCGATTGTAGGCTTGTTAGTATGATGCTTCGGACAGCCGACAGCGCATTTTCGGCCGAACAGAATCTGTCGTGCAAGCATTAAAATTTTTGTTGGCCTACACCAGAACGGCCGATTGTTCGCCAGTCAGTACAGATTTCGGCCGACAGACAGCAGATTAGCAAGACTGGGCATGCTCAGAGAAGAAAAAAGACACGGAAAGTTAACCATCACATGACATCACTTCTGCAGTCGGCTGTTGTTGGCCGACAAAATTCGTGTGCAGTCTTTTGCAGTTTTCAACAGACACGACAGCCCTGGACAAAAGACGGCCGATCGTTCGGCCGAAGATCAATACGTGTGTACGAGGCTTAAGTGTCATTCCTGTCTGCTGCTTCATTCCTCTGCTATCAGCATGAATCACTTGTGACAAGTTTTCCTGACACCAAGAGAAAAATGGTGACAGGGGAGGGATCTCTACCTGATTGACGGCTTCAGTTCTGTCCCTGTGTGCTGTGTGAAGGGGGGGGGGGGGGTGTCCTTTCCCTCCAATCAGCTCTTCTTCCTTTTTTTCTGACAGCTCAGACAAGCTTTAAAAATTCCACACTTTGAATGGATGTAGGGAAGAGAAAACTGTATATAAACAGATACAATTTACACTATATTACCAAAAGTATTGGGACGCCTGCCTTTACACACACATGGACTTTAATGGCATCCCAGTCTTAGTCCGTAGGGTTCAATATTGAGTTGGCCCATCCATTGCAGCTATAACAGCTTCAACTCTTCTGGGAAGGCTGTCCACAAGGTTTAGGAGTGTGTCTATGGGAATGTTTGACCATTCTTCCAGAAGCGCATTTGTGAGGTCAAGCACTGATGTTGGAGAGGCCTGGCTCGCAGTCTCCGCTCTAATTTATCCCAAAGGTGTTCTATCAGGTTGAGGTCAGGACTCTGTGCAGGCCAGTCAAATTCCTCCACCCCCAAACTCGCTCATCCATGTCTTTATGAACCTTGCATTGTGCACTAGTCCAAATCATTTGATGGAGGGGGGATTATGGTGTGGGGTTGTTTTTCAGGGGTTGTGCTCAGTGCTGCATTTTGGCCTAGGTCGACAAGGCCCAGGCCTAGGGGGCGGCACTTTGCAGGGAGGTAGCTAAATAGCCACCCTCGCCTCAATCTGAGACTCCATTAGCCACTGGTTGCTAGAGCTGACTGGCCTCTAGCAATTAGTGATGTCACACCTTCTCCCACCCCCATCTCTCTCTCCCCCACCTCCTCTCTCCTTCTTTCTCTCTTTCACCTCTCACTAACTCTATTCCCCCTCTCTCTCTCTCTTCCACTCCCTCTCTCTCACCCCTGTTCCCTCTCTCTCACCCCCCTCTCTCTCTTTCTCACCCCCACTCTCTCTTTCTCACCCCCCTCTCCCTCTATTCCCCCCCTCTCTTCCACTCCCTCTCTCTCTCACCCCTGTTCCCTCTCTCTCATCCCCCTCTCTCTCACCCCCCTCTCCCTCTCTATTCCCCCTCGTCACCCCCCCTCTCTCTCACCCCCTCCTCTCTCTCTCTCATCCCCCTCCTCTCTCTCTCCCCCCTCTCTCATCCCCCTCTCTGTCTCACCCTCCCCCTCTCTCTCATCCCCCTTTTTCTCTCTCATCCCCCTTTTTCTCTCTCATCCCCCCTCTCTCTCCGAACACCTCGTCTCTCTCTCCAAACACCCTCTCTCTCTCTCCCCCAACACCCCCTCTCTCTCTCCCAACACCCTCTCTCTCTCTCCCCCAACACCCTCTCTCTCTCCCACCACATTCTCCCTCTCTTATACCCCTCACCCTCCCTTACCCACCCCCTCTCTCTCTCCAACTCCCTCTCACCCCCCCCCCTCTCGTGAGATCTGTTGGGACTTGTAGTCCTTCAATTTTGGAGGGAGTCACATCCGTTAAACAGGAAGGGGTGGAGGCAAATTTACATAGAAGGGGGAGGGGGCCGCCCAATTTTAGTCTTGCCTAGGGCAGCTCAAAACCAAAATACACCACTGGCTGTGCTAAGCCCCTTAGTTCCAGTGAGGGGGACTCTTAAGGCGTCAGCAAACCAAGACATTTTGGACAAATTCATGCTCCCAACTTTGATTGGGTTATCCATCTGCAATTGAAATTACCTTCTGTTTATTTGCACAGTGACTTAGTGCTTAGTGCATCTGCTTTGCAGCACTAAGGTCCCTGGTTTAATCCCATTCAGGGGTTTGCATGTTATTCCTGTGTTTGTGTGGGTTTCCATCAGGTACTCCAGTTTCCTCCCAAACTCCAAAGACATTATTCATAGCTAATTGGCCTTAGTACAAATAATACTTTAAATTAATGTTTAAAATGAGTGGGAAAATTGCTGCACTAAAGGAGTTCCAGATTTTATATTAAAGAGAAAGAGGACTGCTTGGTCCCCCTGGAACATTGGCAAGAGTCCTTGGAATGTCATCCCTTTCAACTGCCTGCAATATAGAGAACCAGAACTGGACAACTTTTTCTCTATTACCTCCTCTCTATTTATCTCTTGCTAGTCTCTATTTCTTCTTTGTGTTATAATGTTAGGCTCCATGTACACGGGACGTTAGAAAAAACGTCCTGCAAAGCTATTTCTGACGCCGGGAAAAAGCAGCTGTTAAACGTGCTTTCAGTAGCTTTTTCCATTTGCGTTATTGCACGTTTGGCCACGTTGCTTTTAGCAGCGTTTTTCTGCCTCCATTCAAAATCAATGGCTCCCTATGGGAGCCTATTGATTTGAATGGAAGGCGCACCGCAAGTCAGATCAGGATGATCCGACTTGCGGCGCGACCTGCACTGTGAGAATCTTAAGGGGGAACTCCACCCAAAAATGGGAAAAAAATTGCGTGGGGTTCCCCCCAGGCCCTTCGGGTCCGGTATGGAATTTGAGGGTAGCCCCATGCCGAAAAAACTGCGTGGGGTCCCCCCCAAAATCCATACCAGACCCTTATCCGAGCATGCAGCCCGGCAGGCCAGGAAAGGGGAGGGGACGAGCGAGCGGCCCCACCCCCCCTGGACCACACCAGGCCACATGCCCTCAACATGGGGGGGTGTTGGTGCTTTGGGGCAGGGGGAGCTCTGCACCCCCCACCTCAAAGCACCCTGCCCCCATGTTGATGAGGACAAGGGCCTCATCCCCACAACCCTGGCCGGTGGTTGTGGGGGTCTGCGGGCAGGGGGCTGATCGGAATCTGGAAGCCCCCTTTAACAAGGGGGCCCCCCAGATCCCGGACCCCCTCCCTGTGTGAATGGGTATTGGGGTACACTGTACCCCTACCCATTCACCCCATAAAATATAGTGTATGTAAATAATGACAGGAGACGTTTTGGAAAGTTTATTAAAAATCTTCATCCGGCTCTTCGGGGTCTTCTCCTCTCCGGGGGTCTTCTGCTGTCCGCCCTTCTGCTGTCCTCTCTTCTTGTCTTCTCCTCTCCGGGGGTCTTCTGCTGTCTTCTCTCCGTGGGGTCTTCTGCTCTTTTGCTGTCCGCCCTTCTGCTGTCCTCTCCTCTCCGGGGGTCTTCTGCTGTCTTCTCTCCGTGGGGTCTCCTGCTCTTTTGCTGTCCGCCCTTCTGATGTCCGCCCTTCTGATGTCCGCCCTTCTGATGTCCGCCCTTCTTGTCTTCTCCTCTCCGGTCTTCTGCTCTTGTGCTGTCGGCTGTCGGCTCTCCTTCTTCCTCCGGTCCTCCTCCGACGACGTCTCCAGCGATTATGCCGGCCTCTGGTCTCTGCAGCTTATTATATAGCCATTAGGGGCGTGGCCGCCAGATGACATCATCGGGAGACCACGCCCCTCGTGTCACATGTGACGTCACATGTGACACAAGGGGCGTGGTCTCCCGATGACGTCATCTGGCGGCCACGCCCCTAATGGCTATATAATAAGCTGCAGAGACCAGAGGCCGGCATAATCGCTGGAGACGTCGTCGGAGGAGGACCGGAGGAAGAAGGAGAGCCGACAGCCGACAGCACAAGAGCAGAAGACCGGAGAGGAGAAGACAAGAAGAGAGGACATCAGAAGGGCGGACAGCAAAAGAGCAGAAGACCCCACGGAGAGAAGACAGCAGAAGACCCCCGGAGAGGAGAAGACAAGAAGAGAGGACAGCAGAAGGGCGGACAGCAAAAGAGCAGAAGACCCCCGGAGAGGAGAAGACCCCGAAGAGCCGGATGAAGATTTTTAATAAACTTTCCAAAACGTCTCCTGTCATTATTTACATACACTATATTTTATGGGGTGAATGGGTAGGGGTACAGTGTACCCCAATACCCATTCACACAGGGAGGGGGTCCGGGATCTGGGGGGCCCCCTTGTTAAAGGGGGCTTCCAGATTCCGATCAGCCCCCTGCCCGCAGACCCCCACAACCACCGGCCAGGGTTGTGGGGATGAGGCCCTTGTCCTCATCAACATGGGGGCAGGGTGCTTTGAGGTGGGGGGTGCAGAGCTCCCCCTGCCCCAAAGCACCAACACCCCCCCATGTTGAGGGCATGTGGCCTGGTGTGGTCCAGGGGGGGTGGGGCCGCTCGCTCGTCCCCTCCCCTTTCCTGGCCTGCCGGGCTGCATGCTCGGATAAGGGTCTGGTATGGATTTTGGGGGGGACCCCACGCAGTTTTTTCGGCGTGGGGCTACCCTCAAATTCCATACCGGACCCGAAGGGCCTGGTTTGGAACCTGGGGGGAACCCCACGCAATTTTTTTCCCATTTTTGGGTGGAGTTCCCCCTTAAGATTCTCACAGTGCAGGTCGCGCCGCAAGTCGGATCATCCTGATCTGACTTGCGGTGCGCCTTCCATTCAAATCAATAGGCTCCCATAGGGAGCCATTGATTTTGAATGGAGGCAGAAAAACGCTGCTAAAAGCAACGTGGCCAAACGTGCAATAACGCAAATGGAAAAAGCTACTGAAAGCACGTTTAACAGCTGCTTTTTCCCGGCGTCAGAAATAGCTTTGCAGGACGTTTTTTCTAACGTCCCGTGTACATGGAGCCTTAGAAAACAATCCCTGAAACCTCATTGCTTGTTATGTACTGTACAGATATACTGTATAGTTCTTTGGTGGTGTGAATTTATGTCAACAAGTGGTACTTTGGTTCCCTCTGCTGTTCATCTTCTGCACTGCAGTTGGTTGCATAAAGCACAGTACTTGTACCTCCTTATATTTCTAAGCAGTGCAATGTGAATCCTTCACAGATCTATTAGTAATAATTACACTTTTTTCCCACAAGGGTTTATTACATACTTGTATTAGACAATTGTTTATTCATACACTCCACATAGACACAGTCTAAAAAACAAAAAAAAAAAAATCAGAATGATGTTTTATAAGATCAGTCACCTAAACCCTTCCTTTTTGTTTGTCTCTCTTATCTAGGGATGAAATTTGGGTCGAACATGAGTTCAACCAAAATTCAGCGTGTATGCTGGCTTTGACTAGTTCACTTTCCTGAAGGCTGTAATGTAAACAAATAACTGGGGATCCTGGGCATTGTCACCTTGGAATGTCACCCAGGATCCCCTGCGCAGTGTTTACATTTCTCAGTACAGGGAATTTGTCATTTGCAATGGGAGTGTGGTGGGGGAACATTGTTGGACAGTGGGTCTGGGTGGATAAAAAGAAAAACCTCATCAGGCGCCTTGTCTTCCTGATTGTTTAGGATTTACAGGACATTACCAGGCACGTTTTTTTCTGTATTGTAATTATCTTTTCATGGTGTCTGTTTATTAACTCCTGTGTCTGTTTTACTGTACCCCTGTTCTCAATACCCTGGGGGGAATATCTCTCATATTGTGTACAGCTTGTATAACAGTGTAAATTTGCTGTCCCCTCAAAATAACTCAACACACCGCCATTAATGTCTAAACCGCTGGCAACAAAAGTGAGTACACCCCTAAGTGACAATGTCCAAATTGGGCCCAAAGTGCCAATATTTTGTGTGGCCACCAATATTTTCCAGCACTGCCTTAACCCTCTTGGGCATGGAGTTCACCAGAGCTTCACAGGTTGCCACTGGAGTCCTTTTTTGTTCCTCCATGACGTCATGGAGCTGGTGGATTTTAGAGAGCTTGCGCTCCTACACCTTCTGTTTGAGGATGTCCCACAGATGCTCAATAGGGTTTAGGTCTGGAGACATGCTTGGCCAGTCCATCACCTTTACCCTCAGCTTCTTTAGCAAGGCAGTGGTCGTCTTGGAGGTGTGTTTGGGTCGTTATGTTGGAATACTGCCCTGCAGCCCAGTCTCCGAAGGGAGGGGATCATGCTCTGCTTCAGTATGTCACAGTACATGATGGCATTCAAGGTTCCCTCAATGAACTGTAGCTCCTCAGTGCCGGCAGCACTCATGCAGCCCCAGACCATGACACTCCCACCACCATGCTTGACTGTAGGCAAGACACACTTGTCTTTGTACTTCTTAGCTGGTTGCCACTACACACGCTTGACACCATCTGAACCAAATAAGTTTATTTTGATCTCATCAGATCACATGACATGGTTCCAGTAATCCAATTCCTTAGTCTACTAGGCGTTGGGGGACCGATGCTGCATCCATCTGGGTAATAATAAATGTGCAAAAACCCCAAGCCCCATACTTCTTTTAATTTTCATTTAACGTGGTATTGTATAAGACATGGGGTAATTTATATAATTTTTTTTTTTTAAAGGAGAAGTAGACATTTTAAAAAATGCCATGAGGCGAGCAGCTAAGAGGCTGGGCCAGGCGCTCCCCGCCCCCTCCATAGCCCAGCACTCCAATGAGCAGGGTGGGGGCAGAGTGGAGAGCTGTGATTGACAGTCAGCAACTCTCTGGTCAGGAAGCTGTCAGAACCGATCACTCGCTTGTCAGTTTAGAGGCGCTGGGGGAGAGATGCAGCATCAACCTAGGTAAGCATAAACCTAAAAAAAAAAAAAAAAAAAAAAAGAAACCCCATACATCTCTTTTACTAATTATTATTCAGCCATGCAGCAAGCAAGCTTTGTTGCTTCTTCACCTATTAGGGATGCCTTGTTTATGGAGGTAAAGTTGAGATTTCTGAAGAGAAGGATGCTGTTGCTTGCTGTGGTTAGGCAAAGATACGGAGGGCAAAAGTCTCTGGATAGAATGGAGAGGGATTAGAACCTCATGTCAGATTTTATTTTTATCTGTGCCCCTCTCTATTTGTCCGCTTCACCAATATGATTGAAAGTAAAAGTAAAGAAAACCCCAAAATTCTAGGTTGTCCTCAGAAAGTTAAAAGAGGGGAAATCTTCCAATAGGGATACTAGTTCTGGTGACCTGGCCACCCCCAAGGAATTCCCTTACTTTGCAGGAATGTCCTCTCACTTCCTGTTTGGCTACGAGACAGGAAGTGAAGGGAAATCTGCCAAAAGGGACACAGATGCCAAAAAAAAAAAAAAATCTGGCAGGGGTTATAACCTTCCCTCGCTCGATCCAAAGTGAAAAAAAAAAAATGGGATTTTTGACTTACCGTAAAATCCATTTCTCTGATGTTCATTGATGGACACGGCTCCTGATATTCATAACCATTGGGTTATACTGTCCCATACAGGAGTAGGACACTAGGCAGAAAAAAATTCTGGCTACACCTATGGGCAGTCCCAGGGAAGTATACTCCCTCTCTCTGCTATAGCCACTCAGTTTTGTAACAAGCAGTGTCAGGAGAATAATAACTCCACAGAAGGGTGGGTGCTGTGTCCATCAATGAACGAAAGAGAATTTTTTTTTTTTTACTTACCGTAAAATCCATTTCTCTGATGAAACAGCTCCTGTTATTCATAACCATTGGGACGTCCCAAAGCAGTGTTAAACATGAGGGGTGGGAACAACCAGAAAATTCTCAAGGTTAAACAGTAGCCAACCAGGCAACAGGAGCTCAACCAAACAACTGGAGCCCACCTGAAAAAAAACAATACTCTCACAAAAAAAAGAGGATCAGCTCCTCTTAAACAGAAGCCTGCAAACCTTGAGGCCAAAAGGAAGCATCTGCAGATGCCAACATATCCACTTTATAAAACTTTGTAAAAAGTGTGCACCGACAAGCAGGTGGCCAATTTGCAAACCTGCATCACTGACGCCTGATGACGGAAGGCCCAGTAGGCACTAAGCATCCTAGTAGAATGCACCTTGACAGGGAAAGGAGGAACCTGATCCCTGACGGAATAGGCCTGAACCACCGTCTGTCTGATCCATCTGGAAATGGTCGCAGAGAAAGTGGACAACCCTTTTTTAGGTCCGTCCGTGAGCACAAATAGAGAGTCTCTGACTTCCTGAAAAACTCCAGCAAATTCCTTTGGATGTTTAGGCCTGGGACACAAGGTAGGTAACGCAATGTCTTCATTCAAATGAAAATCAGAGACGACCTTTGGAAGGAACGATGGACAGGGGTGAAGAACCACCTTATCCCTGTGAACGCCGCCAGTTCCAACACCCTGCGCTCAGAGGTGATAGCCACCAAAAAGGCCACTTTCTGGGACAGCGTAAGCAGGGGAATTGCCCGAATAATTTCATAGGGAGGCTTCTGTAGCTGAAAGCACCAAACAGAACCGCCTCTAAAAGGTAGACACCTTTAGGCCCAACACCCGCATGCAAGTTTCGAGGGACGACCATTTGTTGGACAGCAGGAGGCGAATTGCAGCCTACAATTTCTGGAGTTTGTCCAGAGGAAGGAGCACTCTGGCAAAGGAAGACTCCGCTCGCAGAAGGAGATTTTCCAAGTAGCCCAGTACCGCGATCCCCCGTTGGCGTAGCAAAGCTAGCACCAGGGCTAACACTTTTGTGAAGACCCCAGGAGCAGAGAAGAGACCAAACTGATAATGCTCCTCTCCCACAGCAAAGCAAAGAAAACGCTGCTGACTGTTACATATTGGAATGTGAAGGTAGGCATCCTTGATATCGATAGAGGAGAGGAAATTTCCCTAACAGGGATGCCACCACCGTTCAAATGGATTCCATCTGAACTTCTGTACCCGCACAATGCAGTTGAGCGCCTTGAGGTCCATGATTGGACGCACTTTGCCTTCCTTCCTGGGGACTGTGAAAAGGTTTGAGTAAAAACCCTGAAAACATTCCGAAGTCGGAACCGGGCCAATCACCCCTTTGAAGGAACAGGTCTTGTACCGCCCCACACAGACCCCGTTAGCGGTCTGGGGACAGGCGCAAGTTGGAAGGAAAAAACCTTACCGGGGGAGAAGGGCGAAACTCGATCTTGTAGCCGGACCAAATTACTTTGTGGACCCACTTGTCTTGCATCAGGGAAGTCCTCAGATCCGGGAAACCAGCGAAGATGTCCCCCCTACCCTGATACGGGTGAGGGTGCACCTTCATGCGGAAGGAGCTTTGTCCTTTGGTCTGGAGAAGCCTGATCTTGGCTTGCCAGACCAGGTTAGTTTTGATCCTCCTGGAGAGGCCCTGAAAGGCTTCAAGCCCTTGTAAGTTGACCCTGAGGGATTAAAAAACGTCTTATGAGCTGAGAAGGAAGGCCCACGTGTGCGACGAGGTTCCTTGCCCTTAGTAGCCTGCGGAAGAAAAGTACTTTTCCCCCCAAGAAACCTTTAATGAGGTCATCCTGCATAGCTCCAAACAAGCGATCTCCTTGGAAAGGAGGATCAGTCAAGGCCTTTTTTTTTTTTCTTTTTTAAGTCTGATCCGCAGACCAAAGCTTGAGCCAAAAGACATGCCGAAGGACCACTGCCAAAACAGAGAGGCAAGCCATCAGGGGAGCCGCATCCAAAGAGGCATCACAGATAAACTGCAGTCAGGCAGGGGGGAGCTGTTCCCCCTCCAGGTCATGGCATAAGAGCTTAGTCCACTTTGTCAGAGTTTGCGACACTAGGGCAATGGTGAATACCAGCCTTCCAGTCAGCCAGATCCTTAAAAGTCAGGCACTCTTCAACCGGAATCCTGGTTGCCTTGTTTAATCTGGAAAGCGGAGGGTCCACCACCGGTGGCCTAGTCCACTTCTTAGGAAGCGACTCTTCATAGGGGTAATGTCTAGTAAAGCGCTTAGGAACCTCACGGGGACACTTTAGTCGTCTCCACTTTTTAGCGCCAATTCTGTCAAAATAAGCAGGGAAAGGAAAAACACATTTGCAGCTCTGGATGGCTTGTGAGTGCCAAAGGGTACCTGCGCCTCCGTCGCAGATTCAGCTGCGTCCTCCATCTTTAGGGTCTCACTCACACATACAATCAGTGCATTCACCAGCGCATTTACATGCGTGGTCGCAAACATGGAGGAATCATCCTCACTATCAGAGAATTCCAGGCGCGTGGTTGCAGACCCAGCAGGGTGACTCATGTCCGCGGCGGCTGAACCAGATTCAGGATCTGATGAGACAGATGAGGCAGGGGAAGGTGAGGGGCGCTTTTTGCTAGCCCATCGCCTGAAAGCCACCTTCACACAGGACACAAGGGACTCCAGGACCACCGCCAGTGCATGGATGGATGGTTGGGACTTGGAGGGACCCACAGCTTCAGAGGGGATCAGGTGGGGACATGTGCTCCAAAGATTCCATGAGTCACCAGGGGGACCCCAAAAAAAAGGTGTAAAACACTGCTAAGGGACAGCCCCCACCTCACTGGCAGCACCACCCAGTCACCAAAGCACAAAGCACCAAGCAATCCTCAGCAGAGAGGGAGAGGACCCAACCAGTCCCACCACCTGCAGAAACAAACGCCTACAGCCACCAGGATAATGCACTACACATGCGGCGATCAGGCAGTAAAACAATCCAGGAGTCAGTACCAGGGCATGAAGAGGGGCTCCCATCGCCGAAATCGCCACCCACAGGGCTCCACTGTCATGGCCCCCGCCATTTTCAATGGTAAACCACAGCAAAATGGCCGACGGACTACACAAACATGGCCGCCGTGTATAGAAATGCACAGGCTACAACAAAATGGCAACACCACAAGGCATACAGGGACCCAGGAGGGAGACCAGTCCTCAAGAACAGATCCAAGCAGGATGGGGGCCCTTGCAGGCACCCCCACCAGGTACAACTCCCCTCCCCCACACAATCGATCATCTGGTTGCCGGTGGTGCACCCCCCAACCCCTACCACTAGTAAACGCCCTGCCCCCAACCCAGAAACAGTGGTCAGACCACCCAAACAGCCACAGCCTATATGGAGGGGAGGGGGGGCAGGTGAGGGACTTGGCAGGGGGGGTGCCTGCAGGAACGAGGGGAACCCAGAGGGCCCATGTCCACCCCAAAACCCTCCAGGGGGAAAGGGGGGACAGCTACTCAGCATACTAGTAACCAGGCGGGCACCACTCCAGAGAGATCCCCTCTTCATCAAAATGGGGGGGGGGGCTGTCGGCCAGGAGGAATGCTGCGACTTGGGCTGAGATGCGGTTATATGTGACCTCACGAGGAGTTTAAGTCGCAGGCCAGCCCCTGTCCAGTGGGGCTGTCACAGCCAACCTAGATCATCCAGCCCAGTCCGGC
This sequence comes from Pelophylax lessonae, assembly GCF_965119305.1. Lineage (NCBI taxonomy): Eukaryota > Metazoa > Chordata > Amphibia > Anura > Ranidae > Pelophylax > Pelophylax lessonae. The sequence continues at coordinate 493,290,073 of NC_138771.1, forward strand.
AGTTGATTGTAGATCTCACAGGAAAAATCCAGGAGAAAAAGATTTCTATATAAAAAAGGAAAAAAAAAATTGTCTTACTCCTGACTAGGCAGAAAAAGTGCCTATAGCAGAGAGAGAGTATATACCCTGGGACTGCCCATAGGTGTGGCCAGAATTTATTTCTGCCTAGTGTCCTACTCCTGTAGGGGGCAGTATAACCCAATGGTTATGAATTCCAGGAGCTGTGTCCATCAATGAATGAAGGAGAAAAAAAATGTTTTGTTGATAGTTCTACTTGAACTAAAATTTGAGGTAGAAACTCCATTGATGAAGAGTCTTACAGTCCTCAAGGAGGTCTCTTCATTTGACTATAGTAGTAGCTGCCAAGCCAGCAAATGTTTTACAAAAGTGGATGGATGTTTTATAACAAAGTTTTTTTTCAAAATTTCTGGTGTTTTTTATTTTTATTTAATTTGGATAGAAAAAAAAAAAAAAAACCCCAGTTAGGATAAAATACCACCAAAAGAAAGCTCCATTTGTGTGATAAAAATGATATAAATGTAATTTGCCTACAGTGTTGCATGACCGTGCAATTGCCTGTTAAAATAGAGCAGTGCTGGATAGCAAAAAAAAAGGGGCCTGGTCATTAAGGGGGTAAAACCTTCCAGAGGTCAAGTGGTTAATATGGAAATGGATGCTTATAATAAAACAATTGTTTTTTTTTCCTTAGATCCCAGTGCTAGTACACTGTAAATGTCTCTTACACATGTTTTCAGACACCCTCATACATGCCTGTCAGTAGAAGGCAATCTCTTTAATACTCGTCTTTGTTCGAAGTCAAACATCCCAACCCACTGCCGCCCCTCCTCTTCGACAAACTATAATAAGCTGTGCATAAACAAATGTTGCCAAGGGTGTCACAAGCTTTGCAAAGCTGTATGAATGAGCTGCAGAGCCAAACCCTGACCATATGATCTTTTTATGACTATTTCCTCGAGTGGAACAATGACAGTAACAATCTGGTGTGCACTAAATGTATTTTACATGGACCATGTAATTCAAAATGGATCGGCAGAAAGTGACGTTTTTCAGTTTGCCCACATTATAAAAGTGTCATTTTCCTGTAGTGATGTCACTGTTTACATGATTGACTGCATTTTTATATTAGTGATTTGAGACACAAAGTACCTGCCCAATTAACCACTTAAGCCCCGGAGGATTTGGTTGCTCAAAGACCAGGCCATATTTTGCGATTCGGCACTGCGTGACTTTAACGGACAATTACGTGGTCGTGCAACGCTGTACCCAAATTAAATTGGTGTCCTTTTTTTCCCACAAACAGAGCTTTCTTTTGGTGGTATTTGATCACCTGTTCGATTTTTATTTTTTGTGCTATAAAACAAAAAAAGAGCGACAATTTTGAAAAAATAACAATATTTTTCACATTTTTTTAACCGCTTGCCGACCGCCGCACAACGATTTACGTTGGCAGTCAGCCCCTCACAGGCAAAGCGACGTAGTGCTACGTCACTAGCCTGTGAGGGTCTAGGGAGCGAGCGCGCAGCGCCAGAGGCGCGCTCCCGCGCAGTCATGGACCCCCCCCGTGCGTGTGCCCGCACTCGCGATCTTCCGTTACACCGGAAGACAGGCAGGCGGCTAATGTAAACAAAGCCGCCTGTCATTCTTCCCTGTGTAAGGATGGAGATCAAACGGTTCTGCTATGTAGGACCATTGATCTCTGTTCTTACACTAGTAGCCACAGCCAATCACAGTTAGAAACACGCCCCTAGGGACACACTTAACCCCTCCCTCTCCAATAAAGTTAACTCCTTCACTGCCAGTGTCATTTTTACAGTAACAGTGCATATGTATAGCACTGATTACTGCAGTAATGTCACTGGTAACCCCAAAAGTGTCAAAAATGTCAGTCCGATCTGTCCGCCGCAATGTCGCAGTCCCGCACAGAAAAAAAAAAAATATCGCAGATCGCCGCCATTACTCGTTAAAAAAACAAAAAATGACAAAAATCTTTCCCTTAGTTAGTAAACGCAATAACTTTTGCGCAAACCAATCAAAATACGCTTTTTGCAATTTTTTTTTTACCAAACATAGGTAGCATAAAACAAATTGGCCTAAAATGTTAAAAAAATTTAGATTTTTACATTTTTTTTTTTTTGGAAAAAAATGTGAAAAATATTGTTATTTTTGCAAAATTTACGCTCTTTTTTTGTTTATAGCGCATGATCAAAAAATCGCACAGGTGATCAAATACCACCAAAAGAAAGCTCTGATTGTGGGAAAAAAAAAGGACGTCAAATTCGTTTAGATACAGCGTCGCACGACCGCGTAATTGTCCATTAAAGTCACGCAGTGCAGAATCGCAAAATAGGCCCTGGTCAGAAGGGGGTAAAATCTTCTGGGGCTTAAGTGGTTAATTCTCAAAAAAAAAAAAAAATTAAAAAATCCAAATTTTTTAACATTTTAGGCCAATTTGTTTTCTGCTACATATTTTTGGTAAAAAAAAAAAAAAAAAAAAAAAAAAAAAAAAAAATCGCAATAAGCGTATTTTGATTGGTTTGCGCAAAAGTTATTGCGTTTACTAACTACGGGAAAGATTTATGTCATTTCTATTGTTTTAACTAGTAATGGTGGCGATCTGCGATTTTTTTTTGTGGGACTGCGACATTGCGGCGGACAGATCGGACCCCTGACATTTTTGACACTTTTGGGAGTACCAGTGACATTACTACAGTAATCAGTGCTATACATATGCATTGTTACTGTAAAAATGACACTGGCAGGGAATGGGTTAACTTTGTGATCAGTGGGTTAAATGTATCCCTAGGGGCGTGATTCTAACTGTGGGGGGGGGGGGCGTGGCTTGTGATGTAACCACAGAGACATACGATCCTACATAGCAGGATCGCATAGCCTCTGTGCTTACACCAGGGAGAATGACAGATGGCTGTGTTTACATCAGCCGTCTGTCCTTCTCCCTCTCCCGTGGAAGATCGCGAGTGGCCGGCAGACATCGGAGCCACCGGTCACACGCGCGGGGAAGGCAGGGAACGAGCGGGGGCGGGAGCGCGCCTTCGGCGGCGCGCGTTCACCCCCTACAGGCTCCTGGGCGTGCGACGTAGGTCTACGTCGCTTTGCCTAGGAGCAGCTGACTGCCGCAGTAAATAGTTGTGCAGCGGTCGGCAAGTGGTTGAGAGGGTTGCTGTTAAAGCAACATTGATGGTATTTGCTTTTCAAAGCCCAAGGCTGGGTTCACATACATGCGAACTGGACCGGTTTTACACTGCATCAAATTTGCAAAACATGTCAGTGTGACCGGCTTTCAATGGAGCCAGTTCACATGCGTCTGGGGTGGCTGCGGGGCAAATTTGAAAAGGGTCCTGTGAGTTTTTGGATCTGATTTAGGATCGAATTCAGGGAAGAATTTGCACCTGAAGCAGTGAACACAAACGTACAGGACACTGCACTGCAAACCACAGCCAGACCGATGTAAACCCAGCCTATAATGTACTTTTAGTGCTGTTACCTATCTTAAATCCCAGCCCCCAATACTCCCTCCCAATGTTGTACACACCTGAGCCTGATCCAGCAAGTGCACAGGCACTAAGCCACCTGTCAAAATTAACCACTTCTGGACTAGGATTTGCCACCTTAATGACCAGGCCATTGTTTTGTGATTCGGCATTGCATTACTTTAACAGAAAAGTGGTCGTGCGACACTGTACCCAAATAAAATTGATGTTCTTTTTTCCCCACAAATAGAGCTTTCTTTGGTGGTATTTGATCACCTGTGCGATTTTTATTTTTTGCGCTATAAACAAAAAGAGCAACAACTCTGGGGGAAAAAAAAAAAAAATATTATATATCACATTCTATAGAAAATTCCCCAAAAAAAAAAAAATCTAATTTTTTATTCTTTTAGGCTAATTTGTATTCTGCTACATATTTTTAGTTTTAAAAAAAAAAAAAATCGCAATAAGCGTATTTTTTATTGTTTTGCGCAAAAGTTATCTCATCTACAAACTAGGGGAAAGATCTATGTCATTTTTATTTTTTTTACTAGTAATGGCAGCGATCTGCAATTTTTAGCGGGACTGCGACATTGCGGAGGACAGATCGGACCCCTAACTGACATTTTTGACACTTTTTTGGGGGACCTGTGACATTACTACAGTAATCCGTGCTAAAAATATGCACTTTTACTGTTATAATGACACTGGCAGGGAAGGGGTTAACAGTGGGTGATCAAGGGGTTAAATGTAAGCCTAGGGGAGTGATTTTAACTGTGGGGCGGGGAGGGGCTTTTGAAATGATCACAGAGACCTGTGATCCTATATAGAAGGATCACAGGCACTCTGATCATTCTAGAGAGAAGAACGGTCAGCTGTGTTTACAATAGCTGACCGTTCTTCTTTCTCAGCGGGGAGCGATCGCGGGTGGCCGGCGGCAATCGGAGCCGCTGGCCCCTGTGCATCGGAGTCCCCGCTGTGGAGTGGGGGCGGCGCGCACTCGCCACTTAGCTGCAGGCGCGCGACCAACGTATACAGTAGCTACGTCGGTTCGCACAGGAGGGGCTACCTGCTGCAGTAACAGGTTAGAAACCAAGATCTCACTGGATTGGGGACTGCTGAATGGAAGCGGTGAGACCGCACTGGAGCTCAAAGACAGATTTTTAGGTGATAAAAAAACAGATCGTATTTGATAGATTACACAGTTGCTGTGCATTATGGAGTCATGTATTTATTATCCCAGACTTGTAGATCTGTTGAAAGGTCTTCTTTGAAGAACAGTTCTAGACAAACTGCTAAACCAACAACTAAAATATGTATATGTTCCCGCTTTTTACCTGTTGAAAAATTTAAGAAATTTTGTGCTGACAATCCTGTGATTCAGCACATTCAGGTAGCTGTCACATAGAAAGATGCATGAAAAACATGCCAAAAAAGAGCATAAAATGATAACCATAATTTTTTCATAATGAAAATACCTTTCGCTGCTATCTATGGAAGAAGCCCCATCGGTCAGCTATGTTTGGATTTTTGTTCACCCATAATTCAGCAGTAGAAAGCACTTCCTAATCAGAGTAAAATTTCCTTTATTAAAACTTTTTTCCAAGATGAAACAAAAAAAAAAAAAAAACGAAATAAACTGAACCTCTAGCAACCCAGCGTTCAGAGTCAAACAAGGGCTCCCGTGATAAATAAAATCACCATTAAAAAGGACAACTCCACATTCATGAGAAAAAAAATTGCATAATGCAGTGTATACAATTGCGACACAAATCAGACCGTAATTGAATATTAAAAATGACCTTTCCTTTTCAATCTGCAGCTCTGTAATTCTCTGTAAAATGCAATGAAATATAGCAACCAGGAGGCATTCTGTGCACTGATGGATTACAGAATGTCCCCCCGATATGCAATTTCCTGCTTGTGTGATTGGCTTACTGATTTTCCTAGAAGTCTGCACTAAGCTGCAAGTCAGATTTTGGGCATCCCCAGCAAGAACAAAATTTGTGGTGAGATAAGAGAAATCCCGCCTAAGGGGATGCAGACACTGCCACTTTCCTTATTAGAACCCGGCAAGTACAGCAGCTGCTTGATCAATATAAAATCACTCCAATTAGATTCACTTTCAACATGGACACAGACAGTTATTTCTTCAGAATAACAAAAGGTAGGAATCTGCAACAAAGTTTGTTAAAATCCCTGCAATGTACAGAGATCACCCAGAGGGGAATGTTTTTTTCCTCAACAAAAGTGGAGTTACTCTTCAGGCTGGGTTCACACTTCTGTATGGAGCGGCTCACAGGAGGGGGTCTGGTGCGTCCCTGTTCTCCTTCTCCGGGACGAATCAGGCCTGAATTTTTGGTTTGATTTGGACCTGAAAAAAAGGGACCAGAAGCAGTACAGGATTCTTCTGCAAACAGCTCCGTCCCAGGGCTGTGCGACATGCGAATTGGAGGCAGGGAAACCCACCTCCAAATCGCACTAGTGTGAACCCAGCCTTAAACTTATATCAGACTTTGTACTTCAGCTTTAAATATGAGGTCTAGAGGTTCATGAACTGGAGTCACTGACTGAAGTTTTGAACAAACAATAAAATGACCCTGACGAAGCGTGTGGAGCCATGATTTTTATCAGTCTTGCTGTATTGAAATTTATCTGTGGATTTCCCACAAACAGCACCATCTTTGGGTCATACAGGGTACTATAACTAGACTTGGGACATTTAATACACACTTTATGCAGTATTAGTTGCAATATAATTTAGCACTGCAGCCCACAGTCCTAGGCCGAACGCACACAGGATGTTTATTTCATTCTCCTAGAAGCATTTTGCAGAAAAAGTGTCTAAAGCTTCTACTGGTGTCAAGCCCTTGGGTGTTAATTCATTTAATTGTTCAGAATAAATAATTTATTCTGGCCATTAAAATTAATGAATGCTCAAGCACTAAAATGTGCCTTGCATTTAGGCAGGTTTAGCAGCTTTTAACAGTTTTTAGTAGCGTCAAGCATTTTTTCTGCCCAAACTTCGCTGCTCCTGGACGCACTGGCAGTGTTTTTTTTTTTGTCCTGCCACTAAACGCTGCTTAAAACCTATTTGTGTGCATGAACACATAAGCTAACACACAGGGGAGTTTCGAGGCAGGATAAAAAAATGCCAGACAGCCCTAGGAGCAGCTGTAAAAATGTCCAGTGTGCATGAGGCCTTATACATATGGTGACCAATATTTATTGTGTGTAACTTTTTACCTAGGTTTTTTGTTCTAGCCCAGGGATCGGGAACCTTATGGCTGAGAGAGCCATGAACACCACATATTTTCAAATGTAATTCCATGAGAGCCATACACTATATTTCAGGGGTCGGGAACCTTTATTTAATATTCATATTCATGGGCCGTAGCTATACAGTGAGTAGATGGAGCCGTGAGAAAGTGCCTGGAGTCCGGTCGGGAAGAGAGCAGAGCAGGCAGGTATGCAATGAGGCCGGAGTGGTGAAGCGCCTGCAAGTGATGGAGGTGAGTATAGGCCCTGAGAAAATGGCGGTCGGCCGCTGAAGGCTTCAGAAGTGGATGTGAGAGGCAGCTCCCACGGGTCCCCGGGTGTCAGAGGGGAAGGAGATCGTGTCAGAGGGGGAAACCGAGAGCGGATGGCAGGTCTCCTTACCGAGCGGTGATTGCCAAGGCCCTCAGATGCACAGCACACGAGCCAGCGGCGGTACCGCGAGTAGGCCGCGGGGTCCGTAGTGCGGCAATCCGGTCACCCAGAGACGAACTGAGGGTAGCGGTGGGTAGCCCACAAAGTGTACTGTCGATGGGTTCAGAAATCTCCTTGGCACCGGGCACAGCTACGCGGATGGCACTGGATTGAGTGGTAGAAGCGGCAGAGCTCTGGGACTACACGTCCAGCGCAGCTCACGTCCGGACACGCCCCACTTATTAAAGATTTGCCTGCGAGCCAAATGCAGCCATCAAAAGAGCCACATCTGGCTCGCGAGCCATAGGTTCCCTACCGCTGTTCTAGCCCATACCTTTGCAATATATCTAGCACTTTCCCTATAGATATATACCCAATTATGTGGTCTGTACTTATTGTATACAAGTGTGACCTGGGTCCCTCCAGCAAAGGGACAATTGGTGTTTTTTTTTTTTTAGCTGGTTAATTTAGTTTATATTTTATCGATAGATGGGGGTCGTTTGGGCTCATTTTTACATGTTTATGTGTGAAGTGTATATAACTATGCTCTCTTTCAAACATGTAATTTTTTTTTTTAACAAAGTTAACTAAATTGACTATTTTTCTGACCTAATATTTGAATGTATTCTCATCGGTGCAGATGCAGGTAATTTTAGTTGCATTATTGTGTTGTTTGTCCCCTTTTTTCTAATTTTTCTTTTTACACGATTTGGTGGTGCAGGTTTTTTTTTATTGTACAAATTAAATTTCCTGCATCTGCACTAATCTATAGTCCCTGCATCCCATGTTATCCTTGATGTGGGCATGCTGTTTAAGGTAGAAGTTTTTTTTTTTAAATCTTAATGCACTCTATGCATTAGGGTAAAAAAAACCTTCCGTGTGCGGCAGCCCCCCTAATATTTATCTGAGCCCCATCTCTATCCAGCAATGTGTACAAGTGCCTCGGCCGTCCAGGACTCTCCTTCCTGATTGGCTGAGACACAGCAGCGGTGCCATTGGCTCCCGCTGCTGTCAAAGTCAGTTAGCCAATCAGGAGAGAGAGGGGGCAGGGCCAAACCATCCATGCTGTGTGTCTGAATGGATACAGGGAGCTGTGGCTCGGCTCAGGTGCCTCAATAGCAAGCTGCTTACTGTGGGGGTACTCGACAGGAGGGAGGGGGTCAAGAGAGCCAGCAAGAGACCCGAGAAGAGGAGGTTATGGCCTGTTCTGTGCAAAACCAATTGCACAGGGCAGGTAAGTATAACATTTTTGCTATTTTTAAAGAAAATAAAATGAGACTTTAGTATTACTTTAAGGGTCCTTTCACATGGGCGGTCCGTATGTCCATTTTTTATCCCATTTTTTTGCAGATGAAAAACGGACATAATGCATGTCAATGGGATTGCGGGTGTCAGTGGATGGTCATCCGCTGACATCCGATTTGTGTCCTTTCCGATCAGTTCTGTTTTTTGGAACGGAAGAGAACCCTATTTTTCTTCTGTTTAAAAAAACGGAACGGACGCAAAAACGGATGTCAGCAGTGTCATCCGCTGACATCCGCAATCCCATAGACATACATTATGTCCGTTTATCATCCGCAAATGGATGGGATGATAAACAGACATACGAACCGGATGACACAAATGTCATCCGTGTCCGTAAAAAAAAAAAAAAAAAAAAAAGTGCCGGAGCGGATCAAAAGACGGTCCGCTCTGTGTGAAAGGACCCTTACTCAGAGACTTTGCTACCCCAAATAGGCAGAAATCTGATGTGATTTTTTTTGCTTTTCTACCAACAGTGGAGTTGATTTACTAAAATTGGAGAGTGCAGAATCTGGTGCAGCTCTGCATAGAAACCAATCAGCTTTCAATTTTATAATTTTTTTTGTCAAAGCTTAATTGAACAAGCTGAGGTTAGAAGCGGACTGGCTACAATGCACAGCTGCGCCAGATTTTGCACTCTCCAGTTTTAGTAAATCAATCCCAGTGTATTCAGACACAGATAAGCAGCTACTGTTATGGCTTATTGATGATCAAAGTGATGTGTGTGCTCCTTCCATGCCTGTTGTACAAGCACAGTGAAGTCAGCCATTCAGGAGAACAAAAAAAACTGTTTAATCATCAACTTTGCTACTTATTTATGAACTTTTTACCTGAAAGCGGATTTAACTCATATGTGAGCTTTTAGAGACAGTTACACATAAAGAGTATAAAAACCCATAAAAAGGATTTTCTATATTGCACGTTATCAGTCCTTAGAGGTGTCTGTATGAGTTTTTCAGGGTTTTGTTCGTTTATTTTTACTTAGCAATCTTTCACATGACACTTCCAGTCCCTGAGCATCTATGCTCACTCCTCCATATAGGGAGCCATGGTTGTCACCATTACACTTCATTTCCATTACAAGGGGAGTAGAGGAAATATTACATTTTTGTTTGTGGGTTTAGATCTACTTCAAAAAGATTAACCTGTCATTAGTTAAAGGTAGCATTCCAGGTATGGATATTTTTGCATAGTTACTTTGATCCGGTGTTCCGTGAAAAAACCATACCCGTGAGAAAACCATACCCTCGTCACTTCCGGTGCACCTACGGAGGGTATGGATTTCTCACAGTAGTGTGTGTAATGTTATACTTGCCGCCGTTACATTAAAACAGCTCCTCTGCAACATCAGTCATCTCCGCTCCTATCCCTGTCACTTCCCTCATCTCGGCTAATAAATATAAAAGCCGATCACGGAGCCGAGATCTCCATCATTTACATTTCATACACCTGCCGCCGCTTTTATATTTATTAGCCGAGATCAGGGAAGTGTCAGGAATAGGAGCGGAGATGCCCCATGTTGCAGCCGAACTGTTTTAATGTAACCGCCGCAAGTATAACATTACACACAGTGCCGTGATAAATTCATTCCCTCCGAGCATGCGTACTTGTGAACTTCACTGCTGTGCAATGACGTATCCGGGGCTCTGAGCATGCGCACTGCTACGCTGCTCAGCTGTTTCAGACCGGAAGTGACGAGGGTATGGAATTCTTACGAGGTATGGAATTCTAACATTACACCGGCATGAACCAAAGTAACTATGCATTTATCATATCATTTGAATCCCCCTTGTAGCTGGAAATCACTATAGTAAGCAACAATATTACAGCGATCATCACTAGCTTCCAAGTCCCATGTCACGCGGCTGCTATACTGCATTGGGAACAAAGGAGGTCACCCACGCAGCAAGGGCCTCATTCAGAGAATGCTTTTCATTTTTTCAAAGAATGCAAAGCATTGTCTCAGTCTCATGACATTATTGCTGCACCTCTCCAACTTGTCCAGTCAAAGAAAGCTTTGCAATCCTTGAGAAAATTCAAAGTGATCTCTGCATGGCACTGGTGCTCAGCAGGCAACCTCCTGTTTCAAGGTCCTCACACAAGACCCAGAAGCTTGTGGAGATCACTGTAGTGGCAGTGTCAACTACGGTGATTTCCAGCTTCTAGAGGGAACCCACAGGTATAGCATATGGTATATGCCTGCGGGATATACAATGTAGCTATGTAAAAATATCCATACCGGGAATTCCTATTCAGCTGCCCCAACTAGGGCTCCTATGGCCTGACTGCTGTAGAAGTGCTAGTCATGGCACTACATAGGTTGGCTCTGGCCTTTAGCACCACTTCAGGGAGGCAGGCAATGGGAGCCTCTGTAAAAAAAGCAACAGTCATCATGACAGGTCCTCTTTTAGTGGTCATCATGGCTACCTTATAACAACCATGCAGCCACTGTGAAGTCCTGAAGAATTCCATGTTTTTCTATTGAGATTTCTGGTCAAATTAAATTGGAACAGCACCTTCTTTTCATCATGAACGCACCACATAAATGTTAGAATACTACCCACGCCTCAGGTGTCGACATACATTCCATTGATTAAATAGTCAAGTTTGGTGTACTGGTGGCGGCGCCGCGCCTCAGATACCTTATGACTGACCAGACCAATGACCAGCACAAGGAACATTACCCCAAATACTAGCGCAGCCACCAAACCACTTTTGTCACTGTCACGTGAAACGGTATCAAGACTGTTAAGATTTCGAGGGGAATCCTCAGTGTCCTCAGCAGAAGAGGAAGCCTGCTGTTCTGGTGAAGTCAGCTCAGAAACTGATCGATCAGCTTCTTGCACTTCCTTGCTAGTAAAAGGAAGGTCACCATCTTTAACGGTGGATTTGGCAGCTTTCAAGAGCGAAGTCCATGAAGGATTGCGTCGAGTTACTGCAAGGGTAGATTTGGCTTGGTGGCCAGCACTGGTAGCTGGAACCTGAGTCGTGATCATGAAGTGACCGGCCTGCATGTTTTTCACAGTTGTGTCTGTGCTGGAAGAATTGGCACTATTGTGACCAAGAACCCTGGTGTTCTTTGTACCGAAACTTGGTACTTTTTTGGCAACTTTACTTTTCTTTGATGAGGTGGTGGAAGGGCTGAAGGTGGGTTTTGTGTTTGAAACAGAACGATAGGCAGCAGTGCTAATTTGGTGTAAAGTCTTAACAGATGGAGCCAAGGTGCTGAGCTCTGGTGTCAGGTAATGGACTTCAAGGGTCTCAGGTTTCTTCTTAATAACTTTACTAAATTTTGTGTCCTTTATATGAGAAGAAAATGGATTTGAATCTTTGTTTCTGGAACTTGGCGTTGATTCTACCATAGACTTCTCATCTGTAGGCAAGACAGAAAGTTCAACTGACTTAGAGTCTTTTGCTTCCTTATAGCTGGCTTCAATTTTCTCCAACCGTTTGTCTATGTTGTTGGCCAAATGAAGTAACTGGGTGGTGATACGGTCAGGTGTGTCAGCTTTGTCCTCTTTAGTCAGGTGTTTGACCTCATCGGTCTTGCTCTGAGAATGAACATTAGATGGAGGGCTCTTGGCCGAGTCATCTTCACTCAACTCTTCCTCATATTCTTGCTCTGAAGAGTCATTTGCTTGGGAAGCAGGGCTCGCCTTCTTACCAGGAGAGTTCTGCACTTTGCCATTATTATTTGGGATGTCCAGCAAATCCTCCTCTGTTGAGTCAGGATTACTCTTTCCTTTATCTGAAACAAAATAATAAATTCACAAGTGAGTCCACACAAATCATCAGGAAACAAAGCATTTTAGTAGCATCTGATTCAAGTGTTCAAGAAAAAAACGGAAATGTTACAGATAGCTACTAAATGACTACTTACAATCAGGGCCGCTGATAGGGGGGGGGGGGTCACCAGCCCTCTTGTAGGGGGCCCGAGCACACAGGGGGGGCCCACACAGAGAGGGGGATTAGTGATGGACAACAAATACAGAAATCTTCCACCAGCACCTGAATCTGATCTGTCCCTCTCCCTGCTATCAGCTTTTATCCGCTGAGAAAGAGACAGTCGTCCCTCACTAACCCCCCTCCCTGTGTGGGCCCCCCCTCCCAGCAATGGCTCTAATGTTATCTCTGCTCAGGAGTTTATTTGTAACTTTGTTTTTCTCTCTCTGTCTCTCTGATCACTGAGCTCCAACTGCCCAGCCTGTATATTTTTCTCCTCTCATCATCATTTTCATTTAACATAGTTTTTTTAGATTTAGCAGGAATTATGTGAGTTAGGTTATATTTGCATCTGCTAATAGTGATTTTTTTGTAATTTTAGCTAAATATATCTTTAATATTTTCTTGGGGGGGCCCTGCCAGGTAATCTGTACGGGGCCCCGCGATTTCTAACAGCAGCTCTGCTTACAATGCAACTCCAGCCAAAGACTGTTTATTTTTCGTAAGATGGTAAAGCTCAAAAGTGTTGAAGAGATCACAGAAAGAAGAGCTTTTATAATGTGAAGAAAACCAGAAGCTTTTACATAAAACAGAACAAGGAATTGGGATTGTACAGCAAAGTGTCTCCTCTACCAACCTGTCCAGAAGGAGTAACTGAGGACCCCCGGGGAGGGAGACATGGCACAGGATTCAGTCTCCGGGCACATAAACAGGTAACAGTTTTGCACCGGGTTGCTGCTTCGGGTATCATATACAGCAAGATTGCAGGTTCGATCACCTAGAAAGAATATTCACATGTTTAGATTTCTTTACTGTAGTTTCTGTACCTGTATGAAGATCTCCAATGATGACTTTCTTCTGAAAATAACAGATGCCTGGCTACTTCTTGTTCCAATATTTTCTGAGTGACTGACCTGCAACAAGCATGCAACCAAAAAAAGGCAGAACTATAGAGGACTACAAGTATTTTAAGCCATTGGATCAGTATGACTATCAGGCAGCTAACATTTTTAAAAGGAGATGAGAAAAATGGAAGCTGAGATATTCATTTAACCCTTTCACTGTCCAAGACTTTTTTTTCCACACATGGTAAAACACACATTTTAGGCTTGAAGATACTTAGTGGTTGTAAACCTCCAACATGAAATATGAACAAAGCATATCCTTGTATAGTGTTTACATTTAAAAGCACTAAGGGGTTGATTTACTAAACTTGGAGAAAGCAAAATTTGGTGCGACTCTACACAGAAACCAATCAGCTTCCAGGTTTTTTTTTGGCAAAGCTTGAACAAGCTAATGTTAGAAGCGGATAGGCTACCATGCAAAGCTGCACCAGATTTTGCACTCTCCAGTTTTAGTAAATCAACCCGAGTTTCATTTTTGACTGCTGCTTTGTTCCTCTGCTATCAGCATGAATCACTTCTGACAAGTTTTCCTGACACCAGGATAAAAATGGTGACAGGGAAGAGAGCTCCAGCCTAGTGACAGCCTCAGCTCTGTTCCGGTGAGTTGTGTGGAGCGGGTGTGTCTCTTTCCTCCAATCAGCTATCAGACCTCTCCCAACGTAGCTCTGAAGAGTGTAACTTCAGCTCTCCATCCCCCTTTTTCCGAACTTTTAGACAAGCTTATAAATTCAGCACTTTGAATAGATGTAGAGAATAGCAGACTACAGATAGACAGGTACAACTTATGTATGAGGATTCATGTATGATGTGGATCACCTGAGGATAGTCCCTTCACTGGATATATGTAAGGCCCCTTTCACACACGGTAGTCCGTCGGTGGACTCCGTTTTTCTCAGCGGGGGATCGTCCTGCCGATCCCCCGCTGAGCAGGCGGATGGCAGCTGTGTCTCCGCGCTGTGTGCGGAGACACAGCTGTCAGGTCCCCATTCTTCTATCTGGTGGAATCGGATGAGAACGGACCGTCTGTCCATTCTAATACGATCCGATCCGCCAGACGGATGGAAAATAGGGTTTCCATCCGTCCGGATTTGACGAATCGGATGTCAGCGGGCATGTCTCCGCTGACATCTGATGCCCCATAGAGATGCATGGGGCATCTGTTCAGATCCGCCTGAAAAACGGACAGGCGGAGCTGAACGGTCCGCTTGTGTGAAAGGGGCCTAAGGCTTTATAACAACTGGCAAAATGTAAATAACAGGGTTAGGTTAAATAAATAATTAACAAACATGTCAGGCCTTAAAACTGAGCAGGCCTGTGAAACAGAAATTTTTCAAAATTGTTTATAGGCTGACACTTCAAAAATATTTACTTCCCTTCAGTTTATAGTGAACAGAAAATTATAATCCCAGAATTCTTGCTCTCACTCCGGCATGTGTGGTGATGAAGTGTGTAGTGTGACCATTGTTTTGCATAAAAGCAGGCACATGCAACACGCATTTGTGGGAGTGTGAACGTGAGGGCAAGGGCTTTAGAAATGTTTTTGGGGTTTTTAAATTATTTAAAATGTAGTTTGTTTTTTTTTTTACTTAACTTTATTGCCATCACTAGGGGGCTGATGGGCCATATGAATGTGATAGTGAAGGTGATAAGTACTCTTTAAAGAGACATGCTACTTCTGCTTTCTTTTGAAGATAATAAAACAAATATTGTGCTTGATTACTCTCTGTCCCAGCCACGGAGGCTGTGATATGACAGCGCTGAAACTGGAAGTGATCAGAGCTGATCGCTTCTGAGGTTGTTCTTCACATGGAAGATCAGTGAATGAATGTTCGCTGGTCTCCTGACATTCTCTATACTGACACCTGCCATTATGGTCACCCAGGAGGGACAGGTGAGCTTGGGACATATGGTGGGGAAGGAGAAGTTGGGTGGTTTGGCACCTTACAATATATGTGTATGTGGTCAGACGGCTTTACAGCTACCTAAATAGCTTCCACAATAAAACTGGCAGCTTTTTGTGAAAGGAGTCTGCATACAGGTCAGTGTTGTTGCTTACATAAAACTTATGTCAGTAGCAGCGAAAGATCTAAAGTGTTCATACGACACCAGCAGCACCGCCTGATAGGGTGGGTAAGAGTGTTTGATTGACAGTGGCTCCTCTTGCCATTGCAAGTACTGCAGGGACTTGTCCTGTCCATCACCCAGGCTGCTCAGATCATGAAAAAGCAAGGCAGGGTACTGTCATTTGACATTAATCAGCTGTAAAAGCAGTTTTTTTTTTTCTATAATGACCCGGAGCATGTGCACAAGCAGAGGATGTTTGAGCTTGCAAACTGTTGCCACCACTAACAAGCAAGAGGAAGTCCCTTGGCAGGATCAACAGTTATTTTCATTAAATTTCAATGCATTAACCACTTCCCGCCTGGCCTATAGCAGATTGACAGCCAAGCAGGGGTTTCATTGTTCTGAGTGGACGTCCTATGACCTCCACTCAGAACAAGCCGCTGGTGCGCGCCCCTGGGGGCTTTGACCAGGGTAAAAGACATAACTCCGGCGCTACTGGTGACAACAAAGTTGGGGAAAAAAAGGGCTGTGCAGGGGGCATGGTTTACATATCCACTGATGGTTAAGGAAGCCGGCATGTGCAGATTCGTTAACAATCAGCGGTTTACTGGTTAAGGATCCTGCTGGGTGCCCGCTCCTTAACAACTGGCATAGTGACCCCAAAAAAGCACCCAAAAAACAAACCCTGGGTGCATTTCCTATTGACTTCAATGAAAGGTGCATCTTTGGCACGCTTTTTAAAAGCACACCAAAGATGCAGCAAGCAGGACTTTTCAAACCGCAGTGCAAACACAGAGCGTTGTGAAAAGTCTCATAGGATTTAAGGGGAAATAATTCTGATGTGCTTTTGTCCCGCTGGAAAGGTACGTTCAAGCATGGCAAAAGTGCATCAGTGGGAAAGGGGTCTTAAATTACTTGCGTAGCCATTAAATATTTCAATATTCTAATAAAAGTGGAGTTTTCCTTTAGAGGTCAGCTCAAACCTGTGCCCACAACATTACACCACACCATGTCCTAGGCAAACTCACCTGCGCTGTTCAGCTTGGAGCAGCATGCAGACACACACTCCTCTGCACTTGCAGCATTTATAGGATCAGTAAAGCGGGCACCTTTAGCGATGGAATTGTCGACATCTATCGTCATGTTGGGCATATCCTGGGGGACACATCCTGAGGAGCTGGAGGTAGAGGCATCAACCAAGAGCAGAGAGGAGAACAGCAAACTGAAGACGAGATGGGGTGTAAAGACCAGCATGATGGCTGGATCATGGGGAAGATTCAAGGGAGAATCGGACCAATCAGCATAATATCACAATGATCTGGGTATCTGGAAATCACAAATCTAAAGTTACGTAAGCAGGGGAAAAAAAACAAGAGATTTCTAAGATTAAAATCAGCAAATCAAAAAGCTTGTACCAACACTGAATACTCATTTTAGCTGTAATTACATTTTACTCACTGGCCGGGCCATATCTGCATGATATTTATTATTCAGAGAAGTAGGTGTGCTCTCATCGGGCTAAATGTAGTGGTCAGGCAGTGCAGAGAGCAGCATCACTGCTGAATGAACATTGTCAGTTATAGAATATGTGTCGGTTCACACTATGGCGACACGACTTCGGGGCGACTTAATGAAGTCGCCATGCACCGCGACTTCGGCGCAACTTGCACCGACTTCACATAATGGAAGTCAATGCAAGTCGCTCCGACTTGGTCCAAAAGTAGTGCAGGAACCTTTTTCTAAGTCGGAGCGACTTGAGTCGCTCCTATTAGAACGGGTCCAATTGCACAGCACGGTCCGCGACTTGTCAGGCGACCAAGTCGCCTGACAAGTTGGAACAGTGTGAACCGGCACTAAGTCACATACAGAATAAAATACAATGTATTCTTTTGTAAAATCTACAGACAATATAGTTTGTGCCAAGGAATTTTGATAAATATGTAGAAGCCTCTGGACTCGTCAGCATCTAATTGAATGACAGTGTGTTTTGGGGGGTAATGGAAAGATTTCTTAACATGCATTTATTATGCTCCATAGCAATCCCAAAATAAAGCCAGCAGTTGATCTACAATACAGTGGGTATAGAAAAGAATCACACCCCCTTAAAATAATCAACTGTTGTTGCTTTGTTGCCTGAAATGAAGACATAGACAGGTTTTGTTTTATCCAGCTATATTTACTCAGTGCAACTTATAACATCCACGTGAAAGATATAACACCAACGTGTCAGGAAAAAATAAAAAAAAATCCAAAACAATCAATGAGTTGAAAAAGGGATCACCCCCTGGTGTGAGTATTTTGTTGAACCACATTTTACTTTAAAGCGGAGTTCCGGGCACAGAAATGATTTTTTGCTGAACATACCCCCGGGACAGTCAGGGCTAGCACATTCCACAATGGCTAGCCTCTGATCTGTCCCGGTTCGCACTTACCTTTTAGAAGAAATACTCACTTAGAAGATTTCTTCCACAGCGTTTCCATCTCTGTTGTGGGCAGCTGAAGCCGGCGCGGTCCTCTTCTCTGTCTTCTTCCGCGTCTTCGTGTCCCAGAATGCACTGCACCGGCCCCTCTTGTCACTTCCGGTGCGGCGCCGCATTCCTAAACAGCTTCTGGGCATGCCCAGAAGCTGTTTAGCAGGGGAATGCGGCGTCGCCCGGAAATGACGAGCGGGGCCGGTGCCGTCGCATTGATTCCTGGGAGCGATGACGTTCAGCTCCCAGGAATCATCGCGAGGCAGGAAGTGACAGGGTGAGCCGCGGCTCCGAGGGAGGAAGCAGTCAGAGGTGAGTATTTACGATCTTCAATAAAAAGGTGAGTAAACAAAAAAAATAAAAATAACTATCCAATTCCTTTTCAGGTGAGCTCTACCTAGCGGAGGGGCACAAAAAAAAAAAAAATCGTTTTTGTGCCCGGAACTCCGCTTTAAATACAGCCTTTAGTCTGTTGGGATATGTCTTTGATAACTTTGCACATCTAGACTTTACAATATTTGCCCACTTTTCCTTGTAGAACTGCTTAAGTTCAATTACATTTGATGGTGACTGTATGTGGACTGCAGTCTTAAGGTCATTCCACAGATTTTAAATGGGGTTTAAGTCTTGGCTCTTGAATAGGCCATGCAAGGACATTCACCTTTTTCTCCTTCAACCACTGTGTGGTCATTTTTGCTGTGTGCTTTGGGTCATTGTCATGTTGGAAGGTAAACCTTCTTCCCATTGACAACTTTCTGGCAGAGGACAGCAGATTTTCCTCAATTTAATGGTATTTTGCCCCATCACAGGATATTACAGCCTCCATGTTTTACTGTAGGAATGGTGTTATTTGCATGGTGAGCTGTATTGGATTTCCACCAGACATATAATTTGGTGTTGAGGCCAAATATTTCAATTTTAGCCTCATCCAACCATAACACCTTTTTCCATGTGGCTTCAGAATCTTCAAGGTGCATTTTGGCAAAAAACTCAGTCATGACTGCCTGTGGCCTTTCAGGAGTGGCTTTTTTCTTGCAACCCTCACATGCACACAGTGACCAGTCTTTGTCAAAAATTCCTGCAACTGCTTGAGTTGCTGTAGGCCTCTTGGTAGCCTCTCTGATCAGTTTTCTCCTGGTTCTTTCATCCAGTTTGGAGAAATGTCCTGATCCATGGGAGGGTCTGTGTTGTACCAAATACCCTCCACTTCCTAATAATATACTTCACTGTGCTTCTAGGCATTAATAAAGCCTTTGACATTTTTTGTATCCATCTCCTGACTTGTGCCTGTCCACATCTTTATCTCGGAGATCTTTTGACAGTGCCTTGCCACCCATAGTTGATTGTTTGCTTCAGTAGCAGCCCCAGGTACTGAAATGCTCCAGGAAAGCTCTTTTCACACTGAGCTAATCAAAATGACCCCAGCTGATCACAGTTGAAAGTTAAATGGCTTTGTGTGCCATCAAGGGGGGTGATGCTTTTTCCAACTCAATAATTCTGTTTTTGATTTTGACATGCTGGTGTTGTATCTTTCACTTGGATGTTATAAATTGTACCTCGATAAAACAAAAACTGCCTGTCTTCATTTCAGGCTGCAAAGCAACAAAATGTGATTATTTTAAAGGGGGGTGATTATTTTCTATACCCACTGTATATCTTGCCACATGCAGAATAGGTGGGTTTTAAACCTAAAAACTCCAGCATCATCTAGCTTTTTCCTCCCCAGCATGATTGTCCCTGGCCCACCCCTTTTATGCACTGGATTTCAGTATTATCAGTATTCAGCATTATATGTGGGCATTACCTAGAGCAGCTGGCATGCAAATACAACCTGCCTAGGAACATCCACTCCTCCTGTCTGACATCCAGCCTTGATCTGCCTGAATTGCATAGAGAAGAACAGAGACCCAGTGATTACATCACAGAGTCTAAAATAAATGAATGCAATGAGTGGTTTGATCTTAAAATTTCTTTATATTTAATTTCCTTTCATTTAAAATGTCATTAGCATGTTGATGGGGGGGTTAGGCGAGACCTGGAAAACAGAAATATAAGCAGATCAAACATCATCTTTAATGTACCCCAGATCTGCTCTGTTGTCATTTTCTATTCTATACCTGCTTTGCGCCTTTGCGGAAATGCAGACATGTATGCAGGGTGTGGGTATGCAGGGTGTGTTACTAGCAGCCACAATATCATCGACACACATCAAATCTCCAACTTGATGGTTGCTGTCAACTGACAGATGTTGCAGGAAATCTTTGGGGTAACGTGATAGAGCAAGAGCTTATGTGCACTAAATGTTTCAGCTTAATACGTCCTTTTATTCAGGCTCTTGGTGGACATTGGAAACATACTTGAGAGCTATGCCTTAAATAGATTTCAACTAGCAGTAAGACCTCAGATCAGCCCCAGTTCTTGCACCTTCACGCCTCAGATCAGGCCCAGTTCTTGCATCTTCACGCCTCAGATCAGCCTCAATTCCTGCACCTACAGACCACAAAATCAGCCCCAATTCCTGTACCCACAGACCACAAACCAGCCCCAATTCCTGCACCCACAGACCAGAAAATCAGCCCCAATTCCTGCACCTACAGACCACAAAATCAGCCCCAATTCCTGCACCTACAGACCACAAAATCAGCCCCAATTCCTGCACCCACAGACCACAAAATCAGCCCCAATTCCTGCACCTACAGACCACAAAATCAGCCCCAATTCCTGTACCCACAGACCACAAACCAGCCCCAATTCCTGCACCCACAGACCAGAAAATCAGCCCCAATTCCTGCACCCACAGACCACAAACCAGCCCCAATTCCTGCACCCACAGACCAGAAAATCAGCCCCAATTCCTGCACCCACAGACCACAAACCAGCCCCAATTCCTGCACCCACAGACCAGAAAATCAGCCCCAATTCCTGTACCCACAGACCACAAACCAGCCCCAATTCCTGCACCCACAGACCAGAAAATCAGCCCCAATTCCTGTACCCACAGACCACAAACCAGCCCCAATTCCTGCACCCACAGACCACATAATCAGCCCCAATTCCTGCACCTACAGACCCCAAAATCAGCCCCAATTCCTGCACCCACAGACCACAAACCAACCCCAATTCCTGCACCTACAGACCACAAAATCAGCCCCAATTCCTTCACCCAAAGATCACAAATCAGCCCCAATTCCTTCACCCACAGACCACAAATCAGCCCCAATTCCTGTACCCACCGACCACAAAACAGCCCCAATTCCTTCACCCACAACCACAAAATCAGCCCCCATTCCTTCACCTACAGACCACAAAATCAGCCCCAATTCCTGTACCCACAGACCACAAACCAGCCCCAATTCCTGCACCCACAGACCACAAATCAGACCCAATTCCTGCACCCACAGACCACAAATCAGACCCAATTCCTGCACCTACAGACCAGAAAATCAGCCCCAATTCCTGCACCTACAGACCACAAAATCAGCCCCAATTCCTGTACCCACAGACCACAAACCAGCCCCAATTCCTGCACCCACAGACCACAAAATCAGCCCCAAATCCTGCACCTACAGACCACAAAATCAGCCCCAATTCCTGCACCCACAGACCACAAACCAACCCCAATTCCTGCACCTACAGACCACAAAATCAGCCCCAATTCCTGTACCCACAGACCACAAACCAGCCCCAATTCCTGCACCCACAGACCACAAAATCAGCCCCAATTCCTGCACCTACAGACCACAAAATCAGCCCCAATTCCTGCACCCACAGACCACAAACCAACCCCAATTCCTGCACCTACAGACCACAAAATCAGCCCCAATTCCTTCACCCAAAGACCACAAATCAGCCCCAATTCCTTCACCCACAGACCACAAATCAGCCCCAATTCCTGCACCCACAGACCACAAACCAACCCCAATTCCTGCACCCACAGACCAACCCCAATTCCTGCACCCACAGACCACAAAATCAGCCCCCATTCCTTCACCTACAGACCACAAAATCAGCCCCAATTCCTGTACCCACAGACCACAAACCAGCCCCAATTCCTGCACCCACAGACCACAAATCAGACCCAATTCCTGCACCCACAGACCACAAATCAGACCCAATTCCTGCACCCACAGACCACAAATCAGACCCAATTCCTGCACCCACAGACCACAAATCAGACCCAATTCCTGCACCCACAGACCACAAACCAACCCCGATTCCTGAACCCACAAACCAACCCCAATTCCTGCACCCACAGACCACAAACCAACCCCAATTCCTGCACCCACAAATCAGCCCCAATTCCTGCACCCACAAATCAGCCCCAATTCCTGTATCCACAACCACAAGTCAGCCCCCATTCCTGCACCCACAGACCACAAACCAGCCCCAATTCCTGCACCCACAGACCACAAACCAGCCCCAATTCCTGCACCCACAGACCATAAACCAGCCCCAATTCCTGCACCCACAGACCATAAACCAGCCCCAATTCCTGCACCCACAGACCACAAACCAGCCCCAATTCCTGCACCCACAGACCACAAACCAGCCCCAATTCCTGCACCCACAGACCACAAACCAGCCCCAATTCCTGCACCCACAGACCATAAACCAGCCCCAATTCCTGCACCCACAGACCATAAACCAGCCCCAATTCCTGCAGCCACAGACCACAAACCAGCCCCAATTCATGCACCCACAGACCATAAACCAGCCCCAATTCCTGCACCCACAGGCCACAAATCAGCCCCAATTCCTGAACCCACAGACCACAAACCAGCCACAATTCCTTCACCCACAGACCACAAACCAGCCACAATTCCTTCACCCACAGACCACAAACCCCCAAATCCTGCACCCACCGACCACAAAACAGCCCCAATTCCTGCACCCACAGACCACAAACCAGCCCCAATTCCTGCACTCACAACCACAAATCAGCCCTAATTCCTGCACCCACAAATCAGCCCCAATTCCTGTACCCACCGACCACAAAACAGCCCCAATTCCTTCACCCACAACCACAAATCAGCCCCAATTCCTGCACCCACAGACCACAAACCAGCCCCAATTCCTGCACCCACAGACCATAAACCAGCCCCAATTCCTGCACCCACAGACCACAAACCAGCCCCAATTCCTTCACCCACAGACCACAAATCGGCCCCAATTCCTTCACCCACAGACCACAAATCGGCCCCAATTCCTTCACCCACAGACCACAAATCAGCCCCAATTCCTGCACCCACAGACCACAAATCAGCCACAATTCCTTCACCCACAAACCACACCCAAATCCTGCACCCACCGACCACAAAACAGCCCCAATTCCTGCACCCACAGACCACAAATCAGCCCCAACTCCTGCACCCACAGACCACAAATTGGTCCCAATAACTACCAGAGACTTCAGATCAGTCCCAGTCCATGCACCACCAGAAACACAAGAGTTTCACATTTCACAATTCCACTAGAAAGATAAGAATAGGCAGGTGGGTTTCTGCAGCCGCAGGAGAGTCTATGGTGGTACTAGGAGGAGGGCCCATACCTGAACGTCAGTGATGTCAAGCTGTCCTGTTTGAAACATCATGATGTTGGGTGGGCGGCAGGAGCAGAGGGGCAGGCCATGCTTTGTAACTAATAGCCTAGCGAGCTGTCAATTACTGCCTATGGCAGTGAAGCTGTATTTGTAGGGAGCAGAGGCCCATTGGAAGATCCTCTAGAGGGCCAGTCTGCGCCCATGCATCTGCCACGTCATGGTCTTCCAGTTGCTACTGAAAATGACATTGTTTGCTTACCCTGACACACGTGCCTTAGTTTGCCAATCTCTGGTCTAACATCAACTGGATGACATTTATTTAGGAAAATATAATTTAGAACATTTTATTTGAGCTTTTTAAAAGAGCTGGTCATGTTGCCTTGAATAGGTCCCCAAAAAAGGCTGATAGCACAGATCTACAGACTGTTGCATAAACATTTTCTGGGTGCTTTTCCTGCTTGCTGACCCTTGTTCATTAACCCGGGTGTTGTCTGCTATAGAGCTGTGTGTGTCTGAACTATACAATTAATCACCAACTACTTTAACTTTATTTTCAGAATCAGGGATTAGGAAGGAAGGCAAATATTTGCTGCTATTGTTTATCTGCAGATAGTTATCAGGCCCTGCAATCAGTTTCCCTGGAAGAAGTATGACAAGGAAAACTGTATTCTCATTACTCTCCAATGCCAGGCAGAGGGTGACAAAGTGACTGAAAAGCTGGCACCTGCACCCATCATTTGTTTTAAGCACAGCAGTATAGTACTTACCTTAGTGACCATTCACCTCCTTTGCCACCTGGGTTCATAATACAAGATGAATCACTTTGGCTCAGCAAAACCTATATAGACAAAAAACAGGAAAAACAGGCAGTTACAACATTTCCTGTTCCAATATCATCACAGAGCTAAAGGCAAAAATACTGATTGCTGCACAGAAAGACGGTTACGAGTTCAGTGTGCTGGTTGTTTTTACCCAGCAGTGGCAATCATTCTGTCAGGCCTGAAGCCTAGTACACACAGGTCGAATGTTGGGCGACGACAGGCGGTTCAATAAAAAACGGTCAACATTCGGCCTGTGTGTATGGCGGCTGGTCTGACAGAAAGCTCCTGTCGGAAGTGCATACTGGAAAACCAGAGGCAAACGGGCTCCAGATCAGCACTCTGAGCCAATGGCTGAGGGCGCTGACCAGAGTGTTCTAGCGGGGCGGGGGGGTCGCTCCCCTGTAACACCACATTAGCTCAGCAGGGGAGATTGCTGTACTAACATCAGATTGTTAGTACAGCGGCTCCGACCTGAGCTGTCAGTTTTTTTTCATTCAACCCGCTGGGTTGAAAACATCTTCCCGGCTATACACAATTACTATAGAGGCTTTGTTTCCTGATAGTCTATGTCAGCAATACTTAAAGTGGTTGTAAACCTCAGAAAAATAAATATGATAAAGCATATCCCTCACAGGGAGATGCAAACTGTGGCCCTCCAGCTGTTGCAAAACTACAAGTCCCATCATGCCTCTGCCTCTAGATGTCTTGTTTGTGGCTGTCAAAGTCTTGCTGTGCATCATGGTACTTGTAGTTCTGCAACATCTGGAGGGCCAGTTTGCAGATCCCTGCTCTACAGGGTGTACTTAATTAACCACTTTAGGACTGGAAGAATTTGCCCCCTTATTGACCAGGCCCTATTTTGCAATTCGGAACTGCGTTACTTTAACGGACAATTGCGCGGTCATGCAATGCTGTACCCAAATTAAATTTACATTCTTTTTTCCCCACAAATAGAGCTTTCTTTTGGTGGTATTTGATCACCTGTACGATTTTTATTTTTTGCGCTATAAACAAAAAAAAAAAAAAAGGAGCGACCATTTTGAAAAAAAAAATAATAATATTTTTCACATTCTGCTATATGACATTCTCCAAATAAATAAATAAAAAATTTAAGATTTTTTAACATTTTAGGCCAATTTGTTTTCTGCTACATATTTTTGATAAAAAAAAAAAAAAAACAATATGCGTATTTTGATTGGTTTGCGCATAAGTTATCGTGTCTACTAACTACGGGAAAGATTTATGCCATTTTTCTTTTTTACTAGTAATGGCGGCAATCTGCGATTTTTTAATGGACTGCTACATTGTGGCGGACAGATCGGATACCTAACTGACATTTTTGACACTTTTGGGGGTATCAGTGACATTACTACAGTAATCAGTGCTAAAAATATGCACTGTTACTGTAATAATGACACTGGCAGGGAAGGGGTTAACACTATGGGTGACCAAGGGGTTAAATGTGAGCCTAGGGGAGTGATTCTAACTGTGGGGGGGCGTGGCTTCTGAAATGACCATAGAGACATGTGATCCTACATAGAAGGATCACATGATCTCTATGATCATATTTCCGGGAGAAGGACGGTCGGCTGTGTTTACTCAGCGGGGAGCGATCGATATTGCCAAGCAGCAATCGGAGCTACCTGACACACGCATCGGCTTTCCCGCTGACGAGTGGGGACTGGAGCGCGCCGGCTGTGGCGCGCGCTCGCCCCCAAGCCTCCCGAGAACGAGAAAAGTAGCCATACGTCGTTCTGCCTGTAGGTGCCAGCTTGCCGCTGTAAATATAACGTAAGCGGTCGGCAACTGGTTAAGAACACTAAAAGGTTGATTTACTAAAACGGGATAGTGCAAAAAACTGGTGCACCCCAGATTTTTCATCAAAGTGTAAAAGCAAAGCTCCACCCCAAAAGGGGAAACTCTGCTTATCTGCCTCCTCCCCCCCTCCGCTGCCTCATTTGGCACCTTTTGGGGAAGAGCGGGTATCTGTTTTTGATTTGCCCCCCTCCCCCCCCCCGCAGCCTTCTGGGACACTGCACAGGTCGCAAAAGACTGTGGCCCATTCACAAAGCGCAGCGCCCTTTGCAAAGGCTTCACTGCCGGCATCCCTTAGTCAGGATAGCAGCGCCAGCATCCGATTGAAGAATCAGCTTGGATGAGGACACCGCTGGATGCCTGGACAGGTAAGTACCCTACTATTAACAGTCAACAGCTACAGTATTTGTAGCTGCTACCTTAATTTTTTTTTTTTTTTTTGGGGGGGGGGGGGGGGCGGGAGCCTGGAGCTCCACTTTAATTGCACAAGCTGCATTTAGAAGCAGATTGGCTACCATGCACAGCTGCACTAGGTTTTGCACTCTCCAGTTTTAGTAAATCAACTCTTAGGCCCTCGCTCACAGTCACACCGGTGCGATTTGTCATGTGATTTGACAGTTCCAACATCCCATTGCCAGCAATGGAACCAACTATGTTCACAGTAACTTTCAAAAAAGGTTCCTGCGCTACGTTTGCCAGTGTCATCATTACAGTAACTATGCAAATTTTTCGTGTTTGGGTTTGGTACCTCAGGCCATAAAAAAGTGGGGACTTTAAGGGCAAAGTAACAAAGAATAAATTGAGATAAAAGGTAATAAAAATAAAGTTTTGTTTGCTGTATTAATAACAAAATATATATACAGTGAAAACGATAATTGTGAGGGGCTATAGACCCCTAGGTGAGGAGAAGTGATTAAGTATAGAATAGTGACAGGTGTGAAAGTTGTGACTTTTCATTGGGAAACTTCTCTATGAGAGCAGAGAGTTTCTCCTGCGTTCGCGTCCCAACGCGTTTCGGCTCTCCCTGGAGCCTTTTTCAAGGGTACAAGTCACAATTTATTCATTATTTTCTTGCCATGTGTGGTGGTGTTGATCCCTCTGGAGCAACGAGAGCCTGAGCCGTATAGCGGACTATGTTGTTATTGGTGGCCGCCACTTGTTCAATCTTTACTTCAGATTGTCCCATCAAATAGTCCTCTGGTGCGTGGTGTATTGTCCCCTGGTCGGAACTTGGTATGTCCAACCTTGTGGGATTCCTTGCGGTATGTGAACCTCTTTATGCCGCAGGGATGATATATATATATATATATATATATACACACACACACACATATATATATATATATGTCCAGATCCCAGGCTGTGTATCCTGCCACGGTGGATCACTTGCTTTGGCCAATTGTTCTGGTGCGCCCTCTCAAGGGTTGTTAAAGGTATAGCTGATTCTTTTGATTTGCTGGGCTGTATGTGGCTTCTTCGGTCCTCTCACCTCCCTGGTAGCTGGGGAATGAGGAAATAAGGATCAAAAACCCCCAGAAACTATGCAAATTTTTAGCACTGATTACTGTAGTAATGTCACTGATCCCCCCAAAAGTGTCAAAAATGTCAGTTAGGTGTCCGTTCTGCCGCAATGTCGCAGCCCAGCTAAAAATCGCTGATTCCCGCCATTACTAGTAAAAAAAAATAAAAATAAATTTTTATATATATATATATATATATATATATATATATGTATATATATATATATATATATATATATATATATTAAAAATGACATAAAATCTTTCCCCTAGTTTTGTAGACGCGATAACTTTTGTGCAAACCAATCAATATACAATTATTGAGATTTTTTTTTTTACCAAAAATATGTAGCAGAATACATATTGGCCTAAAATGATAAAAAAAAAAAAATGATTTTTTTGGGAATGTTTTATAGCAGAAAGTAAAATATATTGTTTTTTTTTTCCAGAATTCTCTCTTTTTTGTTTATAGTACAAAAAATAAAAAATTGCAGAGGTGATCAAATACCACCAAAAAAAAAAGCTCTATTTGTGGGGAAAAAGGGAATTTTATTTGGGTACAATGTCGCACGACCGCGCAATTGTCAGTTAAAGTAACGCAGTACCATATCGCAAAAAATGGCCTGGTCATTAAGGGGTAAAATCTTCTTGTCCAGAAGTGGTTAAAGAGGAAGTAAAGTCTTGAACAAAAAAATATTTTTTGTTTACCTGCAAAGTAAATGCATAATGTGCTAGTATGCAACGCATACTAGCACATTACGTGACACTTACCTGCAAACAAAGCCTGCGTCGTCCCCGCTGGTAGCCACATCCATCTTCCCCCGTCTTCCTTCTGGGTCTGCGGACTTTGGCTGTGCTACTGACCGGAGCCGCCGGTCACGGCACAGGGCTCTGAAGAAACGGCATGGGCAGCCGTGCCTTCAGAGCGCATGCACCTATGATGTCATTGGCTGCATGCAATGTAAATATCTTTTAAAACGGTGCAAGTTTAAGAGATATTTACAGTACCTATAGGTATGTGTATGATAAGGCTTGCCTATAGGTACAAACAGTACCCGGGAGTATAAAACCACTTTTAAGGTCTCCATCGACTACTGTACATCCTTCCCATCACAGTTCCTGCTACCCTTCCAAGTTGGCTATCCATACACACAAAAATTAGATAGCACAAACAAAATTGCAGCTGAAATTTTCTTTTTTGTTGAAAATCGCAAACCAATCAAATACATAAAACCTAATACAAAATCTCTGTACTAAGGTAGTCAATGACCTGTAGGATATGATGGACTGCTAGGGCTAATTCACACCACATAGCTATCAAATTGGTGGTAGTGTTCATACAGCCGCTGCATCCCAAATTAGATGAATGGAACTGCCTGCATGCAGATGTATGCAACACCTGGGCATCCTGTGCAGGGAAAAAAAAAAAAATAATAAATTTTTGACTTATCGTAAAATCCATTTCTCTGCGTTCATTGACGGACACAGCTCTTCAGGATTCTTGAACCATTATACTGCCTCCTACAGGAGTAGGACACTAGGCAGAAAAATAACTTGACTATGCCTATGGGCAGCCCCTGGTGGTATACTCCCCCCTCTCTGCTATAGGTCCCCCTCTCTGCTATTTGTTACAAGCAGTGTCAGAAGTATTACAACTCCATAGAGGGGTGGATGCCATGTCAATCAATGAATGCAGGGAAATGGATTTTACGGTATGTCAAAAATCACATTTTCTCTTGTTCATTGACGGACACAGCTCTTCAGGATTGGGACCATTGGGACGCTTTTGGGACCATTGGGACGCCCCAAAAGCATGAAGGGTGGGACAACAACAAAAACCCCCAACAGTAGCCAACCAGGTAACAGGAGTTCAAAAAAATAAATAAGAAAACAACTGGAGCCCAACCTGAACAATACACCCCAAAGAGGGAACAGACACTCTAAACAGCAGCCTGCAAAACATTGCAGCTAAAAGGAAGCATCCGCAGATGCCAACATATCCACTTTATAGAATTCAGTGAAAGTGTGCAAAGATGACCAAGTGGCCGCCTTGCAAACCTGCGCTACTGATGCCTAATGACGGAAGGCCCAAGAAGCACTGAGCACCCGAGTAGAGTGCCCAGTTACAGGAAAGGAGGAACCTGACTGAGTCACTGTCTGTCTATACCATCTTAAAATGATCTCAGAAAAAGTTGACAGCCCTTTTCTTGGTCCATCCGTGAGCACAAACAGCGAGTAGGACCTTCGAAAAGACTCCGTAGCGGCCAGATACACCTAAATTGCCCGAACGTCATCCAGGGCATGCAACACAAATTCCTTAGGATGTTTGGGTCTGTGACACAGGGAAGGCAACACAATATCTTCATTCAAATGGAAAGCAGAGACTACTTCAGGAAGGAACGATGGCACTACTTCAGGAAGGAACGATGGCCGTGGATGCAGGGCCACCTTCGCCCTGTGAACCACTAGATAGAACGACAAGACAAAGCCGCCAAATCTGACACCCTGCAAGCAGAGGTGATAACCACCAAAAAAGCCACCTTCGTGACAGCGCAGGTAAAGGGAGGTTTTTGAAAAACCGAAAGAACCAGGTTCAAAACCCACGGTAGCAGAGGAGAATGTACAGGCGGAGTAAAATGACGAACCCCTTGAAGGTAGGTACGCACCAATGAATGGGAAGCCAAAAGGTCTTTGAAAAAGACTGCCAAGGCAGACACTTGGGCTTTCACGGTGCTCAAAGCCAGTTTCTGATCAACACCTAGTTGAAGAAAGGCCAGAATTTAAACCACCGAAAAGGAACGCGGATGAACTCCCCGAACCGCACACCAGGAAATGTACGCCTTCCACGTCCGATGATAAAGCTTATAAAACCTAGATTTTCTCGCCTTTAACATGGTTGGAATCACCGAGTCAGACAAGCCCCTGTCCTCTCAAGCAGATGGAAGATCTGCTCTTGAGACAACAAATTGTCCCTGAGGGGAAACCTCCAGGGGACCTCGGGGACCAGCAGGTCTGTGTACCTAGACCGGCGAGGCCAGTCCTGAGCCACCTGAAAGACCGGAAACCCCTTTGGCCTCAATCCTGCGTAGAAGGCGCGGAAGAAGCTGGAGTGGAGGAAAGGCATAAATCAGATGGTACCAGTTCCATGGAGCCACCAGAGTGTCCGTGGTGTCTGCCAGAGGATCCCGTAACCTGGCCATGAACCTTGGCACCTTTATGTGAAGCCAAAATGCCAAAAGATCCACTTCGGGAGTGCCCCACCACAGACAAATCCGATGAAACACATTCGGATGAAGGGACCATTTCTCCTGGTCCAACGCCTGATGACTAATGTAATACGCCTGCCAATTTCCCACACTGGAAATATGCATGGCAGAGAGGGCCGGAACGAACTGTTCTGCCCACTGGAGAATGCCGGACACCTCCAGGGCTGCTAATACACTCTCTGTGACACCCTGGTGATTCACATAAGCCATGGCCGTGCCGTTGTCCAACTGAATCCGCACTGGGAGCCCCCCCCGGAGCTGCTCCGTACAATGATCCCGGCAGCCGGATAGTTCCAACGTCCAACAGTTCTGGGCACAGTTCAGCCCCAGGACCCCTCCCCACCTGGACAGGCAGGCATCTGTCGTGACCACTGTCCAGTACAAGGGGAGAAAGAACTTGCCCTGTAGCATAACCAGGGAGCGCAGCTATAAGACCAGAGAACAGTTTGTCGTCCGACTCAGAGAAATTACATTTGGGACACTTGTCCCATTTGACCAAAATCCCCTTTTGAAGGAGTCTCGTGTAGAACTGTGCAGACGGAACCGCCTCGAAGGTGGACATCGAAAGTGCACGCCCGAAGGGACAACCACTTGTGGGCTAGCAACAGTTGAATCGCAGAATGCAACTTCTGCAACTTTTCCAGAGGAAGGAACACTCCGGCTAGAGCTAAATCCAGAGTTGGCCCCAGATAATCCAATCTCCTGGTCGGACCAGGACAGACTTCTGAAAATTCAAAAGCCAACCTATCTCTCACAATGTCTGGAGAGTCATTTCCACATCGGCCGCCAGAGCCTCTGCTCGCAAGAGGAGGTCGTCAAGGTACCCCAGCACAGCAATCCCCTGCTGACGCAGCAATGCTAAGGACTGGGGCCAACACTTTCATGAAGAACCGAGGAGCAGAGGCTAGACCAAATGGTAATGCCCCAAAGTGATAGTGCTCCTTTCTCACAGTGAATTGGAGGAAAAGCTGATGGCAGGTTCAAATTGGAATGTGCAGGGAGGCATCTTGACGTCTAAAGAAGCCAGGGAACCCCCTTGATGCAAAGATGCCACCACCATCCGAAAGGACTCCACCCTGAATTATTGCACCCACACAAAACGGTTCAGGGCCTTGAGGTCCAGAATAAGACGAACATGCCCTCCTTCCTGGGAATCATGAAAGGGTAAGAATAAAACCTCCAAAAACCTTCTGACACCGGAACCAGGATGATCACGCCCTGGGACAAAAAACCAGATACAATCACCTTTTGGACCCACGGGTCGCTGACCCAGAAGGTCCACGACCCTGGGAGCAGCAAAGACATTCCCCCACCCCAGACATTGATGGGGGGGGGGGCAAACCTGCATGCCAAAGGGGCCTTGTCAGCAGGTCTGGAAAAGCCTGCACGCCGATTGCCAGACCCAGGCAGCTAGAAAACTCCCGAAGAGGCTGTGGGGGGGGCTTGGATTTTTTTCTCAAGTCCCTGAGGGACAAAAAACCTTCTTGAGGGCTGAAAAGGAAGTCCTACGCCACCAGCAAGGCACCTTCCCATTCCCAGACTGTGGAAGGAAGGTACTCTTACCCCCCATCAGACTCCTAATGAGGTCATCCAGGGAAGCCTCAAACAGGCACACACCCTGAAAAGACAATTCAGTCAGGGCCCTCTTGGAGGTTTGATCCGCAGACCAACAATTCAGCCACAAAATACGTCTAAGGACCACTGCCGAGACAGATAGCTTAGAGACTCACGGGAACTGCATCCAATGATGCATTGCAGACAAACTGCAGACCCTGGACCAACCGATTTGCCAGTTTGCCATAGACAGGGGGAAACTGGCAACCCCCCCATGGCCAGATGCTAAAGGGTCGCCCACGCCGTCAGTGTCTGAGACTCGAGAGCGGAGGCCAAAACAGGCCGCAATAAGGCACCAGGGTGTGGGTGACAGGACAGATATGTCCACAGCAGCCTCGGCTGCATCCTCCAACATAAATGGCTCCTGCACTGATGCAATCAGTGCATCTACCAGTGCCTTTCTGTGCGGTGCAGAAGCCATGGAGAAATCATCCTCACTGTCTGATGGGTCAGGGAAACGTGGACTCAGACCCTGTAGGGTGGTCCCATCCGTAGCGACCGAACCAGATGCAGGATCTGATGAGGACAGGAGAGGGCGGGGGGCGCATTTGCTAAGCCAACGGCATCGCGACTCAAGCCTCCACAGGGGGGGTCCCCCGCGGGTGCCCTTCCCAGGAGGCAGACAATGGAAGGGAAGACCTGCGAACAGGCTATTCACATAGTACTACTAGGAAAGGCAGATGTTCCACATTACCATGGCAGCTAAATCTGCCTGGGACCCCGTTTGCTCTCACCTCCGCCCCCCCCCCCCCCCAGAGCCACCCTACCAGAAGGGGATGGCCTAGCAGGCCACAAAGCAGCGGCCTACAATTCTTTGGCCGCTCGACCTGAGGGACCATAAAGCCTACAGTTTCGGCCGCGAGAGCACGATTTGCAGGGAACCTGCAACCAGCCAGGGGAGCGGAGGGGAGACTGGTGTCCCAGGGCACAATAGTGGCTTCAGCCACCGCAAATGGGGCCGCCCCATACAAGGTTCAGTTAGTAGGCTGTGGCCTAAATTTTAGGCCTGTCTGACCGCGTGGTACTCAGACCCGCAAATACAGGGCCACCCGCTCCCCAGGCCCACCAGCTGTCCCAAGGTGACCCAAAAAAAGAAGACCACCAACCCCATAGCAGGCCCACCGAGGGCAACAGGGGTACAGCGTGCTTACAGGCACCAAGCCCAGGGGCACCCACAGTCTGGGCACCAGCCACCCACCCCTCATGAGCACAGGCAGACAATGCCACCCAGGGAGGGGGGGTGAGGAAAGAGAACCCCAGAGTGACTGCAAACCCTAGAGAGTACCCGCGCCCCACACCGCATCTTGGAAGAGAGGGGGCCCTTACTTATCAATCCAGCGAAGCGTGCGGGTAACACTCTCAAGACAGGAACCTCCTCGCCACCGAAGTGGGGGAGCTGTCGGCCAGAAGAGACCCGGTCGTATGCGACCTTGCGAGACGTTTAACTCCAGTGGAGATATGTCGCAACCGACCGATTGTGCAGCTACGGTCCGCGCACGCTCACTGCCCAGACTGGGGTGACCACTGGATCTAGATTATCCAGCCTCTC
The DNA here is from genome assembly GCF_965119305.1 of Pelophylax lessonae. Taxonomy (NCBI): domain Eukaryota; kingdom Metazoa; phylum Chordata; class Amphibia; order Anura; family Ranidae; genus Pelophylax; species Pelophylax lessonae. Next base: position 493,324,077 of record NC_138771.1, read on the forward strand.
ACCCAGTCTGGGAGTCGATTGTAGATCTCGCAAGGAAAAAAAAAAAAATTGAAGAAAAAAAGCCATTTAAAAAGAAATAAATTGCCAGGACCTGAGATCTCAGCAAGGAACTAGGTCCTTACTTCGGACTAGGCAGAAAAAAAAAAAAAACTGAGGACCTAAAGCAGAGAGGGGGACTATACCACCAGAGACTGCCAATAGGTGTAGTCAAGTTCTTTCTTCTGCCTAGTGTCTTACTCCTGTAGGGGGCAGTATAACCCAATGGTTTAAGAATCCTGAAGAGCTGTGTTCGTCAATAAATGAAAGAAAAATAGGGCCCTCACATAGGTGTACATTTAAAGTGGAAATATAATCCCCTTGGCTCCAGCGATGCTGCTTCCTTGAGCTCCCTACCGGCCGCTGACATCTTCGAGCAGCCAGCTTCCAGGAATCGTGTGTCCGCTTCATTCATTGCCTGGGCCAATATGATGTGACTCCCAGACATGTGCATGTGTGGCTCACTGTACAGGGGCGTATTGACAGGTAGGTAACTTAGCACAGTGGCTAATTGAATACTTTGTCCACCTAGCAGCACTGGGGTCATTGGTTCAAATCCCAACAACAGAGCCTGCGTGGGTTTCCTCTGGGTACTCTGGTTTCCTCCTACACTCCAAAGACATGCTGGTAGGTTAATTGGCTCTAGGATGTGTATGTATGAATGCGAGTTAGGGACCTTAGATTGTAGGCTCCTTGAGGGTAGGGACTGATGTGAATGAATACATATATGTAAAGCGCTGCGTTAATTGAGAGCACTAAAGAAGTACCAGAAAAAAAATAAAAAATAATGCAGAAGACAAAGCAGGTTTTTTCTGCATTAAAACTCCTGCCTGTTTGTCCACTTTACATAACGTTCCAATTTAAATATACCCAGAGGCGTAACTAGAGCCTTCAGGGTCCCGATGCAAGAAACCATGAAGGGCCCCCCCAGATCCCTGGCCGGGGCCCTTCCCTTCAAGCCCAGGGCTCTTCCCACTAATCCTGGGGCTCTTTATTCTCGTTGCATGGCCTTTTATTACGGTCCCGCAGCAGGATCCTTTCACAAGTTCTGCAGTGGGCTCCCTTCCTGCAATCTTGGGGCCTCCCCACAGTGGTGCAATGCCAGGGCCCGGTCGCAAGTGTGACTTTTGCAATCCTGGAAGTTCACCCACTGGTTTGCTACTGGGCCCCCTGGAGCATGGGGCCCGGTAGCAATCGCAACCCCTGCAACCCCTGTAGTTACGTCCCTGAATATACCCTTGTGAATGAGGCTATGGATCAAAAACAAGGAGCAATTGCTACCTGAGGAAGGGGTCCACCGCGACCCCCATTTGTTGCTCATTTGTGGTAGTGAATAGATGGGCCGAACACGCAGCAGAACTCCAGAATGAGTACCCCATATTCATTCACATGGGGGGCAGGATCTGGGGACCCCTGGTTAAAAGGGGGCTTCTAGATTCCGATGGGCCCCCTGCCCTCAGAACCTCACAACCACAGTCCAGGGTTGTGGGGAAGAGACCCTTGTCCACATCAACATGGGGACAAGGTGCTTTGGAGTGGGGGGGGGGCAGAGCCCCCCGCTCCAAAGCACCCACCACCCCATGTTTAATGCATGTGACCTGGTATGGTTCAGGAGAGGAGCACTCCCCCCCCCCCCCTTTCCTGACCTGCCAGGCTGCAAGCTCGGATAAGGGTCTTGTATGAATTTTGGAAGGACCCCACGCATCTTTTTTGCAAAAGGCCTCGATGGTAAGGTTTGTCTTTTTGCTGATGACACAAAGATATGTAACAGGGTTGATGTTCCTGGAGGGAAACGCCAAATGGAAAAGGATTTAGGAAAACTAGAAGAATGGTCAGAACTCTGGCAACTGAAATTTAATGTGGATAAGTGCAAGATAATGCACCTGGGGAAAGGGATTTAGGAGTAATTATTTCAGAAGACTTAAAAGGTGGGAAGACAATGTAATAGAGCAGCACGAAATGCCAGCAGAATGCTTGGATGTATAGGGAGAGGTATAAGCAGTAGAAAGAGAGAAGTGCTTATGCCGCTGTACAGAACACTGGTGAGACCTCACTTGGAGTATTGTGCTCAGTACTGGAGGCAATATCTCCAGAAGGATATAGATACTCTAGAGAGAGTTCAGAGAAGAGCTACTAAACTAGTACATGGATTGCAGGAAAAAACTTACCAGGAAAGGTTAAAGGACCTTAACATGTATAGCTTGGAAGAAAGAAGAGACAGAGGGGATATGATAGAAACTTTTAAATACATAAAGGGAATCAACTCGGTAAAGGAGGAGAGCATATTTAAAAGAAGAAAAACTACCACAAGAGGACACAGTTTTAAATTAGAGGGGCAAAGGTTTAAAAGTAATATGAGGAAGTATTACTTTACTGAGAGAGTAGTGGATGCATGGAATAACCTTCCTGCAGAAGTGGTAGCTGCAAATACAGTGAAGGAGTTTAAGCATGCATGGGATAGGCATAAGGCTATCCTTCATATAAGATAGGGCCAGGGACTATTCATAGGATTCAGATATATTGGGCAGACTAGATGGGCCAAATGGTTCTTATCTGCCGACACATTCTATGTTTCTATCTTTTTTTTTTTTTTTTTTTTGGAATGGGGTTTCCCTTAAAATCCATACCAGACCCGAAGGGCCTAGTACTTTTGGGGAGGGGGGGGGGGGAACCCACGCCGGTTTTGACTGTTTTTTCCTTTTTAATTCAGCTGTCAGCGGGGAAGCCCGTTGACAGCTGATGACTCTTCGGTTGTTAAGGACGCCACAGCCGGCTTCCTGGCCCCGTTTAACAGCCAGCTTTTACTGCGCCTTGATTGGGCGCAGAATGCACTGTGCAGTGCGCAGTGGGAACACCCTGCAAATTCATGTGTTCCCTGAACAGGGCGATGTTCGGCCCGAACTCATGCTTGAGCCGAACGGTTCGCCCAACACTACTTAAGTGCTGGGTTTTCCTGTACATGATCAGAGAATTTGTGATCTATCTGCCCTGTGTGCACTTTACTGCAGAGGTAATGTGTGGTTTGGAAAAATTCAGCATGTATGCATTTTTTTTCCACACAAAAACGCATGTAAATTTCACATACATGCAACACAAGTAAAAAGTAAAAGAATATGGTGACAGAAAATAAATGAAAAATCAGTGGAAGTCATCCCAAAAAAAAAAAAAAAATGAAAAAAAAAACAGGCAAACGCATATTAGTAGGTAGGTAGGTGAGGTTGAATAAAGACCATAGTCCATCCAGTTCAACCTGTGTAGGTGTGTGTGGCCGTAATCATCTCTCATACCCCTGAATGTTTTTCTCCTTGAGATGTACGTCTAAAGCCCTGTACACACGTACCGAATGTCGGCCGAACGATCAGCCGTCTTTTGTCCGGTGCTGTCCTGTCGGTTGAAAAGTGCTAAAGACTGCACACGAGTTTTGTCGGCCAACAACAGCCGACTGCAGAAGTGATGCCATGTGCTGCACACCCGATTCTGTTCGGCCGAAAAGTCGCAGTCAGTTGTCGGAAGCATCATACTAACAAGCCGACAATCGGCCGATCGTTCGGCAGCCAAATATTTACGGCCGACAATCGCTACGTGTGTACGGGCCTTAAGAGTCTTTTGAAAGCCACCATACTTCCCGCAGAAACCACCTCTTGTGGTAGAGAATTCCACAATCTTGTAGCCCTAACAGTAAAGAATCCCCCCCCCCCACGTTGCCTGAGGTTAAAACGCTTCTCCTCCAATCGCATTGTATGCCCCCAAGTCCTCATGCAATCCTTTCGACTGAACAGCTTTTTTTCTATGCTGAGATCACCATTGAGATACCGTATTTATCGGCGTATAACACGCACTTTTTCCTCCTAAAAATGGAGGAAAAAGCAGCAGTGCGTGTTATACGCCGATATTAAAAAAAAAAAAAAAAAAACAAAAACAAAAAAAAAAAAAAAAAAACGGCCAGGAAGCATTGCCGAGAGCAGAAGGGGGCGGGCCGAACCGAGGAGAAGAGAGAACAAGCGAGCACAGTCATCGGAAGTCCCGCCTATGACAGACGTCACACGTCTCGGCAGAGGAGGCGGGACTTCGATGACTGCGCTCGCTCGTTCTCCCTTCTCCTCGGCTCGTCCCGCCCCCTTCTGCTCTTATGACAGCTCGTCCTTCCTTCTCGGCCCGGCCCGCCCCTTCTGCTCTCGGAGTCGGCGCTGCTTCCCGGTCTTTTTTAAAACAAATGAGGTCAGTTCCAATGGCGCTTGCGATGCTGCATATTTGGACATTTTGCTTGCGAGGTTGCTTATATGGACACTTGGTGGGCTGCATGTATGGACACTTGGTGGGCTGCATGTATGGACACTGCTGGTGGGCTGCATGTATGGACACTGCTGGTGGGCTGCATGTATGGACACTGCTGGTGGGCTGCATGTATGGACACTGCTGGTGGGCGGCATTCATGGACACTGCTGGTGGGCGGCATTCATGGACACTGCTGGTGGGTGGCATTCATTGACACTGCTGGTGGGCGGCATTCATTGACACTGCTGGTGGGCGGCATTCATTGACACTGGTGAGATATCATTTGATTAAAAAAAAAAAAAAAAAATGTTCTGAGTTCAAAGCTGTTTATGTTAAATTTAATTTTTTTCCTGAAATTTCTCTCCAAATATTGGGGTGCGTGTTATACGCCGGCGCGTGTTATACACCGATAAATACGGTATTTATAAATTGCTATTATGTCCCCTCTCAGGCGTCTCTTCTCCAGGGAGAATAAATCAAGCGACTGCAGACGCTCTTCATAATTAAGGTCCTCCAATCCCCTAATTAGTTTAGTTGCCCTTCTCTGGACTCTCTCCAGCTCCAACACATCCCTCCTGGAGGCGACCAGAACTGGACAGAATACTCCAGATGCGGTCAGACCAGAGTCTTATAAAGTGGAAGGATTATAGTCTTATCTCTGGAATGCATCCCTTTTTTATGCATGCTAATATTCTGCTGGCTTTGGCAGCTGCCGCTTGACATTGCATGCTATTGCCTAGTCTATCCTCTACCAAGACTCCCAGATCTTTCTCCATTTTTGATTCCCCCAAAGGTTCCCCCCCCTAAAGTGTATTGTGCTTTTATGTTTTTAATCCCCAAGTGCAAAACCTTACACTTCTCTACATTAAACCTCATTTGCCATGTCGTTGCCCACTCTGTTATTTTGTCCAGGTCATTCTGTAGGATATCTGCTTCATGCTGTGCAGTTATTGCCTTGCCCAATTTTGTGTCATCTGCAAAAACTGATATCGAACCAGTGTTAATTTCGTCGACTAAAACGTTTTCGTCGACTAACACAATTCAGATGACTAAAATACGACTAAAACTAAAATGGCATTTTAGTCTTAAGACTAAAATACGACTAAAACTAAAATGGCATTTTAGTCAAAAGACTATAACTAAAACTAAATCGAAATTTGCTGCCAAAAATTAACACTGGTGCATGCTCAAAGCATAAATAATAACATATTAGATTTTTCACTCCAGGACCAGCAGTAGTATATAATGAGTTTGGAAATTGTAGAGAAATGCTTAAATAATGCATTACAAATTACAATTGAACTACACCCATTTGATTATAGATGACTAAAATGAGTTTTAGTCGACTAAAATGTAGGGCGTTTTAGTCGACTAAAATATACTGGAGTTTTAGTCGACTAAATACGACTAAAACTAAAACACTTGCAGAAGACTAAAATAGGACTAAAACTAAAATGCCATTTTAGTCCTAAGACAAACTAAATTGAAATTTGCTGCCAAAATTAACACTGTATCGAACTACTGATCCCGTCCTCAATGCTGTTTATGAATAAATTGAACAAGGTTGGTCCCAGGACTGAGCCTTGGGGGACCCCACTTACCACCAGTCTGAGTATGCGCTATTTATTACCACCCTTTGGACACGCCCTTTTAGCCAGTTCCGTATCCAAGAGCAAACCCTGTGGTCGATGCCTGCAGACCTTATTTTATAAATTAAGCGCTTGTGGGGAACTGTATCAAACGCCTTAGCGAAATCCAGGTACACCACATCCACTGGTCTCCCCCTATCTAGCTCACAGCTCACCTCTTCATAGAATGTTAAGAGATTGGTTTGACAAGAACGCCCATTTGTAAACCTGTGCTGATTACTGCTGATGATGTTGTTGTCTTTAGCAAACTCTACGATATAGTCCCTTATCATCCCCTCCAGAAGTTTACATACTATTGATGTCAGACTGACAGGCCTATAATTTCCCGGGACATGCCTCTGCCCTTTTTTGAATATCGGTACCACGTTTGCTTTCCTCCAATCCCCTGATACATTTCCTGTCATAATACTGTCAGCAAAGATCATGAACAGTGGTCTAGATATAACCTTACTAAGTTCTTTGAGTACACTTGGATGTACGCCACCCGGGCCTGGTGATTTATTTGTGTTAATTTTATCCAGCCTTTTTCTGATTTCACCCTCCGTTAGCCATAGCGGCAAGTCCTGTGTATTACTACTAACCATACAGTCATGGTCAGTGTACCCCTCCTTTTCCTGTGTAAAGACTGACGAGAAAAAAACGTTCAGCACGGTTGCTTTTTCAGTGTCCTCTGTAACCATCCTCCCATCATCGTTAATTATGTGTGCAACATGCTCTGCCCTAGTTTTTTTGCTGTTGATATATTTAAAGAATTTCTTTGGGTTCTTTTTACTATCCTCCGATATTTGTCTCTCAGAGTTGATTTTAGCCATTTTGATTTTGTATTTACTTTTCTAATTTGCCTCCTTGTATTGCTCGAAAGCCGATACTGTGCCCTCTGATTTATAGTTCTTGAAGGCCATTTTTTTCCCCCTAATAAAAGTTTTTTATCATTACGGTTTAGCCAGTCAGGTTTGGCTTTGTCTCTTCTAAATTGATTTCCCATAGGAATGCACTGCGAGATGCATTTGTTTAATATGTTCCTAAAGCATTCCCATTTTTCCTCCGTGGTCAGTGTTCCCAGTTTACCCTTTCCATCATTGAGCACAATTTGGGAAAGTTTGCCCTTCTGAAGTTTATGGTTCTTATGTTCCCCTCTTGCCTTGTTATATTGTTATTTACGCTAAATGTGATCATCCTGTGATCGCTAGAGCCCAGGTTGTCCTGGCTCCTACCTCCAAGATTAGGTCTGGGTCATTAATGATCAATAGATCCAGGACTGCATTTTCTCTAGTAGGAGAATCCACCAACTGAGACATGTAGTTGTCCTGTAACGTTTCCATGAATAGATGGGCCTTCTGTGAGTGTGTAGTCCCCTCTTCCCAGTCAATGTCGGGATAATTGAAGTCCCCCAATATGAAGACTGATCCCAGTTTTGCCACTTTACCCAACAGTGATATAAATTCCAGCTCTACCTCCTCCCTTTGGTTGGGTGGCCTTTAGCAAACCCCCACAATTACTTTTCCCTTTTCTTCTTCCCTATGGAGTTCTACCCACACGGATTCTAACTCCATACTCATCCCTTCCAAATTATCACTCCTCTCTATCACCCTTACATTATTCTTGACATAGAGACATACCCCTCCCCCTCTTTTTCCTACCCTGTCCTTCCGGTACACCGAATACCCTTGGATATTGGCCGTCCAGTCATGTGAGGGGTCGAACCAAGTTTCTGTTATTCCCACAAGATCTATGTCCTCCTCATGTACTAACATTTCCAACTCATCCATTTTATTAGCTAGGCTCCTGGCATTTGCATATACAGTACCCCTCTTAGTTTTGTGGAAGGTGATAGTGAATGGTGATTGTTTTTATTCCTGTTTGGTCTGGTCTGAGGTTTTCCCGCACAGACCCCCCAATTGACTTTATGGAACTACTGTCGCTGCTGACTCTACTACTACCTTCTGTCCTTTGCTCCCTCCTGACTGACTCTACTTCTGAGCCCTCCCCCTGTCTCCTAGATTAAAAGCCCCTCCAACTTTGTGGCCATCTTTCTCCCCAAAACACTGAATAACATATTGATGCACGCACTTTTTCCTCAGACACTAGAGATGGGCGACTTCTACTATCCTGTTCCTTCAGGTAAATGAGTTTTGGCACCAAAACAAAATCAGACAACCAAAAAAGAAGATTGACATTCAAATTTTCTTCAGTGTTTTGCTGATTTTCTCTGTACTGATATCAAACATCCATCCAGGTCACTCCTCAGAATGAATAGAAGGGATTATTTGTCTATAAATGCCATGACTCATGCACTGCGCCCTTTGACATAAAAATACTGTTTTGCAAGTGAAAGCATTGTCACATAGGCAGGAGAAGGGTGGGGATTGCGTTGCTGCGGACGGTCACTAACAACATAAAACTTGGGCCCGGTTCACACTTATGCGATGCAGGATCCCTGCGAATCCACTGCGGGTTCCCGCATCACATTCAAATCGCAGGCAGTTCACACTGCCATATGCGAATCGCTGAGGTGTCAAAATAAATTTAACGACAACCCCCAGATCAGTTTGCATATCACAGTGCGAACTGACAGTTCAGACATGAATCGGATCGCATTGGTGTGAACCGATTCTGCTGCGGACCCAAAAAAAGGGTCCTGTGCGTGTTCTGTCCGAATCAGATGCAAATTCAGCCATACAATCTTCTCAGGGAGGAAGCTGCAGACCTGTCAGTATAGAAGGATGGCTTAGCGCCTGAGACCCCCCCCAGATGAAGTGGAAGGAAGGAAAGCTGGGCCAATGAAGATAACAAAAGTGAGATTTCATTAGGAAAAAATATATAACAAACAGACCTTTCTTAAAAACAATCTCAGACCTTATCTAAAGTAAGTTGGTTTCCCTTTGAAAGAGACTGAAGAGGGATGTGCTCTTATATACGGGAGGAAAATAAAAAAAAGCTATAACCCCTAATAAATAAGTATTGGGACGCCTGCCTTTGCACCCACATAAACTTTAATGGCATCCCAGTCTTATGCTGGCCATACACTAAAAGAAATGTCGGCCGAAATTCGATCATTTGGACAGTTCATTCGTTTCTCAGCCAGTTAATGGGCACGAATCGGTAGTGACGTTTTTGAGCCGAAAAAGAGAAGTTTGGAAACTTTCTGACGAACAAACGATAAATTGAAAGGTAATGCGTTTCTTGTCCAAACTGTTTTCTCTAGGTATATGTGAAAAAACAAACAAAAAAGAGATTTACATCCATTGAACGATTTATAAGTGCCGGTTCACACTAATACGACTTGTCAGGCGACTTGGTCAGCCTGGCAAGTCGTGCACCGTCTCTCCCATAGTCTAGTACAGGACCGGTTCTAATAGGAGCGACACAAGTCACTCCGACTTAGAAAAAGGGTCCTGTACTACTTCGGGGCAGAGTTGTATAAAGTACTCGAAACCCATAATTGAGTAATAGTACAAGTGCTCGATCAAAAAGTGACTTGAGTAGAAGTACTAAAGTATTCAACATTTTTTGTACTTAAGTATTGCAAGTAGTTTTTTTTTTTAATTTTCTACTCAAGTACTGAAAGTAAAAGTACCAGTAGTGTTGAAAAAAAATTGCTACTTAAGTACTGAAAGTAAAAGTACAAGTACTGTGTTATGTAGTTATTAAAGAAAGAAGTCAAAAGTTTGAACATCATATTGTTTTTTATTATTTCAAATGCAGCTTTTATTTATACATACAGTAGCATTTATTTTCGTATGCGCTGATAATACACATGTTTTGAGCTTCATGAAACCTGCCATCTACTGTTCTGGCAGTGGTAATTTTTATAATTGTAACGAGTAACTATGCAGCACAAAAAAAAAAATAAAAAATATTGGAGTAGAAGTATTGAAATCATTGAAAAAATGTAGTGAAGTAAAAGTGGAAGTAGGAGAAGAAAATTATACTCTAGGAAAGTACAGATACTGCCTTTCGGTACTTAAGTACAGTAGTGAAGTAGTTCTACTTAGTTACTATACATCTCTGCTTCGGGGCGACCTGGAGGCGACTTGCATTGACATTAATTTTATGAAGTCCGTGCAAGTCGCGCTGCACGCGACTTCACAGGTCGCCCCCTAAGTCGGAGCGACCTAGTGTGAACGGGTACTTAGTCATTACATGATGGCACAATCGTATGCTCTCACAGCCGAGTGTTTGTTTTTCTAAAATGAGTTTGAACGATTTTTCGTATAGTGTATGGCCAGTCTTAGTCCGTAGGGTTCAATAATGAGTTGGCCCACCCTTTGCAGCTTCAACTCTTCTGGGAAGGCTGTCCACAAGGTTTTAGTGCAAGATATGTGTAGCGCTTAACCCATAAAAATATATCAGTGACTAATTCAACTCATATACTGTATTCCAACCAGTGATATCCACCAAATCAATAGTGATCACCAATAAGTCCATAAAATAGTCTCAATACGATGAATATACACATAAAAATAAAAAAAGCAAAAAAAAAAACCAAAAACAATTTGTCCCTGCGACTAATGTCACTAAATGTGAAAATCCCACTGTAGCAAGTTCCGATAACTGGATGTTGTTCCCTATGGCGACTTGTAAAGCGATTTTTAATAAACAGGGCTGCTTACCAAACGTAGTTTGTCTTCCAAGCAGAGGTGTAACTAGAACCTTCAGGGCCCCCGGTGCAAAAAACATGAAGGGCCCCCCGGACCCCTGGTCGGGGCCCTGCCCTTCAAGCCTGGGGCTCTTTATTCTCATTGCGGGGCCCTTTATTACAGTCCTGCAGCGGGACCCTTTCAAGTTCTGCAGTGGGCCCCCTTCCTGCCATCTTAGGCCCTCCTCACGGTGGTGGAATGCCAGGGCACGCGGTCACAAGTGTGACCTTTGCGATCCTGCAAGTTCACCCACTGGTGTCAGTAGTTTTTATTTTTTGGTGTTTTAATTGTATTATTTTTTTATATCATTTTATCTTATTTTTTTACAGTGTCACTTACTATGACTCGGTCCATTCGGAAAAGGAAGGAGCTGGTAAATTACATATTTACTGACCCCTTCCTAGTTTTTTATTGTGACACATCCCCTGCAGCAGCCGGCAGGAGAGAGGAGGGGGGAAGCCAGCAGCACAGTGGGGGGGGGGGGGGGGGGGGTCAGGGAGCACACAGGGGCCCAGAGACAGCAAGGACACAAGTGAACTGGATAGGATGAGGGGCGAGGGCAGCATACAGAGGAACCAATCCCCTCCATTTTAGTCCTGCAGCTACAGGAGGAAAAAGGAGGACAGTGATTTCTCTAGATCAGTGGTTCTTAACCTTGTTGGAGGTACTGAACCCCACCAGTTTCATATGCGCATTCACCGAACCCTTCTTACTTGGAAAAATAAAATATGATTTTTTTCAAATTCAAAACATAGGTATATATTTAGGTATATATTTATACATAGGTGCACAAAATGAACAAAACCATTAAAGAACAAAACCATTAAAACATGATTTTCACAAAAAAACAAAAACATAATAATGAATATTTACTGCAAATCAGTGTGACTTCTGCTGTTGTCTTTCAGAGACCAGTTCAGAATTGACCTCCGCCGAACCCGCGAGACTGACTCACCGAATCCCTGGGGTTCGATCGAACCCAGGTTAAGAACCACTGCTCTAGATGCTGCCCCCGTCGTCCCTCCTATCAAGGTGTACAGAGGAGCTACACAGGCCCCGGGAGCATGGGGCCCGGTTGCAATTGCAACCCCTATAGTTAGTCCCCTGCTTTCAAGTTAATGGACAGACCTGGGTTCACTTTAAAGAAGAAGATGGCAGGATCCATTTATTAGACTTCTCACCAGTATGAGGGAGGAGGGTACAGAATTGGAGGAATGGCAGGATCCACTCATTAGACTTCTCACCAGTATGAGGGAGGAGGGTACAGAATTGGAGGAATGGCAGGATCTACTCATTAGACTTCTCACCAGTATGAGGGAGGAGGGTACAGAATTGGAGGAATGGCAGGATCTACTCATTAGACTTCTCACCAGTATGAGGGAGGAGGGTACAGAATTGGAGGAATGGCAGGATCTTCTCATTAGACTTCTCACCAGTATGAGGGAGGAGGGTACAGAATTGGAGGAATGGCAGGATCCACTCATTAGAATTCTCACCAGTATGAGGGAGGAGGGCTCTCAATGTCATGTGTTCAGAAACCATATATGGCAGATATATGAAAAAAACACATAGTGTGATTCGGCACATAGAATGGAAAAAGGAAAGGAGGTAAAGAATTGCACTCACATGAAATCCTTATACCGTGTATTAGGTGCGAAGTCTAATGAGTGGATCCTGCCATTCCTCCAATTCTGTACCCTCCTCCCTCATACTGGTGCGAAGTCTAATGAGTGGATCCTGCCATCTTCTTCTTTAAAGTGAGCCCAGGTCTGTCCATTAACTTGGAAGACCAACTACATTTGGTAAGCAGCCCTGTTTACTAAAAATCGCTTTACAAGTCGCCATAGGGAACAACATCCACTTATCGGAACTTGCTACAGTGGGATTTTCACACTTAGTCGCAGGGACAAATTGTTTTTGTTTTTTTTGCTTTTTTTATTTTTATGTGTATATTCATCGTATTGGGACTATTTTATGGACTTTTTGGTGATCACTATTGATTTGGTGAATATCACTTGTTGGAATATACGAGTTGAATTTGTCACGGATATATTTTTATGGGTTAAGCGTTACACATATCTTGCAGTATTACCTTGGGATTTTTCTATAGGTCCATGTGTGCAGCTTCCCCCCTTATTCACAAGGTTGTTTAATTTAAATTCATCACAGTCACTATTTGTCACATTATTTTTAGCGCAGAAATCCATCCCATTTTTTTATTGTCCACAAGGTTTGTCTATGGGAATGTTTAACCATTCTTCCAGAAGCACATGTGGGAGGTCAGGGCACTGATGTGGATGAGAAGGCCTGGCTCACAGTCATCCACCATTCACAATGCGCCGTGCAACACGTGCATGTGCAGTGGGCACCCGGCTGTGAAGCCGCAAGCGGTCAAAGCCGGGTGCCCATAGTGAAGATGCCGGCGCCGCCGAGGGCGGACAGAGAATGGAGACGGCTGGGCTGAGTGTGCCGCTGGATCATGGGACAGGTCAGTGGCTGTTTTTTTAAAGTCAGCAGCTACAATTTTTTGACAGGTGGCTGGAACTCTGCTTTAAGCTCTGTCCCTGTCTTCATCTTAACACAGTGGCAAACCGTCACTACATACATTAGGTATAAAGGGGGAATTTAGGAATTCATCACGGTACTGCAAATGTTAAAAAGGGAGCCGTGAAAGATCATGCAACAGATGTTTTTTTTTCACAAGTTTACAGCTTAAGCCTTAAGTCATAAATTCCTTCCTCTAAATTTGCACTGCGACAGCATAACTAAATATGGACATGTGTCCATATATTGTCACTTATGTCACCTGCATCCCGCCCCTTTGTTTACCTGTGCTGAAGGGCAGAGAATGACTGGGCCCCGAGCCGATTGAACTAAAAAAAAAAGCAACTTTGAAGCTTGAGTAGAGGCGAGTTTGGAGGACACCCACACACAGAAGGCAGCCTGATCTGCTTTTAATTCTGTTTGATAATTTTGCTTGGTAGATTTCCCCATAGTATCCAAGGAAAGGAGGCTGAGCATCTTTGATTGCACTGCAGCAGACAATTTGCCTATTTTGTTGTGCAGCCTCCTTTCCTTGAAAACTATTGCTTTCAGAACAGTGATTTAGTGCCGGTTCACACTTCCGCGTGTGCGGCGATCGCATGTAATATCGGAGTGCACTGCTCCTTCATTACATGCGATCGGATGTGCAGTGCGAATTCAGCCATAAACTTTGTATGGCTAAATTCGCACTGCACCCGCACCAAACACGCACATGAGGCATTTTTTCAGCCGCATCAGGATCGTATCGCACACTGGTTCACACTTGTGCGATCCGATCCTGTGCAAACTGTCAGATCGCACTGCGATATGCAATCAAACTGGGGGTGTCGTTAACATTTCATTGACACCCCCAGCGTATCGTATATGGCAGTGTGAACTGCCAGATGTGCGTTTGCGATGCGGGAACAGGCTGCGAATTCGCAGCCTTCCCGCATCGGACAAGTGTGACCCGGCACTAAGTCCCGCAACGCAAACGCACCCCTGGCAGTTCACACTGCCATATGCGATACGCAGGGGGTGTCAATGAAATGTTAACGACACCCCCAGTTTGATCGCATATCGCAGTGCGATCTGACAGTTCGCACAGGATCGGATCGCACAAGTGTGAACCACTGTGCGATCCGATCCTGATGCGGCTGAAAAAAAGGGTCATGTGCGTGTTTGGTGCGGATACAGTGCGAATTCAGCCATACAAAGTGTATGGCTGAATTCGCATCCGCACCTCCGATCGCATGTAATGAAGGAGCAATGCGCTCCGAATTACATGCGATCGGCGCACTCGCACAAATGTGAACCGGCCGTGAAGCCTGTTTGATGCTTTGCACCCACTGGACACATTAATTTTGCAGCACAGCTCACTACTATTCTGCACTATATGGCAAAAAATATGTGGAGCCCCCCCAACGTTCAGATGTTTCCAGTGAAGGACGCTTTTAATACTAAAGCCTACAAAGACATTTTAGGCATCTGTGCTCCTTGTGGTAAGTTTGGGGAACTTCTGTTCCAGCATGACTTTGCCCATGTACAAAGCCAGCTCCATAAAAAAATGGTCTGATGAGGCTTGGTGTGGAGGAACTTGAGTGGCCTGCGCAAAGCCCTGACCTAAACCCAACTGAACACCTTTGGGGTGAATTGAAGCTCCCATTGTGAGCCAGAGCTTCTTTTCCAACCTCGCAAAAGTACCTGACCTCACAAAAGAATGGCAAAGATACAGTTACATACAAACACTCAAACAGATTAATTTAAGAAAAAATAAATAAAAATAATAAAATATAAAGCAAAGCTTTCCAAGTAGCAAGGACTGTGGCAATGCCTGGTGTGAGAGAGCCTCAGAGCAGATTATTTTTGTAGCAAGATTAAATGAGGGTGGAACAGGGTGCTCATCCCCCTTGGGGCGGGTGGTTCTGCTTGGTGACTCTGCAAGGTAACAGGGCCTGCACTACACCAGAAACCTCAATCAGGAAAGACTTGATTGTCAAGTTTGGAATTAGGAGTTTCCCCTATTGATGCCACACACAATAGGTTGGGGGTCAAAGGTATCACAAGAGTAAAGGTAATACCTGGAAGGGATTTCATAAAGGAGGAGATACCTGGTGCTGGGAGGATGGAATTTTATTAGTGGACGGCAGAGGTCTCCTCCAGACTTCCTAAAACTTGAAATTTAGAAAAAAAAAAAAAAGCTGGATTTTTGTCTTACCGTAAAAATCATTTTCTCTGATGTTCATTGCGGGACACTGCTCCAGAATCTTCTTGATCATTGGGTTATGATGCCCCCTACAGGAGTTGGACACAAAAAAAAAAAAACTTTATCACGCCTATGGGGCAGTCCCAGGGGATATACTCCCCCTCCCTGCTATAGGTACTTTTTTGCAAGCACTGTCATAAGAAATATAACCCAACTCATTAGAGGTGTGGGTGCTGTGTCTGTCAATGAACATCAAAGAAAAGGATTTTACGGTAAGACAAAAATCCAATTTTCTCTTTCGTTCATTGACGGACATAGCTCCAGAATCTTCTTGACCATTGGGACGTCCCAAAGCAGTGTGGGGTGGGAAAAAAAAAAAAAAAACTCAGCAGAAAAAATTCCCAAAGGCTAAACCTAGCCAACCAGGTAACATGGAGCTTAACCAGGAACAACTGGCGCTCACCTAAAGGAAAAAACATACACCCTCAAGAGGACTAGTCCTCTCAAACAGCAGCCTGCAAAACATTTTTGGCCAAGAGCAGCATCTGCAGAGGCCAGTACATCCACTTTGTAAAATTTTGTGAAAGTGTGCATGGACGACCAGGTGGCCGCCTTGCAAACCTGCATCACTAATGGCGGAAGGCCTAAGTGGCACTAAGAGCCCGAGTAGAATGCACCTTAACAGAGAAAGGAGGAACCTAACCCTTGATTGAATAGGCCTGTCTTATCCATCTGGAAATGGTCGCAACAGACGCGGCCAACCCTTTACGAGGTCCATTGGTAAGGACAAATAGTGAGTCTGATTTCCTAAACGACTCAGTTGCCGCTAGATACACCCTGATCGCCCGAACCACATGCAGAGAATGCTAGGCAAGCTCCTTAGGATGCTTAGGCTTAGGACACAGGAAAGGCAACACAATGTCTTCATTCAGATGGAAACCATAGACAACCTTAGGAAGGAACGACTGACAAGGGCAAAGCACCACTTTATCACTATGAACCACCAAGTAAGGTGAACGACAAGACAAAGCAGCCAGCTCCGACACCCTGCATGCAGAAGCAATAGCCACTAAGAAGGCTACCTTCTGGAACAATGTAAGCAGAGGAATCTCACAAATATTTTCAAATGGCGGATTCTGAAGAACCGACAGTATGAAGTTGAGATCCCATGGGGGCAACGGAGACCCCACTGGAGGAGCCAAGTGGCGAACCACCTGAACAAAGGTTTCAAACCAAAGAATGCGTAGCCAAAGGACTTTGAAAGAAAACTGCCAAGGCCGAAACCTGGCCCTTGATGGGAAACACAAGACTACACAAACATGGCCGCCAACATTACAGCCAGCCAGCCAGCCCACTATCAAAATGGGGGATGCTGCAGGCCAGGAGGCCGCTGTGACTCAGGCCGGAAGGAGGTCATATGCGCTCTCGCGAGAGGTTTTCTCACAGGCCAGCCCCCGTCCAGTAAGGCTATGTCGCGGCCGACCTAGCGCGGAGCTGAGGCCTGCACGCGCTCGCTGGCCAGACTGGGGAGACTATAAAGCCCCGTACACACGTACCGATCGTCGGCCGAACGATCGGCCGTCTTTTGTCCAGGGCTGTCGTGTCTGTTGAAAACTGCAAAAGACTGCACCCGAATTTTGTCGGCCAACAACAGCCGACTGCAGAAGTGATGTCATGTGATGGTTAACTTTCCGTGTGTTTTTTCTTTACTGAGCATGCCCAGTCTTGCTAATCTGCTGTCTGTCGGCCGAAATCTGTACTGACTGGCGAACAATCGGCCGTTCTGGTGTTGGCCAACAAAAATTTTAATGCCTGCACGACAGATTCTGTTCGTCCGAAAATGCGTCGGCTGTCGGCAGCATCATACTAACAAGCCTACAATCGGCCGATTGGTCGTCGGCCGAATATTTACGGCCGACAATCGGTACGTGTGTACGGGGCTTAAGAATCTAGAATATCCAGTCTGTCGCCCAGTCCAGCAGTTAGTTGTAGTTCTCACAGGAACAGAAATTTACTGAAAGGAGGAAAAAAATTCAGTTTAAAAAAAGGATAAAATGCCAGGACCAGAGATCCCAGCTAGGAACTATGTCCTTACTCCTGACTAGGCAGAAAAAAAACTGAGGGCTATAGTGGGGGAGCAGAAGTATATCCCCTGCGTCTGCCCCATAGGCGGGGTAAAGTTTTTTCCTGCCTAGTGTCCTACTCCTGTAGAGGGCAGCATAACCCAATGGCCAATTTTCCCTTCAGATTTTCTTATCGTGTGTACGGGCCTTAACAGGCCAGGTTTGCAAGAAAACTGAAATACATCACAGGTGATATCATTTGCTGCTCAGTGATTGCAGTATTCTAGTCTGCATCTCCCCAAGGAAATACCTAAAATCTGGTCTGTTAGTGGGCCCCGAGGACTGGAATTGAGAAACACTGGCCTAGGCCATCTTCATGAAGAGCAAAAAACGGAATTTTTGTAAAATCTTACCTGTAAAATTCCTTTCTCTGAGTCCTCCGACAGTCGCCGCCTCTTCATATTCGTCACATATGGGGGTATTAGACTTTGCTCCGAAGGAGTAGCTAGGCAACAGAATATGTTAACAATAAAGCTTTAACATATCCCACCCTCAAGGGGTGGTCCCCTCAGTCAATACCCTCCTACTTCCTGCAACCATATCTCAGTTTTAGTGGAATAGCAGTAGAGTATACATTCAAACCCCAAAAGAGGGGCGGGGGCGGCGACTGTCGGAGGACTCAGAGAAAGGAATTTTACAGGTAAGATTTTACAAAAATTCAGTTTTCTCTTACGTCCTCCGACAGTCGCCGCCTCTTCATATTCGTCACATATGGGGACGTCCCAAAGCAGTGCAAACATGAGGGGTGGGAAACGCATCCGCGCCGAAAGGCAACGCAGTCTCCACATCAAAGAAAGGAACCTTACCAAAGGAAGGAAACCAGCTGGGCAACAGCAAAAATAAGTGCTCAACAGGAGCAACAACCCAGGAAAAGACAAAAAAACCAGGGGATACAAAAAACTATCCCAACAGCCAGGAGTCCCCAACAAGGGACCCTATGGAACAGCCGCACTGAGAACCTTGCGGCCAAAGGAAGCATCCGCCGATGCCTGAACATCTACTTTGTAGAATTTTGTGAAAGTGTGCACGGTCGACCAAGTCGCCGCCTTACACACCTGGGCTACAGAAGCCCCATGACGGCAGGCCCAAGACGTACTCAGAGATCTAGTAGAGTGCGCCTTCACAGGCACAGGGGGAACCTTCCCCTGCAAGGCATAGGCCTGTTCAATGGTCTGCCTGATCCATTTGGCGATGGTAGAGGCCGAAGCCGCCATGCCCTTCCGAGGACCCTCTGGAAGAACAAACAAGGAGTCCGTCTTACGAAAAGACTCAGTCGATTTAAGGTAAACCCTTATCGCCCGAACAACATCCAGAGAGTGCAATCTCACCTCCTTTGGATGTTTAGGCTTCGTGCACAACGAAGGCAAAACAATATCCTCGTTAAGATGGAATTCCGAAACTCGTTTCGGCAGAAAAGAAGGATTAGGTCGCAAGACCACCTTATCCAAATGAACAACCAGGTATGGAGACTTGCAGGACAAAGCCGCCAGTTCCGACACTCTGCGAGCCGAAGTGATCGCCACCAAAAAGGCGACCTTTTTGGACAACATAGACAACGAGATCTCCCTGATCTGTTCAAAAGGAGCACGTTGTAACACAGATAGAACGAGATTCAAGTCCCAAGGGGGCAAAGGATCCCTCCTAGGAGGAACCAGATGCCGCACACCCTGAATAAAAGTGCCAACCAAGGAGTTGGAAGCCACGGGACGTTGAAACAGAACGGCCAGCGCAGACACCTGACCCTTTATCGTAGCCAGCGCCAAACGCTGATCGACACCCGTCTGAAGGAAAGACAGCACACGGGAAACCGAGTACGTGCGGGGTGAAAACCCCCTGGACTCACACCAGGCAAAATAGGCCTTCCAAGTACGGTAATAAACCTTCCCCGAGGAAGACTTCCTCGCGTTGATCAAAGTATGAACGACCTCTGGAGAGAGACCCTTCTCCTTCAGGACCTCGGTCTCAACAGCCAGGCCGTCAAAGCCAGCGACTGTAAAGCAGGATGGTAAATCGGTCCTTGAGACAGTAGATCGTCTCGAAGAGGCAGACGCCAAGGGGCGTCGACCACCAGATTCACGAGGTCTGCGTACCAGGACCGGCGAGGCCAGTCCGGTGCCACAAGAATCACCGTGCTGCGTTCCGAGTGTAACCTGCGAAGGAACCTGGACAGCAACTGAATCGGTGGAAACGCGTACATCAGCCTGTACTGATGCCACGGGGCCACTAACGCGTCCGACGCGTCTGCCCGAGGGTCGCGCGTCCTTGCCACGAACCTCTTCACCTTGTAGTTGAGGCGAGACGCGAACAGGTCCACATCTGGAAGACCCCACTTCGCGCACAACATCTGGAAGACAGCCGGGTGGAGAGACCATTCCCCCTGATCCAGGGTCTGGCGACTCAGATAGTCCGCCTGCCAGTTCTCCACTCCCGGAATGTGAACCGCCGTTATCGCCGGGACATGAGTCTCGGCCCAAGACAGAATGTCGGCCACTTCTCGAGCCGCTCGGGCACTCCTGGTGCCCCCTTGGTGGTTGATGTAGGCCACCGCCGTGGCATTGTCCGTCTGCACCCGAACCGGGCAGCCCTGCAGCCGGTCCGTCCAGCGATGAAGACAGAGCCTTATCGCACGCAATTCCAGAATGTTGATCGGGAGGGAAGACTCCCCCTCCGACCAGGTCCCCTGGGCGGACAGAACGCCCAGAACACCACCCCAGCCCGACAGGCTGGCATCCGTGGTGATTATCGTCCACGAGATCGGACGAAACGACTTGCCCCCGGACACCAACGGGGACTGGAGCCACCACAGAAGGTTTTCCCTGGTGCGATGACTCAACGAGATCTGAAGATCCAGAGATTGAGGTCGCCCGTCCCACTTGGACAGGATCTCCGCTTGGAGACCCCGCGTGTGAAACTGCGCGAAAGGAATCGCCTCGAAGGCCGAGACCATCAATCCCAGACATCTCATACACGTCCGCAGAGACGAGTGTGGAACGTCCCTGAGGGACCTGACTTCCTCCTGAAGAGTCCTGAGTTTGTCTTCCGGCAGGAAGACCTTCGCCTGCACCGAGTCCAGTATCATTCCCAGATAGGGGAGACGAACCGACGGACTCAGTGTCGACTTTGGAACATTTATCGTCCAACCAAACTCCTGCAGAGTTTGCATTGTGACAGACAGGTCCTTCTCCAGACCCTGTCTGGTCGCAGACCGAACCAGAATGTCGTCCAGATACCCCAGGACAGAAATGCCCTGGGCCCTCAATAATGCCAGAACCGGTGCAAGCACCTTGGTGAAGACCCGCGGAGCCGAGGCGAGACCAAAGGGCAACGCCACGAACTGGTAGTGATCCTCCGCAATGGTAAATCAAAGGTATCTCTGATGACCCTCGAATATGGGGATGTGAAGGTACGCATCCTTCAAATCGATGGAGGCCATGAATTCCCCCGGAACCAGGGCAGCCACCACCGAGCGCAGGGATTCCATGCGGAACTTGCGAACCCGCACAGAGCGGTTCAGAGCCTTCAAGTCCAGAATCGGACGAACCTTGCCCTCCTTCCTGGGCACGGTGAACAGATTGGAATAAAACCCCCGAAATCTGTCCCGATGAGGCACCGGAACCACCACTCCCTGAGCCCTCAGGTCCCGCACCGCCAGGTGCAGATCCCGCAGGCGCTCTGGAGACAGTTGAAGATTTGAGGGAAAAAATCTGCTCTCCGGCCGAGAGAGAAACTCGATCTTGTAACCAGATCGAACGATTTCCAGAACCCATCTGTCCCGCACACGGGCCAACCAGGGCTGAAGAAAACCGAGCAAGCGTCCCCCCACCCCAAAACTGGGTGAGGGCGCCCCTTCAGGCCGAACTGTTATGGGCAGCAGGTCCGGATTGGCCGGACTTCTGTTTCCCAGACCAGGGCTTCTTCTGAGAGCCTTGGCCTTTGAACGGTTTGCCCTTGTAGTGCGGCCGAAAGGCACGAAAGGACCCCTGAGGGGGCCGAAAATTAGCATGCTTCTTCCCAGAAGCCCCCTTAGCCTTGGGGAAATGGGGCAAGAGAGTGCTCTTACCCCCGGTGATCCCCTTAATCAACACATCCAGGGACTCCCCAAAAAGGCGAGACCCATCATAAGGTAGATTGGCTAAGGTCTTACGTGAAGATTGGTCCACCGACCAACATTTCAACCAAACCAGGCGGCGAGACAACACCGCCACGCTGTGCACACGTGCAGCCAACGGAATCAGGTCCAGGTCCGCATCACACAGATACATGACACCCTGGTGGATCTGATCCACCATATCCAGGGTCGCCGCCGAGGCCGAATCGGCCACTAGGACGCGCCTAAGCATCTGCGTCCAACTAGCGATCGCCTGGGCCGCCATGAGAGAAGCAAACAGAGCCTTAAGCATAGAGCCCGTAACAGAATAAGTATGACGGGCAAGAGACTCCAGTCTCCTATCCGTGGCATCACGGAAAACAGGGGAACCCTCTGCAGGAATCGCAGTGGCTTTGTTCAAAACCGCAATTGCATGATCCACTGGCGGAGGCACACACCACCGTTCGTCAGTGGCAGGCGAGAAAGGATAACGCAGCTTGAATTTACTTGGTACCGCAAAAGGCTTGCGCAGATCGCGCCATTGATCCCTAACAGCGCGCTGAAAATCAGCATTGCAGGGAAAAACCTGCGGCGTCCTGCGTTTTCTCTGCGTCCCATAAGCCGCCAAAGCAGCGGGGGGACACACTTCATCCTGCAAACGTAGCGTCTGCTTAATGGAAGCAATCAACTCATCCATGATTGCAAGCTCTTCAGGCGAGCCAGGGGGAGAATTATCAACCCCCTCAACTTCAGCCTCTACCTCAGACCCCACTAGATCAAGAGAGGAGCGGGACCCCGATAGGGGGGTCCCTGCCAGAACAGCCCCATCACCTTCACCCTCAGAATCAGAGGACAGAGCAACTCTGGGCCGTTTAGTAGATTGAGCAGCCACCAGCATTTGCACCTGGGCAGCAAGGCCAGCCACAATAGTGGCTAAATCCCCCCCTGGGGGGGAAACAGCGGTCCCCTGGCTTTCCACCAATACTGTAGGAAACTTGCCCTCCTGAGAATCCATTGCCCCTGTAATGCCAGACAACCAAGGGTTAACTGCCCCCTTTTAGCAAGCGCGGCAAGCGCAGCCCACCGCACCACACTCAGGCACAATGAGACCCCCACAGGGAATATACAAACTGAGTACAGGCAATGGATAACAAGAACAGAAGGATAAAACCTGAGGAGACCCCGCTGCTGCTGCTGCCTCGATCGGTGTTCCAGGAGAGAGGAAGTGATGCTGCCAGGGCGCTCTATGTAAGCCTATGGAGGCTACAAGAAAATGGCCGCCGTGCATGTAAACCATGCGGCCGGAGCGGGCGCCGGTAAAATGGCGTCGTTTGGCGCCAAAAACGCCGCTCCACAGTGCATAAAAAAACACACACATTACATCCCAAAATAAGGATACATGTTAGATCGCCGCAGCGATCGCTGTATATGCCCAAACATGTCAAGAAAAAACATGCCCCACAGCACACAGCTCCTCACACTGCCCAGCCTGACACACTCAGTGTCATACAGCTCCCCCCCCCCCCTTGCAGCCCACAGCATGCAGCCGAGAGATAGGGAGACAAGCAGTGTGATTAAAGGCAGGTTACACAGTCCCAGACTGAGACCCCCCCAGACAGACAGGTCCCCACATAAATACACTTACCTCACATGGCGTGGGGAACCCGCACAGGCGAACAAGCCGCTGCACATGAGGCAGGGAGAGTCGCAATTCAAGACGCACATAATGGAGGTTAAGAAACCGCACAGCGTCCGGTGAGGTAGCCACCTCACCAATCATCCCTGCACCGAACAGGGATGGGTCGTTCACTGTGCCAGGAGCGTTACCTGGCTGAACGCTCGATGGCAGACTGGGAAGCCACTGACCCACGACCTGCGACCAGGGGGATCAGCCCGAGACCCAGTCCGCATGATCCTCTTCGTCCGAAGAACTAACTAATGCTGACAAAAATAACAGCTAAGTAAAGGTAGAGAGAAAACTCAAACAAAATATTAAAAAGAAGAAAGAGTCTGGGACAAAAAGTCCCAGCACAGAGAGAGCCAGCCACTCCTGACAAGCTAGACATTAAAACTGAGATATGGTTGCAGGAAGTAGGAGGGTATTGACTGAGGGGACCACCCCTTGAGGGTGGGATATGTTAAAGCTTTATTGTTAACATATTCTGTTGCCTAGCTACTCCTTCGGAGCAAAGTCTAATACCCCCATATGTGACGAATATGAAGAGGCGGCGACTGTCGGAGGACGTAAGAGAAATTCTTTTTTTCAGATCCTCAGAGTTCTTTGCCATGAGGTGCCATGTTGAACTTCCAGTGACCAGTATGAGTGGGAGCGAGAACACAAAATTTAACACATCTGCTCCCCATTCACACCTGAAACCTTGTAACACTAACGAGTCACATGACACTGGGGAGGGAAAATGGCTAATTGGGCCCAATTTGGACATTTTCCCTTGGGGTGTACTCACTTTTGTTGCCAGTGGTTTAGACATTAATGGCTGTGTGTTGAGTTATTTTGAGGGGACAGCAAATTTACACTGTTATACAAGCTGTACACTCACTACTTTACATTGTAGCAAAGTGTCATTTCTTCAGTGTTGTCACATGAAAAGATAGAATCAAATATTTACAAAAATGTGAGGGGTGTACTCACTTTTGTGGGATACTGTATTTTGCGGCTGCGGTTTGCAGTCTGCTGTCCTGAGCATTTCTGTTCACCGGTTCAGGTGAGAATTTTCCCCTGAATCGGACCCAAAAACGCACAGGACCCTTTTCAAAAATCGCACAGCAGCTGCCTCAAACGTGTGAACCAGCTCCATTAAAAGCCGGTCCCACTCACATGTTATGCAAATTGGATGCGGTTAAAAATGCATCCAATTCGCATATAGGTGAACACAGTCTTAAGGTGGTACTAAATCCTCAAGTGTTTTTTCTAGCTTGAGACCTTGCTCACACAGGTGTACTATAGTGTATGCACATGCGAGGACCAAGTTTGCATGCATGGAGATACACAAGTGTTCCGTTCATCTTTGTGCAGGCAGTCCCATTCTTGCCAATCAGGATGCAGTGGCTAGACAAATCTTTTGCTCCCAATTGTAGCATATGGTCAGGCTATGCACCCGCAAGACTGTTAAAGCTTGATGAATCAGAATCACAGGCAGCAAAAACCTGGCAGA
The DNA here is from genome assembly GCF_965119305.1 of Pelophylax lessonae. Lineage (NCBI taxonomy): Eukaryota > Metazoa > Chordata > Amphibia > Anura > Ranidae > Pelophylax > Pelophylax lessonae. Next base: position 493,348,789 of record NC_138771.1, read on the forward strand.
GGCTCCATCATTTTCCCACTTTATCCAAAACAAAAAAAACAATTTGTGTTAGGAGTTACTTTTATCAGTTATAGAGCCATCATGAAGCCAGGGCAAAAAAAAAAAAACCTTCCCTCCCTTAAAGATACACTAAATTATCCATAGTATTGGGACTCCTGCCTTTACACGCATGTGAACTTCACAGTCTCTGCTCCAATTCATCCTGAAGGTGTTCTATTGGGTTGAGGTCAGGACTCTGTGCAGACCAGTCAAGTTCCTCCACCCCAAACTCACTCATCCATGTCTTTATGTACCTTCCTTTGTGCACTGGTCCAAATCATTTGCTGGAGGGGAGATTGTGGTGTGGGGTTGTTTTTCAGGGGTTGGACTTGGCCCCTTAGCTCCAATGAAGGTAACTTTTAAGGGGTCAGCATACCAAGACATTTTGGAGAATTTCATGCTCCCAACTTTGCAGGAACAGTTTGGGGATGGCCCTTTCCTGTTCCAACATGACTGCACCAGTGCACAAAGCAAGGACCATAAAGACATGGATGAGGGAGTTTGGGGTGGAGGAACTTGACTGGCCTGCACAAAGTCCTGACCTCAACCCAATAGAACACTTTTGGGATGAATTAGAGCAGAGACTGCGAGCCAGGCCTTCTCGTCCACATCAGTGTCTGACCTCACAAATGTGCTTCTGGAAGAATGGTCAAACATTCCCATAGAAACACTCCTAAACCTTGTGGACAGCCTTCCCAGAAGAGTTGAAGCTGCAATGGGTTGGCCAACTCAATACTGAACCATACGGACAAAGGTTGGGATGCCATTAAAGTTCATGTGCGTGTTAATGCAGGCGTCCCAATACTTTTGGTAATATAGTGTACTTACCAGCATAGTGGAGGACCCTTTAAACCAGGGATCCTCGAACTATGGCCCTCCAGCTGTTGCGGAACTACACATCCCATGAGGCATTGTAAAACTCTGACATTCTCAGACATGACTAAGCATGATGGGAATTGTAGTTCCTGAACAACTAAAGCTAAACTATAGGCAGATATAAATGACAGACTATTACAGGTCTGTATTTATTATTACACATTCCATGCATTTTCCAAATACAAGCAGTATATGTACCTTAATCTGAACTCCTATCCGCTTATTGCTGTACAGCAGGGCTGGAGTGTAAGAAAAGTAAGCAGTACAAGGGGCCAATCAGTTCATGTACTGACAAGAAACACACTAAAGGCCCGTACACACGTACCGATCGTCGGCAGACAAGCGTCGGCCGACGAACGATCTGCCGATTGTACGCTTGTTAGTATGATGCCTCCAACAGCTGTCTGCGCACATTCTGCCGACAAGAATCTGTCATGCAAGCATTAAAATTTTTGTAGGCCGACACCAGAATGGCCGATTGTTCGCCAGTCAGTACAGAATTCGGCCGACAGACCGCAGATTTGCAAGACTGGGCATGCTCAGAAAAGAAAAAACACAGGGAAAGTTAACCATCACATGACATCACTTCTGCAGTCGGCGGACAAAATTCTTGTGCTGTCTTTGCACTTTTCAACAGACACCGACAGCCCGGGGACAAAAGACGGCCGATCGTTCGCCGACGATCGGTACGTGTGTACGGGCCTTTAGCCCTCATCCCCATTGAATACGGTTTTAAAATCGTGCGACTTCATCTGAAATCGCACGATTTCGAAGCACCATGTCAGTGCAACTTCAGGTGCGATTTTGAAGACATCTGTGCGGCTTCATGCACAGATGTCGATTTAAGTCGCACTCAAAATCGCCAAAAGTAGTGCAAGAACTGCTTTTTCAAATCGGTGCGGCACCGCAAAGGTGGCGTCGAACCAATTTGAACAGTGAATAGGGTGCTACTTGTCATGCAATCTGACCTGTGAAATCGCATTACAAGTCGCTCCAATGTGAATGGGTGCTGATAGGTAAACAGAGTTCATCTGCTCTCTCCTCCTATCTAGTCACAGGCTAAGAGGTGGCCCAGAGGAAGTGGGTTTATTGAGGTTAGGTCATCAGAATGAGAAAATCTAGTGTCAAAAAATAAAAAAGAAGGTTTTGCCAGGGAAACTTCTGGATAGAAGGTGAATCTTGCAGCAAAAGCTGGTTTTGTTATTTTACATTTTATTAGCATATTGGCTGGAGCTCTGCTACAGTCCCCTTTCACACTTGTGCGACCTAAAAGTCGCACAAATTTTGCTGGACTTGAAGCAATGACTGTGTAATCTTGAGGTCTATGGACCTCAAAACGCATCAAAGACGGACCACAGTAGTATAGGGGCTACTTTGAAGATGCTGCAACTTGAAGTCGCACAGATATGAACGGTACTCATCGGAAATCAGAGTACGACTTGATATGAGACTTTGCAGCACCAAAATACCAAGACAAGTCGCACAAGTGTGAAAGGGGCCAAAATCTGTATAGAATTTTTTTTCGCCTCCTTTTTGGTCTATTATATACACCATTGAATGTGTATTGGAATATCTGTTCAATCCGTGAGAAAATATGTGTTGATCCTGCTGATAACTTCCTGTACTCTGTCTTTCCTGACTGCCGTCACTTACATCGATTACTGTCCTACCTGTGTACTACAGAACCTCTCGCCTTATGTTATGGCAAAGATGAGAAGGGGGGGGGGGGGGGGGAGTTAAATGTTGTCCTGTCTAGGGTGACAACGCTACTCCTCCCATAGGTGTACGATGAGTGAGCGTTGTCACCTTAGGAAGAGAGGAGTTACTGGCAAAATCACCAAGTGAAAATAAAGGAAAGAAAAAAGCCTGAAAAGAGAAAACGAATGCAGCCACCACATCGGAGGACTGATAAGCTGCAAGTTATTACATTTTTTGGGCTTTAGGTACATTTTACCTCTTTTTGAAAGGCCAGAATCACCTTTGTGAACAAACTAAGAAAGAGTCTAACTTAGAAACAAATGACAAGCGTGTCACCAAGAAGATTAAATGCCAGGATTTGCAAATATTTGGAGAGGGAGGTTATTATTTTTCATGTCGCCAGAGAAAAAATTTGGCAGAAGACGCTCTCCATGCTGTATGGGCACAAAGCTGGGAGTAGGACACCTTGTCAGCAGGGCCATATGACCGAATGCACACGGATTACAAAGCAATATTTATCCTTGCCAAGAATTCTGGCCATACATTATACAATTTTCCTGTTCAATTTCCTTTAGATTTACCTTGAGCTATGTAGTGCAAGGGCCTGTCTGTTTGTATACAAATTGAAAGTGTTTAGGTTTTACTGCATATTACAGTAAAACCTTGGATTGCAAGCATAATTCGTTCCGGAAACATGCTTGTAATCCAAAGCACTCTTATATCAAAGCGAATTTCCCCATAAGAAATCATGGAAACTCAGATGATTCGTTCCACAACCATTTATTCATAAGCCCTTCAGTTTATAGTCCATATAAAAAGATTATAGCATTGCGAGAGGTTATATAATCATAAAATGTCCATCCACAAATAGCCGCTTCCAGCAGGAGCTACAGAGTATGAAAGAGAAGAGAGGCGCCTCTAAGTGTAGCAATGTGGTTACATTTAATGAAGGTACAACATTTAGCAACCCACATGGTTGATGAATAAAACAGGCACATCTACGTATGCAGGCATCCGGGGTAAAGCTGTCCACATAGACCATCTTCTGCACCGCCGGCTGCCAGTCTGTAATACTGACCGGGAAGACCCCCCTGCAGTAAAGCGATCTGAAAGCGAGGGGCAGCATGGAAGGGATGACGTAGATGGTGGTGTGGAGGACAGTCTATGTGGACAGCATTAGCCTGGATGCCTGCATCCTTAGATGTGCTTGTTCCAATCATCAACCATGTGAGTTGCTAAATGTTGTACCTTCATTAAATTTAACCATATTGCTACACTTAGAGGCGCCTCTCTTCTCTTCTCTTTTCTACTCAGCTGTGACTTGAGGCTACTTGTATATCAAGACATCGCTTGTAAACCAAGTCAAAATTTATTTGAAAATTTTGCTTGTCTTGCAAAGCGCTCTTAAACCAAGTTACTCTCAAACCAAGGTTTTACTGTATTTGGTTATGGTAAATCTACAAGAAAATTGTATAATGTATGGCCAGTCTTACACTGAACATTGGCCACGCCTACAAAATAGATGCCATCGGTACTAACTCTGTTTAAAAAGAAATTATAATGTTTGGGGGTTCTAAGTAATTTTCTAGCAAAAAAAATTATTTTAACTTGTAAAAAACAAGTGTCAGAAAAAGGACCGGTTTTATAGCTTAACCACTTCTGGACCGGCCCTTTTTCTGACACTTGTTGTTTACAAGTTAAAATCATTTTTTTTTGCTAGAAAATTACTTAGAACCCCCAAACATTATAATTTTTTTTAAACCGAGACCCTAGAGAATAAAATGGAGATCGTTGTAGTATTTTTATCAAACCGTATTTGCGCAGCAGTCTTACAAACGCAATTTTTGGGAATTTTTTTTTTTTAATGAAAGAAAAAATAAGAAAACATTAAAGTTAGCCCAATTTTTTTCTATAATGTGAAAGATAATGTTACGCCGAGTAAATTGATACCCAACGTGTCATGCTTCAAAATTGCGCACGCTCGTGGAATGGCAGCAAACACTGGTACGTAAAAATCCCCATAGGCCTCACTTTAAAAATGTATACAGGTTACCAGGTTAGAGTTACAGAGGAGGTCTGGGGCTCAAATTATTGCTCCTGCTCTAACGATCGCAGGGATACCTCACATGTGTGGTTTGAAACCGTTTACAAATGTAGCCGCAACTTGCGTATGCGTTCGCTTCTGCTAACAGGGACAGGGCGCTTTAATTTTTTTTTCCTTTTCCTATTTAATCTTTTATTTTTTAGAATGAAAAAATTTCTGATCACTTTTATTCCTATTACAAGGAATGTAAACCTCCCTTATAATAGAAATAAGCAGGACAGGTCCTCTTTAATGCGAGATCTGGGGTCAAAAAGACCTCACATCTACACTAAAAGAAAAAAGTATTTTTTTTCCATGATGAAAAAAAACGTATGTCGTTCTGGTCCTCCAAGGCCATAGAGTCGAGTGAGGGCCATCTTGCCCTAACTCAACTTCCTGCCTGAGGGGAAAGCAGACCGTATCGTTTTCCCCGTTACCGACGGGTCCAGTAAGCGGGGAAAACGACCGGGAAGCGGCGGGAGGGGCAGCTCTCCCGCCACCCATAAGGGTGATCCTGTGGCAAAACCTCTCCTGGGACCACCCTTATGTTTAGGTGGACCGCCCGCCGTTTAAAAAAAATACTGGGGTTATAGCAGCTATCTGCCATAACCCCGATATTTAACATCAAAGTACCGACGTAAATACACGGTGGGCGGTCCGTAAGTGGCTAAAGGAGTTGTAAAGTCAGAAGGTTTTTTTTTTCCCATCATCCTAATGCATTCTATGCGTTAAGATAAAAAGCATTCCGTGTGCAGCAGCCCCCCTAATACCTGAGCCCCCTCTCTGTCCATGAGAGTCTCGGCAGCCCAGGACCCTCCCTTCTGATTGGCTGAGATAGCAGCAGCACCATTGGCTTCCGCTGCTGTCAAAGTCAGTTAGCCAATCAGGAGAGAGAGAGAGAAAGAGAGAGGACGAACCGCGGCTCCATGTGTGAATGGACACACAGAGCTGCAGCTTGGCTTAGGTGCCCCCATAGCAGGCTGCTTGCTGTGGGGGCACTCAATAGGAAGGAAGGACCCAAGAAGAGGAGGATTGGGGCTGCTCTGTGCAAAATCAACTGCACAGAGGAGATAAGTGTAACATGTTTTTTTTTTTTTCTATAAAAATAACACACAACACACGAGACTTTACAATCACTTTAAGGAAACATGGGACATCTGGCAGTAATAGTTTATTTTACTAGAGGTAAGATGAAATAAACTTCCTACAAACAGGATCCTTAAGCTTCAGCTGTGATGCAATCAAATGACCATCAAAGAAACAAAAAGCGAAGGAACTATGCATTACCGAAAAACCGTCATCTGGTGAATCGCATTTTAGATTCTTTCCTGGCACAAACAAACCCAGTAGGCATTGGTTTGAGCGTCTGACTGACTTTTTTTTTTTTTTGCTGCGTCACATTGGGAACTATTTCCTTCACTTCCTGTCCCGGAGACACAACAGGAAGTGGGAGGAAAACTTTACAGTTGTTCCTGGAATAGAGGGGGGATTTTCCAATGGGGATAGCTGTTCTGGTGACATCCAAGAGAGAAATTCCAACAGGACAGAAATCCTGATAGGGGTCCTAAACCTTTCCTACTCCATCCAAACTGAACAAAAAAAAAAAAAAAGAAGTTTGGACTTTAAATATACACTAGATTACTAAAAGTATTGGGACACCTTTCTTTACACACACATGAACTTTTATTGCATCCCAGGCTAATGCTGGCCATACACGTATAGATTTTTGGATGGGAATATTCGTAGAACATTCATAAGAACATTCTTTGAACATTCGTTGAATAGACGAATGTCGTTCGAAAATGGTCTTTTGCTTTTAACATTTAATTTTAAAATGAATGTAATTTCTGAACAATAACCACATACACTGCCCAAAAAATGTGTTGATCGAGAAAAGTTTTCCCTTCTGCCCCTACGAATTTTCCCGTCGCTGCAGTCGAAAAGGGACATTGATTTTCTAATCGTTAGTGGGGTTAAATCGAACAAATTTTCTTGAAACGAAAATTTCCGGATGAAAATCTATACGTGTATGGCCAGCATTAGGCTAGCCATACATTATACCATTTTCCTTTACATTTACCAAAACCATAGAATATGGTGGTAAAACCTAAACACTTTCAATTCGTATGCAATCAGCCAGGTCCTTGCACTACATAGTTGAAGGTAAATCTAAAGGAAATTAAACAAGAAAATTGTATATTATATGGCCTTTAGGCTGGCCATACACTATACAATTTTCTTATTCAATTTCCTTTAGATTTACCTTAAACTATGTAGTGCAAGGGCCTGCCAGATTGCATACAAATTGAAAGTGTTTAGATTTGACCCTACATTACATGGTTTTGGTAAATCTAAAGGAAAGGTGAACAAGAGAATTGTATAGTGTATGGCCAGCCTTAGTCCATAGGGTTCAATATTGAGTTGGCCCTCCCTTTGCAGCTATAACAGCTTCAACTCTTCTGGGAAGGCTGTCCACAAGGTTTAGGAGTGTGTCTATGGGAATGTTTGACCATTCTTCCAGAAGCGCATTTGTGAGATCAGGCTTTGAAGTTGGACAAGAAGACTCTGCTCGCAGTCTTCGCTCTAATTCATCCCCAAGGTGTTCTATCAGGTTGAGGTCAGGACTCTGTGCAGGCCAATCAATCTCCTCCACCCCAAACTCACTCATCCGTGTCTTTATGGACCTTGCTTTGTGCAGTGGTCCAAATCATTTGGTGGAGGGGGGGGGGATTAGGGTGTGGGGTTGTTTTTCAGGGGTTGGGCTTGGCCCCTTAGTTCCAGTGAAGGGAACTCTTATGGCATCAGCAGACCAAGATATTTTGGACAATTTCATACTCCCAACCTTGTGGGAACAGTTTTGGGATGAAGCTGAACTAAAGGCAAATGGCTAAATACACTGTTGAAATACATATAGGAGAACTGCCTTAACTTGACAAATGATTTTGTATTACTGTTTATCCAGTCCCGATATTTACATAGCTCCGCCACACAGCACAGCTTTAACTGGCAGGAGCTCTGATTCTTCTCTGCTGTAGTTCAGTAACACTTACAGGTCTTGTCCCTAATAATCCCACCATCCTGACCCCCCCCCCCTCCTGATTGGACAGTGAAAGGAGCAGGAGTAGACCAATGAGCTTATCTCCCTGTCATCTCCTCCTATCAGCATGCACCTTCTTAGCACATCAGCACAACTGATTGGCTCTTTGTACTACTTCTCCCTCTACCAGTTTAAAGAAGTTGTAAATAAAGATGCACCAAATTTCAGCAGCCAAAACATATTGGCCTAAAATGTGATCGGCATTCTGCCGATAAGAGAAAAAAGGTGCCAATAGTGGCACCAAAAATGCCACAACTTTACTGTGATTTTACAATGCTTCTGGTGTGTTTTTCATAGGTCATGTGACTCAAAAAACGCATCAAAAACTTAACAGGTGCGTTACCAATGCATTCTTGCTGCATTTCAAAAGTGAGGTGCGTTTTTGGTGCTTTTTTTTTTTTTTACAGGCCAAAAACGCAGCAAGCAGTATTTTTAACACCACAACGGAAGCGCAACAGACTAGCGTGAAGACATACATAAAATTTAAAAGGATACACTTTTCTTGAGCTTTTCTTGTGCTAAAAGGTACCAATAAATTTAAATTCATAATATTCAATAAAAGTCGAACATAATACAATTCTTTATAAAATGTATATATATTTTTTAAAAACTGTCAATTTCGGTTTTCGGCCAAGTACATCCTGTATTTTCGGTTTCGGCACCAACATACATTTCTATTTGATGCACCTCTAGTGGTAAACCTTTGTTTTTTTTCTTATAAAAATAACAAACATGATTATACCTATCTGCTCTGTGCAATCGCTTTGCACATAGCAATCCCCGATTCTCTTTCTTCTGGGGTCCCCCGCCAGTGCTCTAGGCACCTCCTCTTCATTGGGTGCCCCCACAGAAAGCCACTTAACACCGACACATTGATACACACAGCGGGACTCATCCCCGCCCCCCCGCGTCAGGCAATTTGATTGACAGCAGCGGGAGCCAAGGACTGTCCAATGAGGAGAGAGACAGTGGCTGGAGCTGCTGCACTCCTGCACATCGCTGGATCGGATAAGAAAAAAAGGGGGGGGGCGGGGGGAAGCTGCAGCACAGAAGGTTTTTCACCTTAACCACTTGCTTACTGGGCACTTAAACCCCCTTCCTGCCTAAGCCAATTCTCAGCTTTCAGCACTGTCGCACTTTGAATGACAATTGCGCAGTCATGCAACACTGTACCAAAATAAAATCTTTATCATTTTCAAACAAATAGAGCTTTCTTTTGGTGGTATTTAATCACTACTGAGGTTTTTATTTTTTGCTGAACGAACAAATAAATACCAAAAATCTTGAAAAAAAAAAAAAAACTTTTTTAAAAAATATTGCAAACAAGTAATTTTCCTCCTTCATTGATGTGCACTGATGGGTCCTGATAGGCACTGATAAGGCGGCACTGGTGGGTGACACTGATGGGAAGCTGATAATCAGTTAACATCCAAGTACTTACACTGAAACTATAAGCTAAATATAAACATATTAATGAATACAGGGTTGTCTTTATTTGGGTCTTTTAAAGCGGAGTTCCACTCATTTCTGTGTTTATTAAAAATCAGCAGCTACAAAGAGTGTAGCTGACTTTTAATAAACACACACTCACCTGTCCCACGATCCAGTGATGGGGGGGGGGGGGGGGGGGGAGTCCCGTTCACTCCATCTTCTCCCTGCGGTGCCGTCACCTCTAGTGTGGGCACCCGGCTGTGACAGCTTGCGGCTTCACACCTGGGTGCACACTGCGCATGCGCGAGTCGCTGTGAATGGCCGGGCAATCTTCTGGGACCTCTGATGTGTCCCAGATTGCAGGGAGGGAGGGGGAGAGGAGAACTTCCGTTTGAGCCACCTAGGCGGCCCGAGCGGAAGTGGGAGCAGGTACCTGTCAAATCTAGGTACCCCCCCCCCAAAAAAAAATGTGGCATGTCAGGTGGCTAGGAGTATTTAAAGCGGAAGTTCCACTTTTGGGTGGAACTCCGCTTTAACCTATTTACACCAGCCCTACGCATACATGTGGGCAGGTGGGCTTTAAAGCTGAATTCCAGGAATTCAGCCACTATGTAAAAAGTGACGGCCCACTAGGACTTAAGTCCAAGGAGGTGCATGACATCTTCTGGACTTATCTCTATTATTTATATCCGACAGGTTTATGGCTCTCCTGGGCTGCGAGAAAGGAGAAAGAGGCAGACAGGGCACCTCTGCCCACCCCTCCTCTCTGCTGCCCATTCAGAGAAGCCTTTGTATATTGTGAATGAGTTTTTATAATGCAAAGGCTTCTGTGATTAGGCTTAGAAATGGGGGGAGGGGCATAGCAGCTGCACTGACTCTAATGTTGAAGATACATCAGCATGGGACTCCTGGAAATGCAAAATCAGATGTATATACCAGAGATAAGCCATGGGGACGTCTTGCAGCTACTTGGACTTAAAGCAGAACTCCACCCAAAAGCTCCTCCCCCTACTCCGCTGCCACTGGGGGGGGGGGGAAATCGGGTACCTGGTTCTGGCTACAGCGAACTGAGCCAGAACTCCCCCCCCCCCCCTCCTTTCCCCACAACCTTCTGGGACACATCACAGAAGACTTCGGCCCATTCACAGAGCACAGCAGGAATCCAGGCTGTGAATGGCGCAAGGCTTCACTGCCACTTTCCCTTAGTCAAGATGGCGGCACCAGCACCGGATAGCGGATTGAATTATCAGTCTGGCTTAGGACACCGCTGGATTCCTGGACATCCAAGTGCCCTAATAATAAAAGTCAACAGCTACAGTATTTGTAGCTGCTGACTTTAGATTCTTTTCTGAAGGAGCCTGGAGTTCCAATTTAACTCATAGTATTCCCTTCACTTTTTACAAAGAAGCGGAATTCCTTTAATTCAGCTTTATTGCCAGGCGGCCACATGCATGCATCCATGGGAATGGCTTTTCTGTGCTGAGAGCACACACTCGGGGTCATGGGCAGCTCCTGATGCCTACTTAGAATTGGGAGCTTCTGATCAAGTGACCGCTGTAACAGCCAATCACAAGATCTGAAATCCTGCCTCCGCCTCCCAGCATTTAGATCCTTTTTAAGGACTGGGGTTGGCAGCAGCAATGGTTAAATTTGCCTTGAGTTCAAAAGTATCTCCTTTGGAACAAGAGGGACTTTCATGCAAGGTGGTAGTGTACCACAACTGGCAAGCCGAGAAGATAAGATAATATCCTGCAGTGGTGAGTAACTAGCACTCAGGCTACCAAGAATGCCCATTGATCCTGGACTTGCATTTCAGGGGGCCATGATTGCCACCAGACAGGTCTGATCTGTGTGCCACTGATCGGAGCACACTGCTGGCATACAAATGCTGATGCAGAAACCCAATATCACACAGAGGTCAGACAATGCTGGCACAGCCCAGGGCGGCACCACCTTCACCACCTGCACACCCTGCTATGTAACATATGGAAGACCTGCACTGCCTTGTCCTATACATGGCCTTGTGTGTGCATATGCCGGAGGAAGGAAGGGGGGGGGGGGGGGGCTGAATTTACAACACCCGCTATAGAGCCACACACCCTGCAGGGCACCTATGATGTTTATTTAACCCTTACTGCCCCAAACAGAAACACCACTAATGTGTATCTACCAAAATACACAGAATCTGGTTCCACTGTATCTGACACAGCATTCCACAATCATTTCTTGGGGCATTATATATCATATACAGTATATACCCCATCACATCATACAATATATACCCCATCAGATCATACCATATACAATATATACCCCATCACAACATACCATATACAGTATATACCCCATCCCATTATACCATATACAGTATATATACTGTATATATATATATACACATACATACACACACACACACACACACACACACACACACACACACATATATATATATATATATATATATATATATATATATATATATATATATATACATATATACATACACACTCTTTCACATCATACCATATACAGTATATATACCCCATCACATCATACCATATACAGTATATACTACATCACATCATACCATACCATACCATATACAGTATATACCCCATCACGTCATACTATATATAGTATATACTTCATCACAACAGGACTATTCACCACACACATAAATATATATATATATATATATATATATATACACACACACACACACATATATACACATAACCACACTATATATATGGATCTATGTTATAAAGCAAAATATTTGTGTACAGAAATCTCCCTTGCCTCTGAAGAGGTCCAGTAAAATTGCTCTCTATATATCACAAGACAAAATGCATTACCATGGCATAGGCATTCCCCATACGATGAGCCCCGGTGCAGGCTCCCTTCCCCTCACCTACCATATTCCATACATATAGAGTCATTGCTCTATCTATAGTTGGTGCCCATTTCTGCACACCCCGGAACACAGCACATCACACACACACACACACACCGATCATTGCAGGAATTGTCCTTCTCACCTTCCTCCGTTTGCTCCCCCGATCGCTCAGCGTCCCCTGACTCCCAAACACAGCTCCCAGCACCGCCCACTACATTTCCCCATAACCACACCCAAACAGTCGTTGATCCCTCCCAATTACGCCTCCTGGCTGGGCTCGCTGCTTAGACCACGCCCCTATCTCTCTGTTCTCATCTGTATGGTTGCGGAAGACGCTGATTACTGATCTTCCTGCTGATCACTAACTGTGATCACTGCCTTCGATCACCGATCCTTCCACTGATCATCGACTGTGATCACTGCCTCCGATCCTCCCACTGATCATCAATGCTGATGGTTACAGGCAGGACCTTAGGTGTGCACCCCAAAGCTCATGCGTGTGTATATATATATATATATATATATATATACACCCACAGTCCAGTGGCGGCTGGTGAAGTTTTAAGATGGGGGGCGCAAGACCCCGCCCTTCCATTTTGACCCCTCCCATTTCTCAGAAGCCACACCCCTTATAGACTCCACCCATTTTGTCCCCCGTATTTTGCTTGCGTGAACCAATTCTCCCAATATATCACATATTAAGGGGTCCATCAGTACTAGTATATCCCATAATAGGGAACAGGGGCCCTATTATGGGATATACTGTGAGAGACACCCTATTATGGGATACATGGACTGAGAGTGGCACAAACCCCACAGTACAGACCCCCCCAAGCACAAACCCGCACAAACAACTCAAGCATAAACCCCACAGTACAGGCCCCTAGCACAAACCCCACAGTACATGCCCCCTTCAATATAGTGACCAGTATAAATGCCCCCTTTAAATGTAGTGACCAGCATATATGTCCCCAATGCAGTGACCAGTATACATGTCCCCAATGCAGAGCTATGCGTGCGTGCCTCCAATGCAGTGACCACCAGTGTACATGTCCCCAATGCAGAGATATGCGTGCGTGCCTCCAATGCAGTGACCACCAGCGTACATGTCCCCAATGCAGAGATATGCGTGCGTGCCTGCCTCCAATGCAGTGACCACCAGCGTACATGTCCTCCAGTGCAGCCAGTATACAAGAGGCGCCGATTGGCTGCCTTCTGGGGGCGTAACCTGGGCGCAAGTCTTTGCGATTGGACAACCCCACTTTCTGATATCCTGGCTGTGATTGGTCCAGTCTACAGCCTGGACCAATCATCATCCAGGATATCGCTGACGTTGCAATGGGGGGGGTGCGTGCGTGCGTCAGTCACTCACCGTCACCGCCGCTCAGAGAAGAGGAGAGGCCGCCCGCCGGTTCCCGCCGCCGAGACGAGGGAGAAGGACCCGCCGCAGAAGAGGAGGAAGAAGCTGAGCCGTGCCGCCGCCAGGTAAGTTTGAAGGGAGCACGCACGCTGGTCTCTGCATCGATTGGGGTACAATGCTGTGGGCACTCTGCAATAATTGGGGTACAATGCTGGCACTCTGCAATCATTGGGGGACAATGCTGGCACTCTGCAATAATTGGGGGACAAAGCTGTGGCGCTCTGCAATCATTGGGGGACAATGCTGGCACTCTGCAATAATTGGGGGACAATGCTGTGGCCACTCTGCAATCATTGGGGGACAATGCTGTGGCGCTCTGCAATCATTGGGGTACAATGCTGTGGCCACTCTGCAATCATTGGGGTACAATGCGGTGGGCACTCTGCAATCATTGGGGGACAATGCTGTGGGCACTCTGCAATCATTGGGGGACAATGCTGTGGGCACTCTGCAATAATTGGGGGACAATGCTGTGGCGCTCTGCAATCATTGGGGGACAATGCTGTGGCGCTCTGCAATCATTGGGGGACAAAGCTGTGGCGCTCTGCAATCATTGGGGGACAATGCTGTGGTGCTCTGCAATCATTGGGGGACAATGCTGTGGCGCTCTGCAACCATTGGGGTACAATGCTGTGGGCACTCTGCAATCATTGGGGGACAATGCTGTGGCGCTCTGCAATCATTGGGGGACAATGCTGTGGCGCTCTGCAATCATTGGGGGACAATGCTGTGGCCACTCTGCAATCATTGGGGTACAATGCTGTGGGCACTCTGCAATCATTGGGGGACAATGCTGTGGGCACTCTGCAATCATTGGGGGACAATGCTGTGGCGCTCTGCAATCATTGGGGGACAATGCTGTGGCGCTCTGCAAGCATTGGGGGACAATGCTGTGGCGCTCTGCAACCATTGGGGTACAATGCTGTGGGCACTCTGCAATCATTGGGGGACAATGCTGTGGCGCTCTGCAATCATTGGGGGACAATGCTGTGGCGCTCTGCAATCATTGGGGGACAATGCTGTGGCGCTCTGCAATTATTGGGGGACAATGCTGTGGCGCTCTGCAATCATTGGGGTACAATGCTGTTGCGCACTCTGCAATCATTGGGGACAATGCTGTGGCGCTCTGCAGTGATTGGGGACAATGCTGTGGCGCTCTGCATTGAAAGGGGCTCGCACGCTGAACTCTGCATTGATGGGGGCACGGAACAGTTGCATTGAAGGGGGCACGCACGCTGAACTCTGCACAGTGTTTATTGCATTGAAGGGGGCACAGCACAGTTGCATTGAAGGGGGCATGCACGCTGAACTCTGCATTGTGGGGGCACAGCACAGTGTTCATTGCATTGAAGGGGGCACAGCACAGTTGCATTGAAGGGGGCATGCACACTGAACTCTGCATTGTTGGGGCACAGCACAGAGTTCATTGCATTGAAGGGGGCACAGCACAGTGTTTATTGCATTGAAGGGGGCACAGCACAGTGTTTATTACATTGAAGGGGGCACAGCACAGTGTTCATTGCATTGTGGGGGCACAGCACAGTGTTCATTGCATTGAAGGGGGCACAGCACAGTGTTTATTGCATTGAAGGGGGCACAGCACAGTGTTTATTGCATTGAAGGGGGCATAGCACAGTGTTCATTGCATTGAAGGGGGCACAGCACAGTGTTTATTGCATTGAAGGGGGCACAGCACAGTGTTTATTGCATTGAAGGGGGCATAGCACAGTGTTCATTGCATTGAAGGGGGCACAGAACAGTGTTTATTGCATTGAAGGGGGCACAGCACAGTGTTTATTGCATTGAAGGGGGCACAGCACAGTGTTTATTGCATTGAAGGGGGCAAAGCATAGTGTTTATTGCATTGAAGGGGGCACAGCATAGTGTTTATTGCATTGAAGGGGGCACAGCACAGTGTTTATTGCAATGAAGGGGGCACAGCACAGTGTTTATTGCATTGAAGGGGGCATGCACACTGAACTCTGCATTGTTGGGGCACAGCACAGTGTTCATTGCATTGAAGGGGGCATAGCACAGTGTTCATTGCATTGAAGGAGGCACAGAACAGTGTTTATTGCATTGAAGGGGGCACAGCACAGTGTTTATTGCATTGAAGGGGGCATAGCACAGTGTTCATTGCATTGAAGGGGGCACAGCACATTGTTCATTGCATTGAAGGGGGCACAGCACAGTTGCATTGAAGGGGGCATGCACGCTGAACTCTGCATTGTGGGGGCACAGCACAGTGTTTATTGCATTGAAGGGGGCATAGCACAGTGTTCATTGCATTGAAGGGGGCACAGCACAATGTTCATTGCATTGAAGGGGGCACGCACGCTGAACTCTGCATTGAAGGGGGCATGTACACTGGTCTCTGCATTGAAAGGGGGCATGTACGCTGGTCACTGCATTGAAAGGGGGCATATACCATCTCCTGTACCATGACCTGTGACACCTATGGTCACCTATGCCATGCCTATACCATCACCTGTGCCATGCCTGTACCATGACTTCAAAGTCACGCAATTTTTTACTGCGTTTTTTGACGCAAAGCAATACCTATTACATTTTTCTTTTTGCGCCCCCCCAAAAATTTTGAGCACCAGCCGCCACTGCATGTCCCCCAATGCAGAGCTATGCGTGCGTGCCTCCAGTGCAGCCAGCATACATGTCCCCCAATGCAGAGCTATGCATGCGTGCCTCCAGTGCAGCCAGTATACATGTCCCCAATGCAGAGCTATGCGTGCGTGCCTCCAGTGCAGCCAGTATACATGTCCCCCAATGCAGAGCTATGCGTGCGTGCCTCCAGTGCAGCCAGTATACATGTCCCCCAATGCAGAGCTATGCGTGCATGCCTCCAGTGCAGCCAGTATACATATCCCCCAATGCAGAGCTATGCGTGCGTGCCTCCAGTGCAGCCAGTATACATGTTCCCCAATGCAGAGCTATGCGTGCGTGCCTCCAGTGCAGCCAGTATACATGTCCCCAATGCAGAGCTATGCATGCGTGCCTCCAGTGCAGCCAGTATACAGTGGGTACGGAAAGTATTCAGACCCCCTTAAATTTTTCACTCTTTGTTATATTGCAGCCATTTGCTAAAATCATTTAAGTTCATTCTTCTTCCTCATGAATGTACACATAGCACCCCATACTGACAGAAAAACACAGAATTGTTGACATTGTTGCAGATTTATTAAAAAAGAAAAACTGAAATATCACATGGTCCTAAGTATTCAGACCCTTTGCTGTGACACTCATATATTTAACTCAGGTGCTTTCCATTTCTTCTGATCATCCTTGAGATGGTTCTACACCTTCATTTGAGTCCAGCTGTGTTTGATTATACTGATTGGACTTGATTAGGAAAGCCACACACCTGTCTATATAAGACCTTCCAGATCACAATGCATGTCAGAGCAAATGAGAATCATGAGGTCAAAGGAACTGCCTGAAGAGCTCAGAGACAGAATTGTGGCAAGGCACAGATCTGGCCAAGGTTACAAAACGATTTCTGCTGCACTTAAGGTTCCTAAGAGCACAGTGGCCTCCATAATCCTCAAATGGAAGACGTTTGGGACGACCAGAACCCTTCCTAGAGCTGGCCGTACGGCCAAACTGAGCTATCGGGGGAGAAGAGCCTTGGTGAGAGAGGTAAAGAAGAACCCAAAGATCACTGTGGCTGAGCTCCAGAGATGCAGTCAGGAGATGGGAGAAAGTTGTAGAAAGTCAACCATCACTGCAGCCCTCCACCATTCGGGGCTTTATGGCAGAGTGGCCCGACGGAAGCCTCTCCTCAGTGTAAGACACATGAAAGCCCGCATGGAGTTTGCTAAAATACACCTGAAAGACTCCAAGATGGTGAGAAATAAGATTCTCTGGCCTGATAAGACCAAAATAGAACTTTTTGGCCTTAATTCTAAGCGGTATGTGTGGAGAAAACCAGGCACTGCTCATCACCTGTCCAATACAGTCCCAACAGTGAAGCATGGTGGTGGCAGCATCATGCTGTGGGGGTGTTTTTCAGCTGCAGGGACAGGATGACTGGTTGCAATCGAGGGAAAGATGAATGCGGCCAAGTACAGGGATATCCTGGACAAAAACCTTCTCCAGAGTGCTCTGGACCTCAGACTGGGCCGAAGGTTTACCTTCCAACAAGACAATGACCCTAAGCACACAGCTAAAATAACGAAGGAGTGGCTTCACAACAACTCCGTGACTGTTCTTGAATGGCCCAGCCAGAGCCCTGACTTAAACCCAATTGAGCATCTCTGGAGAGACCTAAAAATGGCTGTCCACCAACGTTTACCATCCAACCTGACAGAACTGGAGAGGATCTGCAAGGAGGAATGGCAGAGGATCCCCAAATCCAGGTGTGAAAGACTTGTTGCATCTTTCCCAAAAAGACTCCTGGCTGTATTAGATCAAAAGGGGGCTTCTACTAAATACTGAGCAAAGGGTCTGAATACTTAGGACCATGTGATATTTCAGTTTTTCTTTTTTAATAAATCTGCAACAATGTCAACAATTCTGTGTTTTTCTGTCAGTATGGGGAGCTATGTGTACATTCATGAGGAAGAAGAATGAACTTAAATGATTTTAGCAAATGGCTGCAATATAACTAAGAGTGAAAAATTTAAGGGGGTCTGAATACTTTCCGTACCCACTGTACATGTCCCCAATGCAGAGCTATGCATGCGATGCGTGCCTCCAGTGCAGCCAGTATACATGTCCCCCAATGCAGAGCTATGCGTGCATGCCTCCAGTGTAGCCAGTATACATGTCCCCAATGCAGAGCTATGCGTGCGTGCCTCCAGTGCAGCCAGTATACATGTCCCCCAATGCAGAGCTATGCGTGCGTGCCTCCAGTGCAGACAGCATACATGTCCCCCAATGCAGAGCTAGGCATGCGTGCCTCCAGTGCAGCCAGTATACATGTCCCCAATGCAGAGCTATGCGTGCGTGCCTCCAGTGTAGCCAGTATACATGTCCCCAATGCAGAGCTATGCGTGCGTGCCTCCAGTGCAGCCAGTATACATGTCCCCCAATGCAGAGCTATGCGTGCGTGCCTCCAGTGCAGACAGCATACATGTCCCCCAATGCAGAGCTAGGCATGCGTGCCTCCAGTGCAGCCAGTATACATGTCCCCAATGCAGAGCTATGCGTGCGTGCCTCCAGTGCAGCCAGTATACATGTCCCCCAATGCAGAGCTATGCGTGCGTGCCTCCAGTGCAGCCAGTATACATGTCCCCAATGCAGAGCTATGCGTGCGTGCCTCCAGTGCAGCCAGTATACATGTCCCCCAATGCAGAGCTATGCGTGCGTGCCTCCAGTGCAGCCAGTATACATGTTCCCCAATGCAGAGCTATGCGTGCGTGCCTCCAGTGCAGCCAGTATACATGTCCCCCAATGCAGAGCTATGCGTGCGTGCCTCCAGTGCAGCCAGTATACATGTTCCCCAATGCAGAGCTATGCGTGCGTGCCTCCAGTGCAGCCAGTATACATGTCCCCCAATGCAGAGCTATGCATGCGTGCATCCAGTGAAGCCAGTATACATGTCCCCAATGCAGAGCTATGCATGCGTGCCTCCAGTGCAGCCAGTATACATGTCCCCAATGCAGAGCTATGCATGCGATGCGTGCCTCCAGTGCAGCCAGTATACATGTTCCCCAATGCAGAGCTATGCATGCGTGCCTCCAGTGCAGCCAGTATACATGACCCCAATGCAGAGCTATGCATGCGATGCGTGCCTC
Organism: Pelophylax lessonae; assembly: GCF_965119305.1. Classification (NCBI taxonomy): domain Eukaryota; kingdom Metazoa; phylum Chordata; class Amphibia; order Anura; family Ranidae; genus Pelophylax; species Pelophylax lessonae. The sequence continues at coordinate 493,368,079 of NC_138771.1, forward strand.
CAGTGCAGCCAGTATACATGTCCCCAATGCAGAGCTATGCATGCGATGCGTGCCTGCAGTGCAGCCAGTATCCATGTTCCCCAATGCAGAGCTATGCGTGCATGCCTGAGAGCAGTGCACTTACCTGTGAGTCACGGCGGCTTCTCCCTCTCCTCTTCTTCGTTCGGCGGCGGGAAGGTGAGCGGCGCTTCTCCCTCTCGGCCTCTTCTGCGGCGGGTGACGGGCGGCGGGAAGGTGACCGGCGCCGGCTTCTTCTCCGGACTGGACTCCTCTTCGGCGGCGGGAAGCTGACCGGGCGGTGACGGTGAGTGACTGATGCACGCACCGGCACCGCCCCCATTGCGACGTCAGCGGCGTCACAATCGGATGTCCTGGATGATGATTGGTCCAGGCTGGAGACTGGACCAATCACAGCCAGGAATCCACGAAGTGGGGGTGTCCAAGCGCTGTGCCCTGCACCCAGGTTACGCCCCCAGAAGGCAGCCAATCGGCGCCTCTTCTGGGTCATAACCCCACCCCCCCAGCCTTCACATAGGCCGGCGGCGGCGAAGTTGGCGAACGCAATTTTTTTTTTTTTTTTTGAAAACTTTATTGCTCATTTTGTCTTTTTTTTTTCTTTTTTTAGGGGGGACGGCGCCCTGGCACCCCCCATGCACGGGCAGCCAACGATACACACATATACACACACACACATACAAACTCTTATAAATAAATGTAAACAAACATTAAAATGTATTAAAACATGGACAGTGTCAGAAGGGCAGTGGACGGTGTCAGAAGAGCAGTGTACGGTGTCAGTAGGGCAGAGGACGGTGTAAGAAGGGCAGTGGATGGTGACAGTAGGGCAGAGGACGGTGTCAGTAGAGCAGTGGATGGTGTCAGTAGGATGGTGTCAGTAGGGCAGAGGATGGTGTCAGTAGGACAGTGGATGGTGTCAGTAGAGCAGTGGACGGTGTCAGTAGGGCAGTGGACGGTGTCAGTAGGACTGTGGTTGCTGTCAGTAGAGCAGTGGACGATGTCAGTAGAGCAGTGGACGGTGTCAGTAGGATAGTGGACAGTGTCAGTAGAGCAGTGGACGGTGTCAGTAGAGCAGTGGACGGTCTCAGTAGGACAATGGACGGTGTCAGTAGGGCGGAGGACGGTGTCAGTAGGGCAGAGGACGGTGTCAGTAGGGCAGAGGACGGTGTCAGTAGACAGTGTCAGTAGAGCAGTGGACGATGTCAGTAGAGCAGTGGACGGTATCAGTAGGACAGTGGACGGTGTCAGTAGAGCAGTGGACGGTGTCAGTAAAGCAGTGGACGTTGTCAGTAAAGCAGTGGACGGTGTCAGTAGAGCAGTGGACGGTATCAGTAGGACAGTGGATGGTGTCAGTAGAGCAGTGGACGGTGTCAGTAGAGCAGTGGACGGTGTCAGTAGAGCAGTGGACGGTGTCAGTAGGATAGTGGACAGTGTCAGTAGGACAATGGACGGTGTCAGTAGGACAATGGACAGCGTCAGTAGGACAATGGACGGTGTCAGTAGAGCAGTGGACAGTGTCAGTAGGACAGTGGACAGTGTCAGTAGAGCAATGGGCAGTGTCAGTAGGACAGTGGACAGTGTCAGTAGAGCAATGGGCAGTGTCCGTAGGACAGTGGACAGTGTCAGTAGAGCAGTGGACGGTGTCAGTAGGACAGTGGACGGTGTCAGCAGAGCAGTGGACGGTGTCAGTCAGTAGAGCTGTCAGTAGGGCAGAGGACGGTGTAAGTAGAGCAGAGATTGGTGTCAGGCAGGGGGAAATATCCAGTAGAGCAATGGACAGTGTCAGTAGGACAGTGGACAGTGTCAGTAGAGCAGTGGACGGTGTCAGTAGGACAGTGGACGGTGTCAGTAGGACAGTGGACGGTGTCAGTAGGACAGTGGATGGTGTCAGTAGAGCAGTGGACAGTGTCAGTAGGACACTGGACAGTGTCAGTAGAGCAGTGGACCGTGTCAGTAGGACAGTGGACCGTGTCAGTAGGACAGTGGACAGTGTCAGTAGGACAGTGGACAGTGTCAGTAGAGCAGTGGACGGTGTCAGTAGAGCAGTGGACGGTGTCAGTAGAGCAGTGGACAGTGTCAGTAGAGCAGTGGACGGTGTCAGTCAGTAGAGCTGTCAGTAGGGCAGAGGACGGTGTAAGTAGAGCAGAGATTGGTGTCAGGCAGGGGGAAATATGGTGTGCCTAGGCACATCCTGCGCACACGCCTATAGGAAGGACCTCATGTGAGTTTTTTCATTTTTTTTATGCACGTTTGGCATAAGGCAGGGCATTCACTTGCATGGGCTGCCCTACATATGATAAATGCACCAAAGTAGCTTGCACGTCCCTTTTTTTTTGTTGCAGTAAGCCCCACACGTTTTTGTAACGTGGTTTTCACGTATTTTGTCCCATGACTGCTGGCCATGTTCGGGGTACCGTTAGGAATTTAAGGCACCGCAAGCAAGATGCATGTTTTGGCGTGTTATTTGCATTTTTCAGGAGCGTGTGCAGGCAAGGTGGGAATGCAATCGAAAAGTTTATCGCTATTTACCGCCCCTCTTAAAATCACACCCACAGAAAAGTGAAAAAAAAAATGCTTCTGCCTCTTGGGAGGAGTTTCGCCATCTGCCTTCTCCCTGCTTTGACAGCTTATAGGCAAGGGGCAAAGCCCCCTGGGTACGTCACCTGGTGGCACCGCCCCTTCTGATGTCACGTGACACCAGAAGGGGGCGGTGTCACCGGATGACATAGGCGGTGGCTTCGAAGACACACTAAACAAATTTTCCTGCATTTAAAAGGTGGGTCCCAGGGGGGCTAAGCTGAAAGATCTCTGTCTGGACTGATACGGATAGATGCCGTCTTGCTGCCCTCACAAGACTGGAGAAGTCTGTATGACTGGAAACAAGAAACAGAGGGCGCACCGGCCTAGTGCATTATCCTTAAAGCAATTTATTTTAATAAGGGAACAAAAAGGGGTACTCACAAACAAATGTTTGGTATAGGCATATCACATAAAAGGACTATGGAGTCCACAGTATCTCATCAGGATGAAAAAAGTCCATAGGTTTCTGATGCGTTTCAGAGTTCTGCCTCTTCTTTAGTGCCCTGCCCCTTGCCTATATAAGAGCTGTCAAAGCGGAGAGAAGGCAGATGGCGGGACGCCTCTCAAGAGGCTGAAGCGTTTTTATCTTTTTTTTTTGGTCTGACGGGCATTGTGATTGACGATGGATTTACATCGAGTGACACTATCATTTTATTTTTTATTAAAGGGAATGTCAAAAACAGTTTTCTGTGGTTCTTGCTTTTTGACACTTATTTTACACTTTTTTGGGTGAATGGGTAGGGGTATGATGTACCCGATACCCATTCACACAGAGGGGGCCCCTTGTTAAAGGGGGCTTTCAGATTCCAATAAGTCCCCTACCCGCAGACCCCGACAACCACAGCCCAGGGATGTCAGGAAGAGGCCCTTGTCCCCATCAACATGGGGACAAGGTGCTTTGGGGCAGGGAGAAACCCACCCCAAAGCACCCACCCCCCCATGTTGAGGGCATGTGGCCTGGTATGGTTCAGGGGGGGGGGGGGCTGCTGGCTTGTCCTCCTCTTTCCTGACCTGCCAGGCTGCATGCCCAGATAAGGGTCTGGTATGGATTTTTTTTTGGCGTTGTTTTTTCATTTTTTTTATATCATTATTGCCGGGAGCCTGCAATTCATTACAGCCGCTAGCAAGTTCAAATTACATTTTTTCCTTTAGAAATAACAGTATTGCTGCAACAGGCTCCATACAGATGTGCCACTTTACAGGTACATTAAGGGTATCCTCCAGGCACGGTATTTAAAGTATTTTTCATTTTTATTGTTTCACTTTAGGCATAATTAGAATCACTGCTCCTTTAAAAACAATTGTTTAAAAAAAAAAAAAAATCACTGATCCTTTAAAAATGATTGTTTTAAAAAAAATAAATAAATGCATTGATACATGTCCCCAAGGCAGTATCCAGGTCCCCATACACTTTTTATGGCAATAACTTGCATATAAGCCTTTAAAATGAGGACTTTGAGCAATAGTCAATTTCTTAGCAGTATGCTGAGCAAGTTGGTGTTGATGACGAGACAGTTCAATGATCGGTTTGCATAAAAGGGCCTAGATTAATATGGAAAACAGTACTAAGCAGGGCATAGACCCTAATACCACAGTCTGCACAAATATGGGCCATGGTCCCCTCCTGGGAGCAGCCCCGGAAGCACAATATATTGGTATAAATCTAGCCAACCTAGCTGGGGTGTAGTACCATCTGTAAAATACTTCACAGGCATTTTCCAGGATTAGTACATTACGAGAGCATTTCAAAAGAGCAGTTGTCATACGTTGCCAATCTTCCCTATGTAACTGCCTCCCCAAATCCTTTTCCCACTGCGAATGATATGTTAGGAGGGGAGGTTTGTCACGGGAGATAATAGAGGCATAAAGAAGCGGTATAAGTCCCGGCGAGTGAGGTCTCGTCCTGCCAAGGCTCTCGAAGGGTGTTAATGTGTAGGGTAAAGGTTTGGATTTGGTTAGTTGTTGAAGGAAATGTCAGAGTTGAAGATATCTGTAGTGTTTCATGTATGTGGATATCATGGGAGGATCTAAGAGATTCAAAGGGAAGTATTTTAGTAGGAGTGAATAGCGAATGGATATCCACAAAACCATTGTCAGTCCACCAGGAAAATTGCTGAGGGTTCACATAACCAGGCTGAAACATGGGGCAAGGTATGAGACGTAGCAATGGCAGATGGGGGGGGAATAAGATTAGCTTAGAATTTGAGTCCCACAAACGAAGGGAATGAAGCAGGCAAGTCATAAGTTCGTCGGACGGTACTTTTGGGGGGAGCCAAGGTATTGAGGAAAGAGGGATCGGGTGAGAATCCACTAAATCAAGCAGTGGCATTTAAAAAGTATTGTGCAGATGAGATAGCAGGGCTATAGACACCACAGTATAATAAGCATGTAAATTAGGGACCATATATAATTCTCCTATTGATGTGGGGCCGGGAAGTACTCCAGATAAACTTCAGGAGTTTATGTTAATGGATACTTAAGATGTGTGAAGGGATCGGGACCGGTAATACACAGAAAAAATACAATAGTTTTTGGAGGTAACTATTTGAACTGCAGTTATTCTGCCGAACCAAGACAGCGACAAGTGAGACCAAGAGGAGAGCATATAAGTCAGCCTTCTAAAGAGAGATGGATAATTGGCACTATATAAACCATCGTACGTGGGAGAAAGTTTAACCCCTAGATAAGGTAGGATCGAATGCCATTGAAATGGGAAAGCTGATTTAATGGCCTCCAATCCAGCAGTAGGTAGGGTAACAGAGATTGCTTTAGATTTGTTCTGGTTTATATGAAGACCAGAAAGGGCAGCAAATGAATCTAGGAGGGTTAGGAGGTTGGGCAAGGAAATTCTAGGGGATGTGAGGGATAGCAAAATGTCATCCGCAAACAAGGATATTTTGTGCATTGATACCTGAATATCAGGGTGAGAACAAACTGCTTCAAGGCCAGGATAAATAAGAGGGGGGATAGCGGGCATCCCTTCTGGCTGCCCCTTCTGATAGGAAAAAGGGAGGATTCATACTAATAACACTTGATCCTGGCCTGGGGGGGGAATCATATAGTGCCGTCAACCATGTTAGAAAGGACGAGCCAAAACCATAATGACGAAGTACAGTCATGAGGTAGGGCCAAGATAAAGTGTCAAAGGACTTGGTCTCGTCCAATGATAACAACATAGAAGGTAACAAGCGTTGGTGAGCAAAATGCTGTAATTGTATAACCCTCCTTATAGCGTTGCCTGTCTGTCACCAAGGCACAAATCCAACCTGGTCTTTTTTGACCACGCGAGGGAGAAATGAGTTTAAGTGGCTAGAAAGTTTCATATCAATGTTGATATGGGGCAGAAGTTAGCCCAAGAGGAATGATCCCGGTCCAGTTTTGGCAGCATAACAATATTGGCTGTTAAAAGGTCTGAGGCTAAGTGCTGGCCATTTTTAATCTGACATTTTTAAGGACTGCAGCAAATTTATTGACGTATAATGCAGTAAAGCCGTCTTCTGACTAGATTTTCTATGGATTTTAGTCGCTTGTGACCATTTGTTCACCCATTTGCGGACTAGGTGCTATAGTGAATTAGGCCCTATGTATCAATGATGCATTTAAAGTTACCTTTATTTCAGGTACTTATATAGCTCTGTCAATTTACACAGCGATTTACATATACATTGTACATTCACATTTGAATTGTAGCCATGTTAGTGGGTACAGATACTGACCTAAGGTGGGTGCCTTTCTAGGCACTATATATTAAAACCACATTGTAGCATATCTGCACATGCCTCATCCATGCTCAGAATGGGCAAATATCTATTAATAATTGATAATTTCCTTAACTTGACCAAACTTAGCACTGAATGGGGTGGAGAGGGTTTACCTGTTTTTCTGTAAATTCCCATGATTATTTTTTTAACTTAAGTCATCCCTCTTTTTGTTTTTGACTTTTGACAATGCCCTATAAAGCATCCAATTTGGGTTTCCCCTATCCAGGAATCATCTATATAACAAGCACGCTTCCTGATCAAATTGTTACTGCAAATACGTTTTACTATGTAAAAACTGTCCTACAGGGATACCCTTAATGGTGTGCCTCAGGTGTCTGGATTGGGGCATAAGTAATATGTTCCCAGAAAAAGATTTCCTATACAGGAATGTCCTGACTCCCAAGCCCTCACCCGTGAGGCAGACATCTAAAAAGCAGATTTCTCTGCTGTCATTGTGACCTGTAATGGACAGATTTTTACTGTTGGCTTTCAGATAGTCCAATAAAGGATTTAAGTGATCATTCACATCTTTAACCACCAGCAGGAGGTTATCAATGAACCTCAAATATATCCTTATATATGACCGGAAGGGGTTCTCACCTCCAAAGAAGCAGAACTGCTCCCACCACTTCATTTATAGGTTGGCGAGGGAGGGCGAAAACTTCGCCCCCATCGCAGCCCTGCATCTCTGGAGGAAGAACCTCTTATCGAACACAAAGTAATTGTGGAACAATAAATATTATATATATAGTAATTCCAAAATATGCATCTGGTGCTCGATTGGCCGGTCAGTGTTTGTTTCCAAATAAAAGGATACCGCCTCAGTGGCAAGATTGTGGGATATGGAGGAGTACAGACTCATGACATCACAAGTGATTCACAAGTAATTTTTCTCCCATGTAAAATCCTTCATAACCGGTAAAAGATGGTTTGTGTCCTTTAGATAACCAGGAAGTTGTTCCACTAGAGGCTGTATATGTCTGTCTAGCCATTGTCCTAATCTTTATATCAAGAAACCAATCCCAGAGATGATAGGTCTGCCCTGTAGGGGATTTAAAACCTTATGCGTTTTTGGGTAAATGATAGAACATGGGAAGAGTGGGGTATTCTGCTATGAGTGATTCTGGTTCCTTTTGATTGCAAATACCTAACCTAATTCCCCTGTTGATTAACTCTGTTAGACTGGTCCTATGTTTCCTAGTTGAGTTTCATGTATGTGGGGCTGTCTGACAACTGTTGGGCAGCTTCCTCCAAATACCACTCCACATCCATGACTACTATTATTCCTCCCTTATCTGTATTCCAGAGGATGATGAATTTGTCTTCCTCAAGGCTACCTAATGCTGATTGTTCATATTCAGAAAGATTATCCTGCCATATCAGAGATCCCCCTGTGACCCCCATGAGCCAAAGCTGTCAAGTCTCGTTCAACCAATTTCTGGAATTTGCTCATGTTGGGTGTACGGGAACTGACAAGATAAAAGTCTGATCTGGTCTTAAAAGATACCGAACTGGCAGACTATTCATAATCACTCCCTATCCTGTAGGGATCACTCTCCTTGGCCAAATACTCAAAATCCCTGATGGCACAGTGTTCTCTAAATGTAAAACATGGATTATTAGTATTAACATCAATCAATGCGGACAACTCTGAGTCATCTTTGCCCTTTGCTGCAAAATAATGTTTTTTAATAATCAGATTTCTTACAAATTTGTTCACATCTAGGATAGTGTCAAACAGGTTGAAATCCCTATTTGGACAGAAATGTAGTCCTTTTGATAAAAGGGTTATTTCACTCCCTATGAGTGTTCTGCTTGATAGATTAAAAATATTCGAGGTGTCATTCACTTTTTCTGTGGCTGTGATTGGGAGGGATATCTCCTCCAATCCCCAACTGATTTTTCATTTGCATTCCAACGTGTTTTCCTCCATTTCTGTTCTGACCTCTCTTGTGGGTTTTCCACCCAGTGGCCCCATTTTTGGAGGGGCATGACTGCTGGCACCTTCCTGGTGACCAGAGTTAGGTGGTTGAGTAGGTGACTGCTCCAAATCAGAGGCTGGCATGGTCACATCCAAACCTTCTGCCTATATATCTGAAAATAATAACCCAGGTAAAGTAAGGCGCTGTTAGAAAAAATATAAATACTTGTGCACAGTGCTTATATAGCCAAAGTGTCCATAATACTCAACCAACTGTTAATATCATACAAATAATACATCAATTGAACATAGAATGTGTTATATAAGATCAATGATAATAAATTAAAGCCCATTAACATATTGTGCCAAGAATCTGTGATGATCTCCAATTAGTGCACCAACAACCAATATCACGTGCTCCTCTTCAAAATAGTAAAGTGCTCTACCACGTGAATAGGATAACTATAAATGCTCACCAGAGTCCCTCGGTCCAGGGGACCACAAAACCTTAAGAAGGATGAGGGAGCCCAAACAGCCAGAGGTCCTTTCCACAACAAATACTTTATGATTCTACACACAAACCCCTCTCAGGTGGCCAATACCATAGATAGGAGGGTGAGAAAAAAAACTCAGATGATCGTGCAACACCCTTTTATTGGGATCCTTCAACAGAGATAAAAAGATGCTTACATTGACAGTGCCCAGACCGGCACCAGCTCGATTAGCCCTTATGTGCTCCCTCACTCCGATCCGCCGGCCGGCGTGTGTCACAGAGTGAACCCGGACGTAACGTAAATGGTTACACAGGAACTGCAGACAGCAGCCAAACATCAATGTATTTTGCCAACCACAAAGGCGTCTTCAGGAAGTCCCTGACTCAATAACTATCTCTATATCTGTAAAACTGACATGTTACCTAAAACTGCCGGCAGAGAATGGTGGACTACTCCATGAGCGCCTTCACTTCCACACATTCACGTTGTTCATGTCATAGTCGATTTTGTCTAGCAACATTTTTTCCTTTTTGCCTGTATTAATTTCTTGTCTCAAGTGATTTAATTTTTAATTTAGTCGCTTGTCAAGGTCTGTAAATTCCAGTGCACTGATGGCTTGTTGTAGCTCCAAAATTTCATTTTGTAAAACTTCCATTTCTTGGATGCTATAATAATATCCATCAAAGCAAAGAAGCAGGAGGACAGGGTGTCAGTCCATTGTTTTTTAAGGGTTCCATTGAATAGCTAAAAAGTTGAAACTTTTTTTTTTGGAGACCAAACCTGATTTAAGCCAGCCAAGCCTGCAGTCTCGTGCTTGTGATTTGTAAGACGTGTTCCAAGCTTCCTGTTTGTCTGTCCTGCTCTGCTATTTGGATTCCCCTGTTTATGACCTCGGATCAGATATCAACTATTCTCTGAACTCTGCTAGCCTTGTACCTGGACTGTGGCAGCTGCGACATGTGATTTTTCGTGCCACAATCAAAAGTGCCTGATCCAATCTGCTTGACTTTTTTAGAATTTGGAATTCAGAATCTGGAACTCGGGAGTTGGAATTTGAAAATTGGAATTTCAGATCTCGAGATTTAGAATTCGTAACTCAGTGTCAGGAGCATGTTCGCTCCTCCTCTATCATAGTTGCTGGTTCCAGCATCCTGGTTTTGGTTGTGGCATTCTCCTTGTCTGTCTGTCCACCTGCAAGGTAATTGATGTGGTCATTCTCTAGGTGGAGACCAAACCTGATTTAAGTCAGCCAAGCCTGTAGTCCCATGCTTGTCATATTCCGTTTGTAAGACATGTTCCAAGTTTCCTGTTTGTCTGTCCTGTTCTGCTGCTTGCAGCCGTCTGTTTATGACCTCGGATCGGATATGGACTATTCTCTGCACTCTGCCTGCCTTGTACTTGGACTGTCATTGAACCACTCTGCCCATCTGCCAAATACAAGTACCTCTTTGCTCTGCTCAGTTCGAGCCTGCCTTGGTGTGGTGGCCAGGCACTATAGTATTGTGTATAAGTTCAGGGGACAAATGAGTACTGATAGGCTTGCTTGCCATATGGGAAAGGGGGCTGCTATAGGTGAAGAATACAGAATCTAACTTTAATGTCTGACCACCTGGGTAAGCGTGACACTCAGAACTCTGAATTTGGAACTCGGAACTTGGATTTCTAAGCTCAGAGTTTAGAATTCAGAATTCAGAACTCGAAACTCAGAATTCAGAATTTGGAACTCGGAACTTGGAATTTTGAACTTGGAATTTGGAACTTGGAGGTTGGAACTCGGAATACCCAAAGTGTGCCAACAATCACTACTAGGGTCATTGTGTCTTGAACTTGCACAAGAGTTAGGTTCATAGAAAATGGGGTGCCTTGCACGTAATTGCAAATGTGTGTAACTAAACCCCTGTTTTTAATGTATACTTTTAAACAGGTCAATTTGGTTGGTCGCAGGCTGGTTGGTAAGCTGAGCTTGGAAATTTCTTTGTAATTTTTCAGCTGGCTAATATTGCCTGCATATTCAGGAGACACTCTGCAATATTTGTACAGTGTTCTCCCCTAGTGTCCAGCCTGGACTCTATGTCATCACATCCTGCAGTCAGGGTGAATGAGAACTAAGAATGGAGCAAAGCATCTTGGGACATGTAGTCCAAAGATCCACGTTCTATACTCAGTCGGACTGTTATGGACTACAAATTCCAGCCAGCTGGGGACGTAGAACAGAATGCTGGGAGAGGATATAAAAAGCCTGTGTGGGGACAGAATAACTCTCTTGGGACCATAGCCTGGATCTGCAAGCAGTGACTCGGTGCCAGACAGTGTTGCGGTCAAGTTGCGGCCTGTGCAACAGGGAAAAGGAGAGTCGTCGCGAGCTGGTGTAGGAGCATTCACTGCCAGCCACTTTTGGTCATTCAGCGGCAGCTTGGAGGCCGCTCTCATCACATCCACATCAGATCCAGCCGGGCTGCGGCACAGTGCAACACAGAGTCGAGTGCCATCCCTCAAGCCAGACTCTGCAGAGGCCTGCTGCGGAACCCTCACGCCCCTCTTCAATACCGGAGATTGCTGGGATTGGTGAGCAGGCACTTGCCCAACCTCCTATAACAAAGGACACTGCATGTAGACACCATTGTCTAGTTTAGCAAATCCAAAGAGTGTATAAGTACACATTACATGCTGCGCTCTTAGGAAAAGTGCAAAATCCCTTGGTCCATTGGAACTTTCATCTGTATCGGTAGACCATCAACAGGGTAGAGGAATGGATGAGGCAACTGGATGGATGGAAGGGTGGATAGACTGGAACCTCTGCAGCTCTCACAGAAGGTCTGGGTAGGATCACCTCAATGTGGAAGAAAATGAATAGCAGGGGGTCAGCCAGCTCAAAGTATGGATATTAGTAGTTACATAAAAGGAGAGTGATATCTGCGCTTAGTTATAAATAGAAAAATAATGCATAAATGAATATGAATAGAAAGGCAGCCAGCCACGTAGGCAATATACAAAAACCTATAGAAAACACATAGAGAATAAAAAGCAGTGGCTTTCTCGGCTGCACACGAGGATGACAGCTATTGAAATGCCTGGTCAAGAGAGGGGGGTGTGCATGACACATTTCAAGGGACTTGCCCTCTTCTTCAAATGCATGGACAGTGAAAGGAAGTAATGGACTTATAAAGCCAAAATGGCAGGAAGGGGAGGGACATGGGAGGGGAAGGAGGGAGAAAGCTGAGCTGCTGCATAGAACTAGAAAGGCGAGAAGGGGAGGAAAGTGGGAGGGAAGAGAAAATCCCAGAAGACATAGCTTAGCCACTAACCCTTGGCTTGCAGACTGCCAGTATCAGGGAATTCAATGTTACTACTTGAAATAGGGAGTAAAACAAGAAAATAAAATAGCTGCACTGTAAATATAAGGATCAATTATTACATTACAATATTACCATTACTATTACTGGAGATATGTTCCTATATGATTAAAAAAATGTATGTATATATATATATATATATATATATATATATTGGTAATAAAGATGTATTTAAGACAAATATATGGTTAAAAAAAAATCAAATAAATTAACTAAATGATATATATATACTGTATATAAATATATATATATACACACACACATATATATATATATATATATATATATATATATATATATATAGATACACACAACTGATACGCATTTTTAATTTAAAGAGACTGAATGGTATGTAGCAAAGGTACATGATAACAGAAGCTCGGATAATTTACCAAAATTGAAAAATGTATATGAACAGAGAAGAGAGCAGGTACTCACAACAAAATAGTACACGCCTTTGTTCCTGATTGAGGCCTCCTGGCGAGTATTGACGTGATAAATCCAAAAGGTTTCTCTGCGGCAGGGGGTATGAAACCTCTCCGCCACTGAGTCACAGGGGGGAAGGGGGGAATTTGTTCCAAACCCAACTCGAAGGCCATAGGTGGAGCCATCATGAGTGTATTTATAATGGCAGGGAACACCATGATCAGTACTGCCTTCCTCAATGAGTTTCCTGTTTTCAACAAAACGTACCCGGACTGTAGGAATAGTCCTGCCTACATAGAGGAGACCACAGGGACACGAGAGGCAGTATACAACAAAATCCATGGAACAGGAAAAGAAGGAACCGATTGAATACATTTTTCCTTTGTTATCGGTAAAACTCTTTGCGGTGGTCCACAAATTTTCCCATCTTGCATTTTAGTTTTTTACATTGAAACATCCCTGATATATTGAACAAGGTAGCCAAAGGATGGGAGGAGAACTTATTGCTGGATGGTAATTTGCTAGGGGCAATTTTGTTTTTCACATTGGGAGCCCTTCTGTAGACAAATTTAGGTCTGTTTGGGAGAACCTGCCCCAACTTGGGGTCCTTCAAAAGGATCCCCCAATGTCGTGCAATGACCTTCTCCATCTGTTTGAAACGGCACTCCCTGTCATCCTCGTCTCTGTTTACCCAGTGATGCCTACAGCCTCACACTGATTACAGCTGCTTGGTCCCAGGTGTTCCCTATCCATGCTGTTTCATTCTAACTTCTATGTAAGTGTGCTGCTTATTTAATAAAGTGTTTATTTATTTGATACTGACCTCAGAGCCCTGCTATTCGTTTCCTTCACCATTGTCTTGTTTCCCTGACTAAACCTGTAGGACTTTGTGCCACACTTACTCTTTGCTGAGCAGGGACAGGGTTTCTTCTTGCCAGAACTCAACAAGCATACTGTGCATCACTCTGCTTGCTAGGAAACCTTAAACATACTCTACTCCACCCTGATTGTCAGAACACCTCAAAAGTACACCACCAAAATGCTAGCTAAAGACATAAGGCCTGAGAGACTACATCATATCCCTCCCCCCTCACCCCACAAGGGATTAAATTCTCTGGTGCCATAAGGGCTCATACTTTCACCCAGGACTCTATTCACTAAATTAGGTTAAATTGTTTGAACTGAACTAAATACAGTGCTATTACGGTTCTTTGAGACTGTGGTGTCGGGGAATAGAAAGGGGTGGTCTGACAGGAATCTGGTCATTAATCTACCCTCCTCCTGCCTGAACCCATAGAGCTCAATCCAAGCAGAGTTTGTTGGTTCAATGTATGGATCACATATATGTGCCTGTTTTCCATTTTCCTTAAGTATTATTCTTTGATTGTTTCTGCTGTCGGGGTTATTTGTTGCGGCAAATCCTCAGCATGTGTCAATTGTAAGGTACTGAGTTTTCATTGCAAAAATCTTTCAGTAAAATAAGATTCACTGCTTTATTTGACTAAGACTGGCCATACACTATACGAAAAATCATTCAAACTAATTTTTGAAAAAGGAACACTCAGCTGTGAGAGCAGACGATCCTGCCATCATGTAATGACTGATAAATCCTTCAATGGACATAAATGAATCAGTTTTTTGTTCGTTTTTTTCACATATGCCTAGTGCAAACTGTTTGGACAAGAAACACATTAACCTTTCAATTTATCAGTTTATTACAGCAGAACATTTCCAAACTTGTCCTTCGTTTTTTGGCTCAAAAATGTCACAACTGATTACCAATTTGTGCCCATTAACTGGCTGAAAAACGAAAAAACTGTCCAAATGACCGAATTTCGGCTGATTTTTCGTATAGTGTATGGCCACCATAAGTTTGCTTCTAAGGGTTTTTTGTTACAAGGATGTCGGAACCCAGAGTGTCAGAGGTGTTGGAGGACTTGCAAGGTCAGGGCAACTATTGGAGTACAGAGCTTTAAAGTGGCCCCCATAGGGGTAGTGCTACATTCCAAACATTCAGTTAATTCCTTGCTGCTTCAACCATGAAACATACATATGTGACAACACGCATGGCAGCTAAACATTTCCCCAATGTTACCTATAGGTAAAAATTATGCAAGGAAATTTACTCCCACTTTAGGCTGGACAACAACCTATTGCACTAATCATTGGTAGCCTTAGTTTATATTTGAGCACATCATTAGAGCAGCGTGACATCCATATTTTCATTGTAATTTTAGCACCGTGCTCCTGCGTAACTCTAAACTGATGATCTGCAGGGGCTTTTAAAGCGTTGCGGGCGCACGCAATTTTAAAATTTGACATGGGTATCTATTTACCGGGCACAACCTCATCTTTTATATTTTGCCAAAAAAAAATAGGTAATAAATATTTTATTCTCTAGGGTGTCTGCTTTCAAAAAAGAAAAATAATATTTTGGGGGTTTTAGGTAATCTATAAAAATTAAAAAAATGGCTCCAGGACTGCTGTTGTGGTGGGAGGATGGGTTTCTGCAAAATGCACCTTTGATTAAGTAGACAAAAATCCTTGCACCGGCCCTGCTGCTAGGAATTTGTAGGAGACGCAGAAAGCGTCAGATATAGGTGAAAGTCAAGTTAATTCTCTTCTCCATCCCACGCACACCTTCAGTCTGGTCTAACTTGTTTTGAGACAAAAGCATTTAGCCACCTTTTTTTTTTTTTTATGGAGTGGGTAATCTTATATTTGTGCAGCTTTTGTCACTCTGTACATGTTTGTAAGAAATGTTGGTCAGAAAATTCACACAAATACATTTTTCTGGTGTCTGACCTGCAATTATTGCAGTGCGTCATTCCACTCCTGGGAGATTCAGGCGGTGTGTTTAGTTGCCCAGGGAGTGAGATTGTCATCTCACGCAGACTAAGGCCTCATTCGCACAAGTATACCAATCCATACATCTAGGGCCTTCTTTAACGCAGGGCAAATAGGGCAGCTGCCCTGGGCCCTGTTATTGTGGGGCCCAAAGCAGCTGCCCCTTAAGCCCACACTGCCCAGGAATGTCTGGAGCAGGGCTGGCTGGCACTAGGATGGGTGGAGAAACATCCGCCAATGCTTCTGGCGCCCTGCTATAGAGAGTGGTGTCTCCTGTCTCAGTGTGTCAGGTGCAAAGGTGGAGGGCAACCCGACTCCTCTGCTCTGCCTGTTACTCTATTCCTGCTTTGGGACTCAGTCTTCTCTCTTATCAAGAAATGTCCACTTATTGCTATGGTGATATATTACCAGAATATTTAAAATATTCAAAATTCGCCTTTGCATCAGGGTCTGCAGAGCTCCCCCTTGCACTGTAATGGGGGAATCGTAAAGGGGAACCCCAGGAACTCTGGAAATGTGACCAGAGACCACCTTCCGCAGAAAGAATACACAAAGGTAAGGGGGGGGGGTTACAGATATAAGAGGGTAACCTTGATATCAGTCCCCCCTTACATTATTGTATTCACTTCCCCCTTACATCACTAATCCCCCCCCCCCCTCCCCAGACTGGTCTGTCAATGACCTTTCAGGTGCACCGTAAGGCTGGCCATACACTATACAATTTTCTTGTTCAATTTCCTTTAGATTTACCTTAAACTGCGAAGTGCAAGGGACACCCTGATTCAATACAAATTGAAAGTACTTAGGTTTGACCTCATATTATATGGTTTTGGGAAATCTAAAGGAAAATTGATCAAGAAAATTGTATAGTGTATGGCCAGCCTAAGTCGGCTCCAGCTTGGTAGTCTCCTCTCCGCAGTTCACACATGTCTGACTTCTCCCATGACCCCCATCCCAATCACTCCTGACTTCTCTCAAGACTCCCCCTCAGAGACTGCAGACATGATATAAGACAAGAGATGGTCAGAGGTTGCAGACATGTACAGGAGATCTCATAGGTCGTGTGGACATGGTACAGGAGATGTCAGAGGCTGTGCAGAAATGGTACAGGAGATATCAGAGGCTGTGCGGACATGGTACAGGAGATGTCAGAGGCTGTGCAAAAATGGTACAGGAGATGTCATAGGCTGTGTGGACATGGTACAGGAGATGTCAGAGGCTGTGTGGACATGGTACAGGAGATGTCAGACGCTGTGCGGACATGGTACAGGAGATGTCAGACGCTGTGCAGACATGTACAGGAGATGTCAGAGGCTGTGTGGACATGGTACAGGAGATGTCAGAGGCTGTGAAGACATGGGACATGAGATGTAAGACCCTGTGCAGACATGTACAGGAGATGTCAGAGGTTGTTGACATGGTAGAGGAGATGTCAGAGGCTGTGCGGACATGGTAGAGGAGATGTCAGAGGCTGTGTGGACATGGTACAGGATATGTCAGAGGTTGCAGACATGGTACAGGAGATGTCAGAGGCTGACCGGACATGGTACAGGAGATGTCAGAGGCTGTGCGGACATGGTACAAGAGTTGTCAGAGGCTGTGCGGACATGGTACAAGAGTTTCAGAGGCTGTGCGGACATGGTACAGGAGATGTCAGAGGTTGCAGACATGGTACAGGAGATGTCAGAGGCTGTGCGGACATGGTACAGGAGATGTCAGAGGCTGTGCAGATATGGTACAGGAGATGTCAGAGGCTGTTCAGACATGTACAGGAGATGTCAGAGGCTGTTCAGACATGTACAGGAGATGTCAGAGGCTGTTCAGACATGTACAGGAGATGTCAGAGGCTGTGCAGACATGTACAGGAGATGTCAGAGGCTGTGCTGACATGGTACAGGAGATGTCAGAGGCTGCAGACATGTACAGGAGATGTCAGAGGCTGTGAGGACATGGTACAGGAGATGTCAGAGGCTGTGAGAACATGGTACAGGAGATGTCAGAGGTTGCAGACATGGTACTGGAGATGTCAGAGGCTGTGCGGACATGGTACAGGAGATGCCAGAGGCTGTGCGGACATGGTACAGGAGATGTCAGAGGCTGTGCAGACATGGTACAGGAGATGTCAGAGGCTGTGCGGACATGGTACAGGAGATGTCAGATGTTGCAGCAGACATGGTACAGGAGATGGCAGTGGCAGTGCAGACATGGTACAAGAGATATCAGAGGTTGTGTGGACAGGGTACAGGAGATGTCAGAGGTTGCAGACAGGGTACAGGAGATGTCAGAGGCAGTGCGGACATGGTACAGGAGATGTCAGAGGCTGTGCGGACATGGTACAGAAGATGTCAGATGTTGCAGCAGACATGGTACAGGAGATGGCAGGGGCAGTGCAGACATGGTACAAGAGATATCAGAGGTTGTGTGGACAGGGTACAGGAGATGGCAGAGGCTGTGCGGACATGGTCCTGTCCATTGATCTTTAGTGCAACTGAAGCTACAGAGAAAGGAATTGAAGAATCTGTGTCCTCAAATCCTTTCTGTGTTTCAAAGGTGAGATGTAAGGGGTCTGTGATTTTTAACAGCAACCCAAGGTGGACATCACTTTGAACTACTTAATTATCATTTTTAAGCATAACATACACTTCAAGAGGTGAATTACCTTCACTTTGGGAGATTTCCTCCAATTTCCTGTTCTGTCTGTACTCTGTAGCCACCTCCTAGGTAGGTGATAGAGAGAGAGAGTAAAGTTATGAATCCTGTCAGCTTACCAGAGGGATTGCAGGTAAATCTATATTTGTTCTCTGCCTACCAGAGAGCAGGATCTGCTAGTGAGGTCTGCTCAATGTGCTCAGGTGCAACTCAGTCTGTCTGCAGTGTTTCACACTGGTCCAACAGAGAGGCATATTGGATACTGGGAGGAAACCTGACAAATGAGTGCACAGGCGTTTAATACAGCCCTGGTGATTTGGCAGAGGAAAGTGCCCAGGTGCATGCTGAAGTACTGTATAAAAGCCAGGAGCACATGTCCTCAGGGTCTCTTGTCTAGATAGCAGAGTCCCGGAAGGAGGGGGCGGCTGCCTCCTTCTCTGTAGAGGTGCCATGTGGCCTCAGGTAGTCAATCTGGGGGCCTAGAGAGCTAGAGAGGAACTGAACCCGGAGGCCCTGTGGAGCTGACTGAGAGGGGAGACACTGAAGGATCTGATTCTGCAGTACAGTGAGTACAGATCTGTGTCAAGGGGCCTGACCTGAGGGGGGCCACCCCTGCAGCTAGAAAAGTCATTGGATGGGTGTCAGTAAAGGGGATGCTAGAGAGTATCCTGAAGATAATATAGTTCACCAAGTCTATTGCTGGAGAGAAAGAGCAAGGAGACGTAACCCTTTCCATACACGTGGCAGCATGGTTTAGGCAGTGAGACTGCTTCCACAAGTAACCTGGTGAGGCCAAGTGAGAGTTGTCCTTATCTAATGTACATAGTTCCAGTGAGTATCCCACTTTTCCTTTTCTCCCATCCAAGTTCTACAATAAATACTCAAAACCAACATCCCTGGACTGTTTTTTTAGCAACGAGCCATTGGGAGTAAGGATGAATGTGTGAACTGTACCCTAAGTGACTGTGTGCTGGTAATCAGAGGAGGCCCAACAAGTCATCATACAGCAAGCCCTACGGGGACAGTGCTCATTTGGAGTCGTCGTCCGGGATTTCCTCTGAGTTACAGCAGCGGTTGTTACCAGTAACGGCTCAGTATTTAAGAAACACTATGTCTCATCAAGTAAAGTGCTGTAGTGTTATTGGGGAAAGTAATATCTGCTCTACAGTGATTAGTACTTCCAAATCATGGTCACGGCAGTGGTTGCTATTGGCAACGACCGGAAATTTACCTAGGAAACAATATTTCTTCTCAAGTAAAGTGCTGGAGTGTCGATGGAGAAAGGGTGTGCTGTATTGAAGGAAAAAATAGTGTCTGTTTTACAGTAACCTGTGCAAGTGTGCTTTCAAGTTATGGTCAAGAAAGCAGTGACCCAGGACTCGGGGATTGGCACGTCAGGGATTGTGTCAGTACATGTGCTGTGGAGGAAAACGTCTGCCGTGCATCTCTAGAGATCTGAAAATGGCCGTGCACCGACACTCCACATCCAACGGGATGGAGCTTTAGAGGTCCTGCAAAGAAGAATGAGAGAAACTGTCCAAATATAGGTGAACCAAGCTTGTAGCATCATACTCAAAAAGACTTAGGGCTGTAATTGGTGCCAAAGGTGCTTCCACAAAGTATTGAGCAAAGGCTGTGAATACTTTTGTGCATGGGAATTTTATAGTTTTTTATTTTTAATAAATTTGCAAAGATTTCAAACATACTTCTTTCACATTGTCATAATGGGGTATTGTTTGTGGAATTTTTAGTAAAATAACAAATTGAATCCATTTTGGAATAAGGCTGTAACAAATAAAATATGGAAAAAGTGAAGTGCTGTGAAACCCGTGAGACTATTTGGATGTTTAATTTTGAAAGCGTATAAGTTTGGCGCTGAGCAGTGCGGGGTGTACCAAGATGGCCGTCACCATCTTCTGACTGCTGGCTTTCAAATCTAAACATCAAAACAGTCTCACGGTTTCAAACTCTATAAGCATACAATATGCTCACTTTATTGCTATAATGAGTCTGAAATTCAAGACTCGACTGGGTGTAACAAGATGTTCTCTGCCGCTATTCTGTTAACCACTTCTGGACCCCCCGCGGCAGTTTTACATAGGTATTTTGACGTTAAATACCGGGGTTATGGCAGCAGATAGCTGCCATAACCCCACTATTTTCTTACACAGCCGGCAGTCCTCTTTGACATAAGAGTGGTTCCAATGGTGGATTCGCCACGGTTCACTTTTATGGGCGGCGGGAGCAGTGCCCCCCCTTCGCTTCTCGGTAGTTTTCCCCACTTACAGGAGCCGTCTGTAGCGGGGAAAATGATCCGATCTGTTGCAGTCCCAGGCAGGAAGTCGAGGGAGGGCAAGATGGCCCCCACTCAACTCTATGGCCTTGGAGGACCGGAGCGAATTCATGGTCGCTTCCACCCAATGGCCTTAAAGGGCCCATTTTTTCTTCTAGCTAAAAAAAATTTAATTTTTTTATTTTTTCCTTTTATTTTTTCCTTTTATCTCAATGAGGACCTGTCCTGCTTATTTCTATTACAAGGGATGTTTACATTCCTTATAATAGGAATAAAAGTGATCAAAAATTTTTTTTTAAAGGGACAGTGTAAAAATAAAAAAACGTTAAATAAATGAGAAATAAAAAAATTAAAGCGCCCCGTCCCTACGCAGAAGCGAACGCATACGCAAGTCGCGCCCACATATGTAAACGATGTTTAAACCACACATGTGAGGTATCGCTGCGATCATTCGAGCAAGAGCAAGAGCAAAAAAAAGAGAGATTTTTAAAGCGTCGCCTATGGAGATTTTTACATACCAATGTTTATCGCCATTCTACGAGCGTGCGGAATTTGGAAGCATGACATGTTGGGTATCTATTTACTCAGCGTAACATTATATTTCACATTATAGAAAAAATTGGGCTAACTTTCTTCTTTTCTTATCTTGATATTTAAAAAAGTGTATTATTAAAAACAAATTGCGTTTGAAAGACCGCTGCGTAAATACGGTGTGACATAAAGTATTGCAACGATCTCCATTTTATTTTCTAGGGTCCCTGCTAAAAAAAAAAAATATATATATATATATATATATATATATATATATATATATATATATATATAAAATGTTTTGGGGTTCTAAGTAATTTTCTAGCAAAAAATACAGATTTTTATCTTGTAAACAGCAAGTGTCAGAAATAGGCCTGGTCCTTAAGTAGTTAATCTGTAGGGTGCACGCACGCGCATTGGGCAGTAGAGTCAACGCGTCAAAATCTGCTGCTGGAGAGTCACTGGAATTGACATAGTTGGAGATTTTGATGAGTTGGCTATTTGGACAGGACACTGGAACAGTAACAGTGGGGAAATCCTCCAATAGGTACACTAGTTCTGTTTAGGGTTACCACGTCATCCCTTTAAACCAGGACACATATTATTCGCACAGGTTCTGTGACTGAATAAGGTGATAATTAAACTCAGTGCCTTAAGTGCATTATATTAGCCTTGGAACCTGTGCAATTAATATGTGTCCTGGTTAAAGGGATGACGTGGTGTTCTATCAGAATAGTGCTACCTATCAGAATCTGCAACCAGAAGTGAGGTTCTTATGAGAAAAACTTACTGCGCATGCGCCATGCGTTCCAACATGGCCGCTATACATTCCAATAGCTTTCCCAATGTGACACAACACGAAGCAGCGGCAGACATCTTCTTACACCCACGCAAGTCTTCAATTTTACTTTTATTTTAGCAGTTAACTCACCTTATAGACTGAATAACAGTATTATATTTCTATTATTATTGTAATATAGTAAATATAGCAAGAAACCGTCAGGTAGAAGGTGGCGATGGCCATCTTGGTACACCCCGCACTGCTCAGCAACAAACTGATTATATAGTGAAATAGACTATTTGACTTGGTCGCAGCGAAATAGTCTATTTCAGTATATAAGGTGAGTTTACTGCTAAAATGTGAAATTCAAGACTTGTGTGGGTGTAAGAAGATGTCCGCTGCTGCTTCATGTTCTGTCAGATAAGGAAACCTATTGAAACACATAGCGGCCATGTTGGAACGCATGGCGTATGCGCAGTAAGGTCTTCACTTCCAAATGTCACTTCCAGTTGAAGAATCTGATAGGTAGCGGTATTCTGATAGAACAGGTGGCAACCCTAGTTCTGGTGATCCTGATGACACCCTAGAATTCCCTCACTTTGGCAGGATTTACTCTCACTTGCTGTTTTGGCTATGAGACAGAAAGTGACGAGAAATCTCCCCAATGGGGCACAGATAGCAAAAAAAAAATATATATATATATTATAATAATTATATTATATAATTATCAATATATTATTTTAATAAAAAAATATTGAAATATTTTATTATAATAGTGAAAAAAAGAAAAAGTCTTGCCTTTAGTTACACATTAAGTGTCCCAGAGTGAGGCTTGGATGTCTAAGAATGAGACTTGGATGTCTGAGAATGAGGCTTGGATGTCTGAGAATGAGGCTTGGCTTGGATATCTGAGAATGAGGCTTGGATGTCTGAGAATGAGGCTTGGTTTGGATATCTGAGAATGAGGCTTGGATGTCTGAGAATGAGGCTTGGCTTGGATATCTGAGAATGAGATTTGGATAGCTGAGAAAGAGACTTGGGTATCTGAGAACGAGGCTTGGGTATCTGAGAACGAGACTTGGTTGTCTGAGAAAGAGACTTGGGTATCTGAGAACGAGGCTTGGGTATCTGAGAACGAGACTTGGTTGTCTGAGAAGGAGACTTGGGTATCTGAGAACGAGGCTTGGATATCTGAGGACGAGGCTTGGGTGTCTGAGAACGAGACTTGGGTATCTGAGAACGAGGCTTGAGAAGCATAGCTTCATCCTATTTTCCTCTAGAAGTAGGAAGAAAAAGAGAGCAGAGATGATACCTAGAGCAGAGAAAGCGTGCAGTGGGTGAGCTAAGCTTCCATTGTATTTTCTGACCTTTAAAGGGTTTGGTTACACAAAGCAGGTTCCTTACTGGGGTGTGCACCAATTTCTAGTGTTTCCAGCTCACCAATTGCTTATCCTCTGCCTTTTTTCTCCTGTAGTTTTAGAAATCTACTTTTACATGCTGCACATTTCAACCTATCAGACTTTTCATTGAGTGAAGAAGAAGCGTTTGGGAAGCGATATTCATTGTTCTGTTTGTGACCCATGCCACTCTACCATAATCACGGCCACTAAATTTGTCCTGGAGATCAGACAAGGAAGCGTTCAGAGAATATAAGTCTGCCATGGCAGTGTGGCAGCAGTGCGTTGGGTTAGAGCAGCCTATTCATTTTAATGGGTTTTCTAATGCACCAGAACAGGCCAAAAAGAATGCATGCTGTATTTTCATCAGTGTACTACAATACACGGTAGACATACGCTGGAATAGGACATGTATGTACTGCATATTCATACTGCAAACACAGGGATACACGGACAGACCATTACTCTTACATATTTACACCATCTATATGCAAATGTGTGACTAGAAAAAATAATTACAGCTTTTCATCAGTTTTTCACAATTTGAATGAAGAATGCTGATTAATTACATAATACTCCTTTAAGTGATACAATATAGTTTGGGTTGATTCGAGTAATTGCTTTACCTTCTTCTCTGTTCTCTAACAATTTAGAACTCTCGTCTGCAATTGATGAATTTGGGACCCCTTTGCACCAAAGAAGAGGTACCCTCCAAGCACTGCTGCACAGGGTAAATTGTACAGGGAATGTAATATAAAAGATGAGCCCTGATGAATTGCTGTAGGTTAAAAAAGTATCACTTTAAACAGTTGAGGTCCACCCCAGGGGCGTAATTACAGGGGTTGCAATTGCAACCGGGCTCCATGCTCCAGGGGGTCCGTGCGGCTCCCCTATACACCTGGATAGGAGGGGCGGTGGGGGCAGCATGTAAATAAATCACTGTCCTCCCTTTTCCTCTTGTAGGTGCAGGAGAAAAATGGAGGAGATTGGTTCCTCTGTATGCTGCCCCCGCCACTCCTCCTATGCAGTTCACTTGTGTTCTGCTGTCTCTGGGCCCCTGTGTCCTCCCCTGGTATTCCCCCCCCCCCCCCCCCCCACTGTGCTCCCTCTCCTCTCCTGCCGGCTGCTGCAGGGGATGTGTCACAATAGAGAACCAGAAAGGGGTCAGTAAATATGTAATTTACCAGCTCCTTCCTTTTCTGAATGGACAGAGTCATAGTCAGTGACATTGTAAAAAAAAAATTAATAAAATGATAAAAAATAATACAATTAAAATAACAAAAAATAAAAACTACTGACACCAGTGGGTGAACTTCCAGGATCGCAAAGGTTACACTTGCGACCGGCTCTGGCATTCCACCACCGTGGGGAGGCCCCAAGATGGCAGGAAGGGGGCCCACTGCAGAACTTGTGAAAGGGCCCGGCTGCAGGACCGTAATAAATGGCCCCAGGATCAGTGGGAAGAGCCCCAGGCTTGAAAGGAAGGGCCCCGGCCAGGGGTCCGGGGGGCCCTTCATGGTTTCTTGCACTGGGACCCTGAAGGTTCTAGTTATGCCTCTGGTCTACCCTATTGCAGTTTTACTGCTACGGGGCAGCACCTGTGTGCCAGATAATGTATATACTGTATAAGTGATCTAACTTCCAGGTAGGGAGGATGCTGCCGGTGGCTCGCTTCTGCTGTGATTACACACAGCGGAAGCTGATCCGTTGGTGCACTGTACCCGATGTCCTCTTGCACCCACCAATCATTGGGTAGAGAGGCAGAACAGCAATCTGCCTATGTAAACAAGACAGATTGCTGACTGACAGGAGAGAAGAGATGGACTATAAATTCCATCTCTTCCCCTAGTATAAGCACCTCACACAGTGTGGTAAAAACATTGGCTAGGCACACAGTTAACCCTTTGATCGCCCCTGATATTAACCCCTTCCCAGCCAAAGCCATTAGTACAGTGACAGTGCATATTTTTAGAACTGGTCACTGTATTTGTGTCACTTGTTCCCGCAAACTGTCAGTGTCCGATTTTCCGCCACAATATCGTAGTCCCACTATAAGTCACTGATCGTCCCCATTCCTATCATAAAAAAAAAATAAATAAATAAAAAATTCCAGTATATATAATTTTTTTATTGAATATGTTTTATAGCTGAAAGTTAAAAAAAAAAAAAAATTATATATATAATATAATTTTTTTTTTTTTCAAAGTTTTTGGTCTTTTTTTTGTTTACAGCGCAAAAAATAAAAAAGCAGAGGTGATAAAATACCACTAAAAGCAAGCTCTATTTGTTGGAAAAAAAGGACATACATTTTATTTGGGTACAGCTTTGCACGACCGCACAATTGTTAGTTAAAATAACGCAGGGCCACATTGCACAAAATGGGCTGGTAATGAAGGGGGGGGGGGGGGGGTAAATCTTCCCGGCGGTCATGTGGTTAAATTTCTTTACAGCTATCACTTGCTCATTGGAAAAATTTATACATGTACTTTGCCCCATCTTCTTAGGCGTGCCATAAGGCTAACTGAGATGCCAGACATGGAGCTCCCACCTGCTTGGTGCACAGCCAACTGACACCGCAGCTAGTGAGTAGAGACAGGGTGCTTTTGAAAGCCACATTTGTCTCTGACTTCCAGCCCTTGTCCGAGGCAAGCACAGGCAAGAGGAATGGGGATGGAAAGGAGCCTCTGTTTAACATCAGAGCTAGCCTTATGGCACACCTAGAATTGGGACAAAGTATTTTAGTACTTTGTCCCTTGAGGAAGTAACAGGTGTATATAAAATTTAAAGTGATACTTCTTGTTTAAAGCACTTCGATAAAATGGGTGTTGGATTATCTATAGAACCGGTACTAACTTGTCTGCTCTTAATGATAGTTAAAGAATTTGGGAACTCTTTGCATCAAGATAAGGTATTCTTGATGCTCCTGTTTACCAACTCTTGCTGTCCTTTCTTCTGTAAATGCAGTGGTGTTTGCTTTAGGTTTCCATGATCTGTAGTTACAGATAGGCAGCTCAGTTTTCATGAAATGTTCATGTTCTCCCTGTGCTTATGTGGGTTTCCTTCCACACCCCAAAGACATGCTGGTAGGTTGGCTCCAGTATAAATTGTCCCTAGCATTTGTGCATGTCAAATACATTGCTTACATTGTAAACTCATTGAGAGCAGGGACTAAAATGAATATGTAAAATGTATTTTATTTTTTATTTATATGCTGATATATATATATATATATATATATATATATATATATATATATATATAATATATATATGTGTGTATATATATATATATATATATATATATATATATATATATATATATATATATATATATATATATATATATATATATATATACACTGCGCTGTATTCTGAAAGTGTCTGTGCATGGTCAGGCTTCTGCTACCAGCCCTGGCCTCCTCCCTCTCGTACGCGATTCTGCCCGCGATCTGGAAATCATTGCAAATCACGGGATGCCTGTGCGATGGCCGTGATTTGCAATGGCACCCCAAATGCTGTGCGATGTTGCTGCGATTTCCGCCTGCCAAATCGCGGTAACATCGCGCAAACAGAATCGCGGGACGCATGACGCCCAAAAAAGGTACAAGAGCTTCTTTTGTGCGTCATGCAATTCTGTTTGCACGATGTTACTGCAATTCGGCAAGCGGAAATCACGGCAACATTGCACAGCGTTTGGGGTGCCATTGCAAATCACGGGCATCACACAGGCGTCCCGCGATTTGCAATGATTTCCGGATCGCGGGCAGAATCGTGGGGATTCTGCCCGTGATCCGCTACGCCCACATGTGAACGTAGCCTTACTAAAACTGGTGCACACAGAATCTGAGGCAGTTTTGCATAGTAACCAATCTGCTTCTAACTTCAGCTTGTTTAATTAAGATTTGACAATAAAACCTGGAAGCTGATTGGTTACTATGGACAGCTGCACCAGGTTCTGTATGCAGCAGTTTCAGTAAATCTTGCTCTTTGCTTCTAAGTTGGTTTAGGAAGGTAATGGGTCAGAACAGCCTCAAAAGGATTGCTGTATACTGATATTCTACTTTCGTGAGTATACTGATATTCTAATATTTACTTTTTCTGTATTGTTCCTGGGTGGGTAGCTCCCCATTGGCCAGATTGGCAGTAACAATTTTGATTCCTAGCAGAAGATTTGCAAATCTGAGCCCCTCTTAAGCTGGCCATGCATGGTTCGAAATTTGGCCAGTTCAGCAGGGACTGACCGAACTTCAATGAATGTACGGTCACTGTGGTTAAACAGAAGTCGACCTACCCGTCAATGTCTGTTCAACAGCCCTGTCCAATTTTAGCCACTAAATCAGTGCTGCAGGCTAGAGACTGCAGCGCTAGCCAGTGTATTCTGACGGCGGGGAAGTCTCCACACTGTCCAAATCCAAAGGAAACATTGCCCTTAGCTGAAAATATTAATATAAAAAAAATAAGGAATCTTATCCTGGTGCGTTAACTTTGTGAATTAAACCACTAGTGTCCTAAATGATTTCATAGCATTGGTAATGAAGAAATGTGACCTTGGTTGTGATGTATGGGGTGGTAGTTATACTAGATCTTCACCGTTTTCTGTTTTCTTGCTCTAGAACTGGTTGTAAGTGAGTCACCACCAAAGATCTATCATGGGGGCAGAGCAGAGCAATGAACATGATGTTCGGCATGGAGATTCTAACTCTGGTGAGTATGAGTTATGATTTGAGCCTGTGTACAGCAATGGCTACAGAATAACAATGTTCCCCCTAAAGTGCGCGCATGCGCGGACGCGCAGTGAAATTTATGGTCCCGCGCAAGCAGCTATGTAGACCGCGCACCTAGTTAAACAGCGCAGACGAGGTGGCCGGGGAGCAGAGCGTGCTCCCTGAGAGCACGCCCATTGTATGACAATAGCGAATGAAAATTCGCTATTGTCACATGGATCCTCCTCCTGGCCAATCAGGGAGCGGGTCCTCCTGCTTCCTGATTGGCCGAAAGGCCAACTTCATGCCATTGGCCGAGGAGGAGGCGCCGGTGTTCTAAAATTTTGTCGGACCCGTGAAAAAATCGGACCTCGTCACTTCCGGTGACAGAGCGTCACAAAACAGTTGATAGGAGTCGTCCGTGCGCATGCGCAGAAGACATTTTTCGAGGTTTGGCAAAATTATAACAGAGAACGGACAGCTGATTGAGAGAAGGCGGGGCTGAGGTGCGACGGGACGGAGGCACATATGCAGAGCTGGTGGAGGAGGCGGGACGGAGGTGCGGCCGTGTAATATATGCAGGGCTTAAGCGACTCCCTGTTTTATTATCTTTAGTAATTATCGTATTATTTATCCTTCGGATTTCATGACATTTAGTATTTCTATAATGCAAAATAAGAAATACTAAATGTAATGAAATCCTAAGGATAAATAATACGATAATTAGTAAAGATAATAAAACATAAGGAGTCGCTAAAGTCCTGCATTTATTACACGGTCGCACCTCCGTCCCGCCTCCTCTATTCAGCTCTGCAGATGACGCGGCGGTGTCTTCCGTCCCACCTCAGCCCCGCCTCCTCTCATTCATCTGCCCGCTCTGTGTTATAAGTTTACCAAACCAAGATAATGTCTGGTGCGCATGCGCACTTGAGACTCCCATAACCGGAAGTGACGAGGTCCGATTTTTTCACGGGTCCGACAAAATTTTACAACACCGGGACTTGAGCACGGAGACGCGGGAAGCCGGGGACTGAAGTGAGCGGGTCCGTGACCGTCCTTAAGGTAAGTGCACGGGGGGGGTCTCGCGGGGGCCAAGTCACTTACGGATGGTGGTCAAACACCAGAAGATCCACTCAGCCAGGAGGCATCGCTGGAAGTGCTGGGGAGAGCGGAGGATCGCTGCCATGATCGTACCCAGGGATATCAATTCACTCCATGCAGGTTGCAATTTATTGGGGGCAATGCTGTGCACTCTGCAATTTATTGGGGGCAATGCTGTGCACTCTGCAATTTATTGGGGGCAATGCTGTGCACTCTGCAGTTTATTGGGGGCAATGCTGTGCACTCTGCAGTTTATTGGGGGCAATGCTGTGGCACTCTGCAATTTATTGGGGGCAATGCTGTGGCACTCTGCAGTTTATTGGGGGCAATGCTGTGCACTCTGCAGTTTATTGGGGGCAATGCTGTGCACTCTGCAATTTATTGGGGGCAATGCTGTGCACTCTGCAATTTATTGGGGGCAATGCTGTGCACTCTGCAATTTATTGGGGGCATTGCTGTGGCACTCTGCCATTTATTGGGGGCATTGCTGTGCACTCTGCAATTTATTGGGGGCAATGCTGTGCACTCTGCAGTTTATTGGGGGCAATGCTGTGCACTCTGCAATTTATTGGGGGCATTGCTGTGCACTCTGCAATTTATTGGGGGCAATGCTGTGCACTCTGCAGTTTATTGGGGGCAATGCTGTGCACTCTGCAGTTTATTGGGGGCAATGCTGTGCACTCTGCAATTTATTGGGGGCAATGCTGTGCACTCTGCAGTTTATTGGGGGCAATGCTGTGCACTCTGCAGTTTATTGGGGGCAATGCTGTGCACTCTGCAATTTATTGGGGGCAATGCTGTGCACTCTGCAGTTTATTGGGGGCAATGCTGTGCACTCTGCAATTTATTGGGGGCAATGCTGTGCACTCTGCAATTTATTGGGGGCAATGCTGTGCACTCTGCAATTTATTGGGGGCAATGCTGTGCACTCTGCAGTTTATTGGGGGCAATGCTGTGCACTCTGCAGTTTATTGGGGGCAATGCTGTGGCACTCTGCAATTTATTGGGGGCAATGCTGTGGCACTCTGCAGTTTATTGGGGGCAATGCTGTGCACTCTGCAATTTATTGGGGGCAATGCTGTGCACTCTGCAGTTTATTGGGGGCAATGCTGTGCACTCTGCAGTTTATTGGGGGCAATGCTGTGGCACTCTGCAATTTATTGGGGGCATTGCTGTGGCACTCTGCAATTTATTGGGGGCAATGCTGTGCACTCTGCATTTATTGGGGGCATTGCTGTGGCACTCTGCAATTTATTGGGGGCATTGCTGTGGCACTCTGCAATTTATTGGGGGCATTGCTGTGGCACTCTGCATTTATTGGGGGCATTGCTGTGCACTCTGCAATTTATTCGGGGCAATGCTGTGCACTCTGCAATTTATTGGGGGCATTGCTGTGCACTCTGCAATTTATTGGGGGCAATGCTGTGCACTCTGCAATTTATTGGGGGCATTGCTGTGCACTCTGCAGTTTATTGGGGGCAATGCTGTGCACTCTGCAATTTATTGGGGGCATTTCTGTGCACTCTGCAATTTATTGGGGGCAATGCTGTGCACTCTGCAATTTATTGGGGGCATTGCTGTGGGCACTCACAATTTATTGGGGGCATTGCTGTGCATTCTGAAATTTATTGGGGGCATTGCTGTAGGCACTCTGCAATTTTTTGGGGGCATTGCTGTGGCACTCTGCAATTGATTGGGGGCATTGCTGTGGCACTCTGCAATTGATTGGGGGCACGCTGGTCACTCTGCATTGACGTCGCCCCCCCCCCCCCCCCCCCCATTGCTCAGTCTAAAGGTTTGCGCTCAGAAATTTTTTTATTTGCTCAGCACAGTAAAAAATTAGAGGGAACATTGCAGAATAACCTCAGGGTGGGGGTGGTCATTTTGCCTGGATATCTCTAGCAGTCATTCATAATCTCTGTTTGCAGAAATGAACTGGGATGGTGGTTGGTTGCTACAGGCAACAGGACATTTTCCCTGTAGCACTTTATATACATTAGGCAGATATACAGGACACAAATAAATGCATACTATGAATGCATTATTACATCATTACTTTTATTTATTTTTTTTTTTTTAACGCAAGCAGAGCAGGTACTTGAGTTTGACTTACCAGCCTCTTGCAACTCCTGTAGAGCAGAGCTCAAACTGGGAAAATGAGAAGCAGCACAAGGAGCCAATCATTTGTACTGCAGTGCTTATGGGCTAACAAGAGAGTGACGGGGAGAGAGTTTCATGAGCCTGCTGCTTCTCTCTTTAATAACCAGTCACAGACTAGAGGAAGAATAAGGCCTCTAATTGTTAATGAACTGCAACAGAATAAAATCAGGTCTTTTCTTCTGCCAGACAGGTCTTGTATATACACTGCTCAAAAATTTAGAGGAACATTTTGAAAACGCATCAGATCTCAATGGGAAAATATATATCACGCTGTATATCTATACTGATATGGACTGGGTAATATGTTAGATGAAATTAATCTTATTAACCTACAGAGGGCTGAATTCATAGACACTACAAAAAATCAAAGTGAAAAAATGATGCCGCAGTAGTCCATTTTGCTGAAATTTCATTGCAGCAACTCAAAATGGTGCTCGGTAGTTTGTATGGCCCCCAGTGGCGGAGCTAGACTTTTAAAACAGGGGTGGCAAAGGGGGGGGCAAGGTATTATTTTGGGGGGTCAATATATAAAGTGTCATTTAGTGTCAGATTTGTCCACCGCAATGTCGCAGTCCCTCTAATAATCGCTGATCGCTGCCATTACTAGTAAAAACAATTAAAAAATAAAAAGTTCCAGTTTGTAGATGTAATAACTTTTTTGCAAACCAATCAAAATACACTTTTACAAAAAATATGTGGCAGAATACATATTAGCCTAAATCTATGAAAATAGGGGGGAGCTGTAAAGCACTGTGGGGAGCTGAAGAGTCCTGGGGGAAGGGGGGGGACTAAAGAGCACTGGTGGGGGGGGGGGGGGCCTGAAGAGCTCTGGGGGGTACTGGAAAGGGGGGGTGTAAAGTATGCATTTATTAGATACAGAGCAGAAAAATACATCCACATCAGCAGTTCTATGGCACATCATTCTTTGTCAGTTAAACACTCTGACCTATAAATATCTGTGAACACTTGCAGATTAATATGTGCACAATGTTCTAGGTATATTGGGGACAGTGGCGGCTGGTGCTCAAAAATGTTAGGGGGGCGCAAACAGAAAAATGTAATAGGCATTGCTTTGCGGCAAAAAACGCTGTAAAAAATTGCGTGACTTTGAGGTCGCAAAAGTGAGAAACGGGCCTTCAGTAATTAAGGTATGTGCCCCCTTCAATGCAGAGTGACCAGTGTGCCCCCTTCAATGCAGAGTGACCAGCGTGCCCCCTTCAATGCAGTGACCAGCGTACATGCCCCCTTCAATGCAGTGACCAGCGTACATGCCCCCTTCAATGCAGTGACCAGCGTACATGCCCCCTTCAATGCAGAGACCAGCGTACATGCCCCCTTCAATGCAGAGATCAGCGTATATGCCCCCTTCAATGCAGAGATCAGCGTATATGCCCCCTTCAATGCAGAGATCAGCGTATATGCCCCCTTCAATGCAGAGATCAGCGTATATGCCCCCTTCAATGCAGAGATCAGCATACATGCCCTGAATGCAGTGACCAGCATACATGCCCCCAATGCAGAGACCAGCATACATGCCCCCAATGCAGAGACCAGCATACATGCCCCCAATGCAGTGACCAGCGTACATTCCCCCTTCAATGCAGTGACCAGCGTACATTCCCCCTTCAATGCAGAGATCAGCGTACATGCCCCCAATGCAGTGACCAGCGTACATTCCCCCTTCAATGCAGTGACCAGCGTACATTCCCCCTTCAATGCAGTGACCAGCGTACATTCCCCCTTCAATGCAGTGACCAGCGTACATTCCCCCTTCAATGCAGTGACCAGCGTACATGCCCCCTTCAATGCAGAGACCAGCATACATGCCCCCAATGCAGAGACCAGCATACATGCCCCCAATGCAGTGACCAGCGTACATGCCCCCAATGCAGAGATCAGCGTGCGTGCCCCCTTACCTACCTGGAGCGGCAGCGGGCGGCTTCTTCTCAGTCCCGGTGACCGGCGGCGCGTCTCCACGAGTCCTTCCAGCAGCAGCGGCTTCTTCTGAGTACCGGTGACCGGCGGCGCGTCTCCACGAGTCCTTCCGCCTCCTCCTCGGCTAATGGCAAGGGGTTTGTCTTGTGGCCAATCAAGAAGCGCGTATCGGAAGCGCTTCCTGATTGGCCAGGAGTTGGATCGGTGTGACAATAGCGAATATTCATTCGCTATTGTCACGCAATGGGTGGGCTCGGGATGCACTGCTCTGCGCCCCGGGTCCACCCTTTGCATCGCCCTATTAGAGCCTCTGGCTCTAATCAGGTGATGCAAAAAAAAAAAATCCCATTGAACGCCCCTGCATGCAGATTAGGGGGCTGGACGCATGGATGGGGGGGCGGCGCCCCTGCGCCCCCCTCAGGCACTAACCTTCTTCCTCCTCCCCCCTCAGGCACTAACCTTCTTCCGCCCCCCCCCCCCCTCAGGCACTAACCTTCTTCCTCCTCCCCCCTCAGGCACTAACCTTCTTCCGCCCCCCCCCCTCAGGCACTAACCTTCTTCCGCCCCCCCCCCTCAGGCACTAACCTTCTTCCGCCCCCCCCCCTCAGGCACTAACCTTCTTCCGCCCCCCCCCTCAGGCACTAACCTTCTTCCGCCCCCCCCCCCCCTCAGGCACTAACCTTCTTCCTCTTCCCCCCTCAGGCACTAACCTTCTTCCGCCCCCCCCCCTCAGGCACTAACCTTCTTCCTCCTCCCCCCTCAGGCACTAACCTTCTTCCTCCTCCCCCCTCAGGCACTAACCTTCTTCCGCCCCCCCCCCCCCTCAGGCACTAACCTTCTTCCTCCTCCTTCCCCCCCCCCCCCTCGGGCACTCACCTTCTTCTCCCCCCCCTCTCAGGCACTCACCTTCTTACTCCTCCCCCCCCCCCCATCAGGCACTCACCTTCTTCTTCCTCCCCCCCCATCAGGCACTCACCTTCTTCTTCTTCCTCCCCCCCCCCATCAGGCACTCACTTTCTTCCTCCCCCCCCCCCTCGGGCACTCACCTTCTTCCTCCTCCCTCCCCCTCAGGCACTCACATTCTCCCCCCCCCCTCGGGCACTCACCTTCTTCCTCCTCCCTCCCCCCCAGGCACTCACATTCTCCCCCCCCCCCCCTCGGGCACTCACATTCTTCCTCCTCCCTCCCCCTCAGGCACTCACATTCCCCCCCCCCCTCGGGCACTCACATTCTTCCTTCTTTCCCCCCCTCCCCCCTCGGGCACTCACATTCTTCTTCCTTCGGCTCTCAGCTGAGCTGAGCAGCGCTGCGGCCAGAAGAAGACGGAGGGGGTGGAGGCGGAGCCAATGCTAGGCGGCAAGGAGAGGAATTTGAAATCCTCCTCCGCTCGTCATGTGACAGCAGAAGAGGTTCTCGGAGCGGAGGAGGATTTCAAATTCCTCTCCTTGCCGCCTAGCATTGGCTCCGCCTCCACCCCCTCCGTCTTCTGGCTGCAGCGCTGCTCAGCTCAGCTGAGAGCCGAAGGAAGTAGGAGCAATGCAATGGCATATTTGACACTCGGGGCGGGGGCAGGCAAATAACTTAAAACGATGACGATCCACACACGAGACCCGGGACTTTTTGGTTGGCACACTCGGGGCTGAAGCTCCGTTCAGCCCCCCCTGCCGACACCACTGGCTGTGTAAGAAGCAGGAGTCCGGTCTTCCCTGCTCTCCATCCGCCTCCCTCCGCAGCTCCCGGCCGTACGGCGATCCCCTGCCCTGTGATTCCTCCGCTACCATGCACCCAGCCATCCGCCCAGGATTGGGGTGGCAACAGGGGTGGCAAGGACTTCTTCTGGGGTGACAATTGCCACCCCAGCTAACCCTCTGGCTCCGCCACTGATGGCCCCCACGTGCTTGTATGCATGCCTAACCATGTCGGGGCATGCTCCTAATGAGACGACGGATGGTGTTAAGAGGTATTTCCTCCCAGATCTGGACCAGGGCATCACTGAGCTCCTGAACAGACTGAGGTGCAACCTGGCAGCTTTGGATGGACCGGAAACATAATGTACCTGATCTATTCTCTTGGATTTAGGTCAGGCGAGCACGGGGACCATTCAATGTTATCAATTCCTTCATTCTCCTGGAACTGGCTGCATACTCGCGCCACACAAGGCCTGGCATTGTCGTGCACCAGGTGGAACCCAGGACCCACTGCACCAGCGTAGGGTTTGACAATAGGTCCAAGGATTTCATCCCGATTTCTAATGGCAGTCAGGGTGCCATTGTCTAGCTTGTAGAGGTCTGTGTTTCCCTCCATGTATATGCCACCCTGGACCATCACTGACCCACCACCAAACTGGTCGTGCTGAACCATGTTACAGACAGCATAACGTTCTCCATGGCTTCTCTCTTCAGACCCTTTCACATCTGTCACATGTGCTCAGGGTGAACCTGCTCTCATCTGTGA
The DNA here is from genome assembly GCF_965119305.1 of Pelophylax lessonae. NCBI lineage: Eukaryota > Metazoa > Chordata > Amphibia > Anura > Ranidae > Pelophylax > Pelophylax lessonae. The sequence goes on from NC_138771.1 coordinate 493,403,482, forward strand.
AAAGCACAGGGTGCCAGTGGCAGACCTGCCAATTCTGGTGCTCAATGGCAAATGTCAATCGAGCTCCACTGTGCCGGGCAGTGAGCACAGGGCCCATTAGAGGTTGTTAGGCCCTCAGGTCACCCTCATGAAATCTGTTTCTGATTGTTTGGTCAGAGGCATTAACACCAGTGGCCTGCTGAAGGTAATTTTGTAAGGCTCTGGTAGTGCTTATCCTGTTCCTCTGTGCACAAAGAACAGATATCAGTCCTGCTGATGGTTTAAGGACCTTCTTTGGCCCCGTCCAGCTCTCCTAGAGTAACTGTCTGTCTCCTGGAATCTCCTCCATGCTTTTGAGACTGTGCCTGGAGACACAGCAAACCTTCCGGCAATGGCACATATTGATGTGCCATCCTGGATGAGTTAGACTTCCTGTGCAGCCTCTATAGGGCCCAGGTATCGCCTCATGTTACCAGTAGTGACACTGATCCCAGCCAAATGCAAAACTAGAGAAAAACAGTCAGAAAAAATGAGTAGTGAAAAAAAGTCAGTGGCCTCCATCTGTAAAAGCTTTCCTGATTTGGGGGTTGTCTCATTGTTGCCCATTTAGTGCACCTGTTAATTTCATTAACACCAAAGCAGCTGAAACTGATTAACAACCCCCTCCGCTACCTAACTGACCAGATCAGTATCCCAGGAGTTTAATTGACTTGATACTATACCCTGATTAAAAAGTGTTCCTTTCATTTTTTTGACTAGTGTATAAATCTTAGGACTGGATGGACAAAAATACAAATCATTTGGAAGCTAAAACAGCTTAATTTCATTTGTGTATTCAACTGTTTGCCTTATATTTAGACCCAGTGATGTCATTACAGAGTCTCAGTGCTTTTCTATGCAATACAGGCAGATCATGACTGGTGGGAGGGGCTAGCAGGGTTTTATGCAATTTTCTTGTCAGTTTCCCCTTCACTGGAAAGTGTTTGTGTTGGAGGATTTGAATTGTGGAAGTGAAAGTAGCAGTCAGGAACAGCGTAGCCAGCAAGCAAGCAGCTGTTGTTTGATTTCAGTAGGGGCACTACAAGTCAATCCAAAGGCTTCATGCTTATACTTCTTCATTTTTCTGTTTCCAGCGAATCCCTCCCCAGCCAGACAGAGAGCGAAGATGGACGACATTGTGGTGGTGGCTCCTGGGACACAGTCTCATAGGAATATCACAAAAGACCCAGAAGTCATCAAGCTGCAGGAGATCCCCACCTTCCAGCCCCTCCTAAAAGGTCCTGGCTTGTCTGTTCTGTGTGTTTGTGCATTGGGTGATCTGTTACTCCACTCAGGCCTGAGATTTCAAGACATGCTTGTTACGTTTGGAAAAAGAATAGAGCTGCACTCCAGCTGGTCACAAGATAAAAGCAGCTTTTATTACACAATAGGTAAAATCATTGATGACTATAATTGGATCTGAAATGCGTAGTATTTGCTATGTTGATTTTAATTGTGTAAAGACTGCTTGTATCCTGTGATTAGCTGAAGTGCTGTTCTACTCTTTATTCTGCATATCTTACTAGTAAAGGACAGTAAATCTAAAGTGGAACTAAACTCCCCAAATACTCACCTCCACCTTCCAGAGACACAGCGGTTAAAACCCTCGTTGGCCGCTGTTGTCTTCTCCCAGGTGCTGGGTTTTGGTCCTCTCCCAGTGGGGGATGACGTCATCCTGCACGTGTGTACTGAAGTCCGTCATTCTGACACAGCCGGAATATGCTGAGAATGTACACTGAGCTGCTGTGCGTTCGGGAGAAAGGTAAGTGTGTATTATTGCAGATTTAGCTTTTCTCTTCTGCAGTAAAGAGCTGCATTCTCGCAGTTTCCTAAAAGTTAGGTTTAGTTCCACTTTAACACCTGGCTGAAGTTTAATCTGCTTATATTATATGATTTGTTTAACCAGTTGCCTACTGGGCACTTTCACGCCCATCCTGCCCAGGCCAATTTTCAGCTTTCAGCGCTTTGCACTGTGAATGACAATTGCGCGGTCATGAAACACAGACTTAATTTTTATCATTATTTTTAAACCGATAAAGCTTTCTCTTGGTGGTATTCAATCACCACCTTTTTTTTTTTTTTTTTGCTATACAAACGAAAAAGACTGAAAATTTAGAAAAAAAAGTTTATATTAGTTTCTGTTATAAAATTTGGTAAATAAGTGCATTTTCTCCTTCACTGATGTGCACTGATAGGCGACACTGACAGTAACAGATGACAGTGATGTCATCTCCGTGCTTCTCTTTGCAGTGCAGGCAGATCATGGCTGGTGGAGGGGCAGTACATTGCTTCCTAAAAACTTTGCAGCACCCTGCCTTAGTACTAGCTCTGAAGTAAGCAGTGGGTTGGCTCTTGGAAAGAGTTATGCAAATATCAAAATTCCTTGATGGGTGGATTTACATGCAGATCACCTCAGGTAACACCCACATGTGATGCTGAGCCTCATGATAGAAAGAATTGAAATCTAGGAAATGAAAGGTGCGGCCTAGAGACAGTTGGCTGCCTGATGCTGGAGGTCCTCCAGCCAGGAAATGAGGTAGACTCTATTTGACTTGCTGCAGTATCTAAAGTGGGGTACACACTAGTAGAAAATCTGCTGAAAATTCCTGTCCGAGGTAAAATCGTACAATTTTCAGCTAATGTGTACACAACTTTCAGCAGCCGATGCCGACATTTTCAACGAAAAAAAACAAGAGGGACAAACCCCAAAATTTTTATCATCCCTCATTGTATGCAGTACGTCTGTGAAAAATCAGATGCAAAAGACTGCGCTTGATCTGAAGTTGCTGATGACCCGAAAGTCTAGGAACAAACGTCACAAAAAAAATTTGGACGAGAAATTTTGTGAACACTATGCACTGTCAACTAAAAACGGTTATGATCGCTGAGCATGAGAGAGAAAAATCGGAGGATATTTTGTCCGATTTTCGTCAAGTGTGTACGAGCCTTAAGGCTGGCCATACATTATACAGTTGTCTTGTACAATTATCCTTCAGATTAATCAAAACCATATAATAGAAGGTTAAATTTAAACACTTTTTATTTGTATCCAATCAGGCAGGCCCTTGAACTACATAGCTGAAGATAAATCTAAAAGACATTGATTAAGAAAATTGTATAATGTATGGCCAGCTTTATTTGTATTGTGAGATATTCAGTGTGCAGTGAAATCAATGTAAGCAAGTTCACTACAGAAGAGGAGTCTGTACAACTTTCCAATTCTGAAAAGCAGCTTGGTGTTTTGTGTGTGTGTGTTCACCTCTGTATGTGTCCTGATGACTGTTATCACTGGGCCTGAAGGTGAGGGAAGATCCAAAAATGTAGTTGTCACAAAAACAGGAGTTGAGAGGAGGTTTTCCAGTGGAGACACCGCATTTGTTGTTCTTTTGCACAGGTTTGTGTCAGCAAATAATCAGTTTATTGGAGTTGGTACTGACAAAGATCAGCAGGGGGCAGCAAAGCTCAGCATCATCCTCACTTTCCATTCAACATACAGGGGAAATTGAACATATAAATTATACATTTTATCTATTTAGAAAATGTATTTTAGTTCCTGGCCTGTCACACTCTGGTGTCTGTTTATGAGACAGAGGAGATCTGTTGTGTATACCGGTTTATGTAGCTGAGATGAGGAGCTGAGAACATATTCTTGGCTTCTCATCGCAGTCCACAACCGTTCTGTCACAAACGGCCAGTATTTAAAAGTGAGATCTGAAGATCTCACTGGCCGTTACACTGAAATATCTGTCTCAGATTCTCCAGCTCAGAGGTGGAGAATCAGGAGGAGAAGCTGGGGCGATTAGAGTAAGAAGACCCATTTCCTCCTATATATCAGCACCTGTGGGTTAAAATTTTACATATATATATATACACACACACACACAATTGAGCTGCACGATTAATCTTTAAAAAGATCGCAATCTCGATTCGACACCCCCCACAGGATCTTAATCCAGCATTTCTATGATTTATCCAATTATATTTTTGAGGACAGGAGAGAAGCATATGATAAACAAATTTGGTGCAGCGCTTTACAAAAATGAAGAAAGTCCATGTGGTAGATAAAAAAAAATAAAGTCCTATGTGTAACCAACTGCCGTGAACTGATGATCCTTTTCTGATTGAAACGCCCACTCTGACAGTGCTCACCAGAGAGCGAATAATATCCAGCATTTAATTATAAACACTTGCGCCCAAAATCATGAGAGAATCATGATCTTTATTCTAAACAAAAAAATCATGATACTTTTTTTATCCAGAATCGTGAAGCTCTAAAAAAAAAAAATATATATATATATATATTTTATTTATATATATATATATATATATATATATATACACACACACACAGTATCTCTCACCCCTCACATTTTTGTAAATATTTTATTATAAATTTTCATGTGACAACACTGAAGAAATTACACTTTGCTACAATATAAGTAGTGAGTGTACAGCTTGTATAACAGTGTAAATTTGCTGTCCCCTCATAGTAACTCAACACACAGCAATAATGTCTAAGCCACTGTCAACAAACATACAAAGTGAGTACACCCCTAAGTGAAAATTGGGCCCAAAGTGTCAGTATTTTGTGTGGCCACCATTATTTTCCAAAACTGCCCCTCGGGCATGGAGTTCACCAGAGCTTCACAGTTTGCCACTGGAGTCCTCTTCCACTCCTCCATGATGACATCACAGAGCTGGTGGATGTTAGAGACTTTGCGCTCCTCCACCTTATGTTTACGGATGCCCCACAGATACTCAAAAGGGTTTTGGTCTGGAGACATGCTTGGCCAGTCCATCACCTTTACCCTCAGCTTCTTTAGCAAGACAGTGGTCGTTTAGGAGGTGTGTTTAGGCTCATTATTATGTTGGAATACTGCCCTGCGGGCCAGTCTCCGAAGGGAGGGGATCATGCTCTATTTCAGTATGTCACAGTACTCTAAGAACTACCGAGAACTGAGCTGAGAGAAATCTTCTCAGTTTATTAAATGTACATTCAGGGGCCGGTGCAAGGATTTTTGACACCCTAGGTGAAACCTCATTTTGCTGGCCTCCCCAAGTCCATCCCCTGCCCATGCTTATGGTGGAGGTGGCGGGGGGGGTCGATGATTTTTGCCGCACATCTCTACCTATTTCTTCAGTTGTGGTCTGCAGGCTTGCACCTGCACCTCTGAACCCGGTCTAAAGACCAATAATGGCAAGGGTAAAATATGGGCAGGCTGGGGTAGTATATGGACAGGCTAGGGTTGATCTGAGAACAGATCAGTCTATACACTTTACAGTACAATGTCAGTATTCTTCACTCACCGGGGCTCTGCTCTGCATCCAACGACTCTGCTAGGCACAAAACCTGCCTCAGTGCTTACGGCTGTCACCAGGCACCAACCCCAGAGCTACTCTGATACTATAGGCTACAGACTACTACTCCGATACTATAGATAACCGACTACTACTCCGATACTATAGGCTATAGCACGTGACACTGCCTCTGTACAGGAGAGACTGGGAGGAAGAGCAGCACCTACGAATGGCGGCAACACGGGGGGGGGGGGGGTGGTCAGGGGTTACATGACTCAGAATCGTGTATAGACAGAGGCAGAGCTGGCTGTACTGAGACGATCACCAGAGACTCGGAGAGAGACAGACAGGTCACTGATCATAGAGGCATGCAGTGGCAGGGGATGTTTACTTTCGTTCTGTCGGGACATGTCCCCCAGTGCTGATCTGCGCCTCTAATGACACTACTGATGGACGGAGCGGCTGCCTGAGTTAGTTATATGCTGTAGAGGCATCTCCTGTATAAAGCACTGCACTGAAAACTTGCATAGCGCTGAGACTGGTGGGAGAAGAAGAGTAGAGAAACCAGTAGCTGGGCGCCCTTGGTGGCTGCCTACTTTGCCTAGTGGTAGCACCAGCCCTGTGTACACCTATGTGTCATAGAGAAAACTGAGAAATCCCTCACCTGTATTTATGGTAGACACATACCTGCTTCTTCAAAGCTGGTTTCCTATGCAATCTGACATTAGATTGCTTAATGCTATAGCAGATCCCAAGGATGCCTACTGGCCTTCAGACAAAATATCAGGCCGGGAATAATAAAAAGATATTTTGACCAATCTGTTATGTTAAAGTGTATCTAAACCTCAAAGCAAAAATGCGATAAATTGCAGTTTACCAATCCTTAGATGTGGTGGCTGTATTCGTTTTCTTCTTTCCTTTATTTTCAGCTGGTAATCCAGCCAATAACACATCTGGGGAGGCACTATGAAAATACAATGGAGCCACCTGTGGTGAGGGTAGTGTAAGATGACTTGTAAACAGATGCTGACAGGGAGCTTGTGAATATTTTAGTTCTGTCTGCACTGCATTGTTACCTATGCATGTAGTTCGTTCAGGCTGCCCAGGATGGGAAGGGGTTAATTGTGTGTAGACTTTTTCCAGGGCTTTCTAGGTCCTGCCACCTGTTGTAAGCCACATAAATACAAGGTAGAGTTCAGAGCTTCTCTCTCTCTTCCACATGGGATTTTAGGGAAAGAACTGCTGCCACATGCAGTCCTGCTGGAGCATGTGACCCCCTTTTGGGCCACCCTGCTGGGATTCTCCCTGGAACCTGGCCTCTGCCAGTAATGGACTTGAGCTACATGGACTTTTCCCTTTGCATGGTATGAGCTGTTTCATGTCAAGTCATTGAAAGAGATGCATAAAGGTACATGGCGTATCTAGAAGAACAGGGCCTGTAAAGCACACGGGTCTATAAGAGGAAGGCTACCACAGAGGGTTAACTCAGCAGGAGAGTCAGAGTTAGAGAGTAATTGCCACGGGAAACCGATGAGGACACGCAGAGCCCTGTGTCGATACGTGTAGGGGAGGGACGTTGGGAGTTAGTGTTGCGGCTGTGAGAAACAAAGTATCTACACCATGGGTGTCCAACCTTTTGGCTTCTCTGGGCCACATTGAGTGTAGAGAAATTTTCTTGGGCTGCATATAAAATATATACTATAGTTAAGGTATACAAGTAAAAAAACGCCGCCACTCCCTTCCCGTGCCGGTTATTAAAAAACACATTGCAACAATTTACACACACTAATGCACATACCTTTTCTACTTATTTTGCAGACTGCTGGCGGTTACTGCTGGTGGGTACTTCTGGTGCGCGTAATGCTGGTCGTGCAGGTACTGCTGGTCATGATGTGACGTTGGGTACTGCTGGAGGAAGCAGGGGCTGCTGTAGAGAGCAGAGCCACTGCTTCCTGTATGGCTCCTGTCACAGGTGGAGTGCATTCCATATCACTCCGCCTGTGACAGAGCTGGAACTATAAAGGAAGCAGCGGCTCTGTCACTGACTACAGACATCCTAAGTCTCCCGGGCAGCTGGGGGATTGCATGGCACTTGCAGCCTAGTGCGTGCCCATCCAATGCAGCCTAAACAGTGCCATCCAATGCAGCTTCACCAGTGCGTGCCCATCCAATGCAGCCTGATCAGTGCCCATCCAATGCAGCCTCACCAGTACCCATCCAATGCAGCCTCACCAGTGCATGCCTATCCAATGCAGCCTCACTAGTGCATGCCCATCCAATGCAGCTTCACCAGTGCGTGCCCATCCAATGCAGCCTGATCAATGTCCATCCAATGTAGCCTCACCAGTGCATGCCCGTCCAATGTAGCCTCACCAGTGCATGCCCATCCAACGCAGCCTCATCAGTGCATGCCCATCCAATGCAGTCTGCAATGAAGAGAGAGAAGATCCGCTGGATTACACAGAGCGGGGATCTCCCGCTTACCTGGCAACTGCTGTCATACAAAGTCCTGCCACCTGGACCGGCTCCTATGATAGTAGTCACCAATGTGCTGTCTATCATAGGAGCCAGTCCCGGAAGTGGGGCTTCGTTTGACAGTGGTCGCTGGGTAAGCAGGAGATCCCCGATCTGCTTGTAATTCTGCAGCGCTCCCCCCCCCCTCCCCTCCCCTCCAAGGCAGCCTCTGCCCACAGTTAGTTGGAAGCCGCTGTGGCCGTGCCCCTGACTCGACTTCCTTCCTTCCCCAGCAAAAAAATAGTTGTTGGGGGGCAGTGGGCCGCATTGCCTGCAGGTCCGGGCCACAGGTTGGACATGCCTGATCTACACGAATTGACACTAGGATACAGTTGGAGACTCTCGCCTTCACACCGGGGCTCATACACTGCAGTACCTGTTCTAGTGTGGTGCGCTTCAAGCACCCAACAACTGTAAGTGCGATACACTCATTTTAAATAAAGTAGTTTTTATCAAACAATATTGGCACTATGGATAGTTCATTTTTCCTATATGTGAGCCATCCATGAGGGACACGAGCATATCGGCACCATTGAAGGAGAAGCAGCCCAGCCATCACAGAATTGTGGATTGCACAAAGGCTACAATTGACCGAGCTTAAGTGCAAGGTCACACACATTGAGGTGAGACACCCACCCGAGGGGGAAATCACAACAACTGAGGTGGCACTGTGATCGTTTATCTTCAGAACATCCCTAAACACTGGTGACTGGGATCCCTCCCTTCAATACACAGGAGTACTCCCGATGGACACTTTTATTTATAAATTTATTTATTATATTGCATGTGGTTTTTGGACATTGGATTATTGTGTGCACATTGTGTTTAATTTATGCTTTTTATATATATATATCTCATATATATCTCATATATATCTCATATATATCTCATATATATCATACATTTTCAGAGCCAGTTTCTGGTGGTTTATATAGTTGAAGTCTGGGATGAGAGTGAAGAGTCTCTGAAAGTGTGTGTCCATAATAACTAAGTAACTGAGTACTTGGGGCGCTCGCGCTCTCTCATTTTCTCGCACTCAATATTTCTCCTTTTATCGTCCTCGCGCTCTCTCTCGCGAGCGCGCGAGAGACAGAGAGAGAGAGAGCGCGAGAGGGAGCGCACGCTCTCTCTTTTTCACGCACACGCTCTCTCTCTTTTTCAGGTTTTGACAATCTTTAACTTTACAACTAAAATTAGGACCATTCGTTTTTTTCTTTTTTTTTGTAGCAAAAAGAAGTTTAAAACCATGCATTTTCTCATTAAAGTCTTTGATGATTCCAAAGTTCTGCCGGCACTGTTTTGAATTGAGTTTTAATATAAAATCGTCTAAAATAAAATCGACTTTAATAATTCAAAGAATTCCATCCGTTATGCCATGAAAGGATGGCCACGGTGTTTCATCTCTGAGGTTCTGATGTCTTTCAGTCTGCTGGCATCCTAATCTCTGTCCTTAATTAATATGTCTCCCTGTCATGTATAAAGCATTTGCGCTCAGAGTTCCTCCCCTGGAGGACAGCTAATCTCTAAGGATGCAGCTTGTTCATCCTCCAGGGGTCCACCGGTCACCGACCCTCGCTGTCTCATGTAAAGAAAATCCTGATGAAACAACACAAACACTTTATATGTGATGACCAGACCTAAGACCTAACTTTGTGTTCTTTATCTCTTGTGTACCAAATGCAGATTCTTGCTTTCACCCCTGTCTATGTCACAATTTCCCAAAATATACTGTCACACATTAAAGATGAGAGCTTCTGACAGCCCTTAAAGCGGAGTTCCACCCTGAAAAAAAATTTTTTACCTAAAAAATATCCCCAGGACAGTCAGGGCAAGTGCATTTAAGCAATGATGGCCTCTGAACTGTCCCTGGTTTCACTTACCTGTAAGAAGAAATACTTACCTTGAAAATGTCTTGTCCAGCACTGCCATCTCCGGTGTGGGCAGCTGAAGCCGGAGGGTCCCTCTTTGTCTCCTCTTCGAAGTCCCAGAATGCCCTGCTCGTCACTTCCGGGGCAGGCGCGTCATCCCTGAACAGCTTCTGCGCATGCCCAGAAGCTGTTCAGCAGGGAATGACGCTCCTGCGCCGGAAGTGATGAGTGACTCCGGTGCAGGCGCAAGGAGGAAGTGACCTCGTGGGCCGTGTCCGCAGAGGGAGGAAGAGGAAGGAAGGGAAGTATATTTTCATTAAAAACAAGGTAAGTGAAACAAAAAAAAAATTTTAATTATCCAATTCTTTTTCAGGCAAATTAAAGCAAGCGGACGGTTCAATTTTGTTTTTTAGGGTGGACTTCCGATTTAAGCTGTATTAACCTCCCTGGCGGTATGATTCTTTCCGATTTTAGGTGCTGAAAGCGGTACCATTATTTTGCTAGTAATTCTTTAGAATGAGCAGCCCAAACCAACTATTTACATATGATTTTTTTTTTTTACTGTGCGTTCTTCTTTATAACATCTCGGGTATGATAAAGTTTGAAACACAAAATCGAAAATTATAATATAATAAATAACTATAAATAAGTTAAAGAGTATGTGTGTGTGTATGTGTGTGTATATATATATATATATATATATATATATATATATATATATATATATATATATATATATATAATGTACAGTAAAACTGCAGGAAAGGGGACTGGGGGGCAAACTAATATCAGTTTATTTTATTTTGCAAAGAAATCAGTGTGCTTGTGTGTGTAACTTTTCAAATTCACCGCCGGTTCCACCCCCCTGCGAGTGTCACGTCACAGGAGACGGAAGCTGGGGCTCTACAGCGTCGGGCAGAAGATCCGTATGCCGAAGGGACACATCGCTGGATCCCGGTGACAAGGTAAGTACCTCTACAAGGATCCAGCGATGCTCCCTGGCGGTACCCCGAGTGTGGCTCGGGGTTACTGCTTATGGCAGTGAAATCTTACCCCGAGCCACACTCGGGAATACCGCCAGGGAGGTTAACCCATCCGCACTAAAAGAATATGGCAGTGGGGGGTGGGGGGGAGGTTTTCAGGGAAAAAGGAAGATTTTTATTGAAAAAAGGAGAATCAACACAAAAGACACATCAGACTAACTGTAAGTTATATCGTTTTTGCTGATTTTTCTGTTTTTTTTTTTTTTTTTTTATTCTAGCTTAATTTCGAGTGCTTGTAAAGTCAATGTTTTTTTTTATTTTATTTTAAAATAACTAGCATGTTAAACTTAACTGCTCTGTTTGACATTTCACAGAGCGTCCCTGAACCTCCTCTTCGGGGTCCCCCACTGGCACTCCTGGCTCCTCCTCTGAGCCACGCTGACTGCATATATAGACAGACAGCAGGGCTTAGCCCCTCCCCCCCTGCGTCACAGGATTTGACTGACAGCAGTGGGAGCCAATGGCTTGTACTGCTCTCAGCAAAGCCTGTGAGGAGAAGAGAAGAAAGATGCTGCTCTCTGGCACAGCGCTGGATCGAGAGAGGAATGAAGTAAGTATAAGGGGGTGAAGGGGCGATACAAATACTGAAATATTTTTTACCTTAATGCAGAGAATGCATTGAAGTGGTTATAAACCTCAGATTTGAAATTTGAACAAAGAATATCCCTGTATACATAGTGTGTACTTGTCTCAATTAAGAGCACTAAGTGTCGTTTCTTGTCTGCTGCTTTGTGCCTCTGCTATCAGCATGAGTGACTTCTGAGTTATTCCTGACACCAAGAGAAAAATGGTGACGGGGAGGGATCTCCAGCAGAGTGACAGCCTCAGCCTTGTTCCTGTGTGCTGTGTGAAAGGGATGTGTCCCTTCCTTCCAATCAGCTCTCAGAGCTCTCCTCACTGAGCTCTGCAGAGTGTAATTTCAGTTCTCCACCCCTGTTTTCTGACCGCTCAGACAAGCTTTTTGGGATCTCCTTCTTCCTGCTGGGGATTTCTCTAGTGATAACTAAAGATCTATATAGAGGCATCAGGACCTCCTTTCTCCTGCTGGTGACCCCTCTAGTGATAACTAAAGATCTATATAGAGGGGGGCGTGGCCGGGATGTGAGACTGCACGGACGCTCTGGGCTCTAGCTCCGCTCCTGCCTTCATCCTTTCTACACCATCGACATCCATCCCTTGCATTTAAACCCCCACAAAACTCACCCTGGGGACCAGGAGGAAGGGTGGCACGCCGCGGATTCCTCCGTTTTCACCGGGGAAGCTGCGGTCCGCCAAGTCATCCCGGAGCTCCTCTCGGCCTTCGGGTCCCGCGGCGGCCATCTTGGACACGAGGTCTCCTCCGGCGAAGATGTCTGCTAGTGCTCAGCCCGCTCGGGACCCCGGCGGCCCCCCGGATCCTTCCCCGGCTGACATCCTGGAGGCGATAAAGGCGTGCAAAGACACCCTTACCGCAAAAATGGACTACCTTGCTACGGACATTAGCTTGATCCGTCATGACCTGGATAAGTTCCGCTCCCGCGTGACGGAGGCGGAGGAGAGGATCTCTCACCTGGAGGACTCCACTCGGGCCGACTCTACGGAACTCCGTGCCCTTCAGATCCAGGTTAGGGCACTGCAGGACAAAGCGGTGGATACGGAGAACCGCCTCCGTCGCAACAATGTCCGCATCTTGGGCCTTCCAGAGCGGGCGGAGGGTGCTAAACCGGCGGAATTTGCTGAATCGTTCCTGCCTTCACTGCTGGGCCTTCCCGCCATGCCGCCGACGTTCGTGGTGGAGCGGGCGCACAGGGTCCCCCCGACTCCCCCAGTGCCGGGCGCCCCTCCGAGGCCTTTCCTCCTCCGCCTCCTCAATTACAGACACCGGGACCAGATCCTTGCTGCAGCCAGGGCCAAGCAGGAGGTCTGCTACGAGAATGCCAAGCTGATGTTCTTCCCTGACTACTCGCCCGAGGTCCAGAGCAAACGGCGCCAGTTCACCGACATCAGGAAGAGACTCCGGGACAAGGGCCTGAAGTACAGCCTCCTCTACCCCAGTCGCCTGCGAGTCATTGATGGAGACCGCGCTCGGTTTTTTGATTCCCCTGAGGCGGCTTCTGCCTGGCTGGATGTTCGTTGATCTGGATGATCGCTCGGCTGCCCGTGGACCTCCTGAACTGTCGCAAGTATTGTACTTCCCTGTCCCCCCTGCAGCCGGGCGCCTCTCCTGTGCTCCCCCCCCCCCTTGTTGTCTTCCTTTTTCTTTGCATGGACCGCTCTATTGCTGACTTTGCCTCCTCGGACTGGCCTGTTTGTTTGGTCCCCATCTTGCCACCGTGTTGCCCTTCCCCCCCCTGCTCTCTCCACACCTGGATGGATGTCCCTATTTACTGGAGTTATCCCTCTCCTAGTGCTGCTGATTTCCTTTTACCTGCTAAGTTTTTCTCTGTGCTGGTTGGACTGAGATTTCCTGGCCCAGAAGGGAGTCTGGGTCTCCTCACTTTTTGTTCTCTCCCCGCATTGCTAAGACTGCTCGGCAGGCTGCACCGTTAGCGGCCTGCGAAAATGTTTTTTCTGTTTGGTTCTTGGGTCAAGATCGTCCCCCTGCCTCCCCTGCGTTTTATGGGGTGTCCGGGGTACGATAGGGTGAGCCGTTCCGGCTCTGGAAAACAGGCTGTATGCTTCACTGTGTATTTCTGTTTTTTCTTTTTTTTCTTTTTGTTACATGTGTGTTTTGTTGTTTGGTGCATTACTCTCTGTTACGCTGCTACTCACCAGCTGTGTCTGCTAGCCTGCGGGCTGGCTGGCCCTCTCATGCCTATTGTACCTAATTATGGCGTCACTTAAGCCCTCTACCTTCTCAATCCTCTCATGGAACGTCCGCGGCCTGAATAACAAATTTAAGCGGGCGCAGTTATTTCAATATGTTAAGTCCCACAATCCCTCTATCCTGGTGCTACAAGAGACACATCTGGTGGGTGGCAGATTGCAGGCCCTCAAGAAACCCTGGGTCCAGCGGGCCTTCCATGCATCTTATTCCTCTTATGCCAGGGGAGTGTCGGTGCTGGTGCGTAAGACCCTGCCCCACGAGGTTGAGGCCGTCCATACGGACCCCTTGGGCAGGTTTGTCGTGCTGGTACTCATCCTATGGAGGCAGCGCTACGTTGTGGTGGGGGTCTATGTGCCCCCACCTTTTAAGACCGAAGTCCTTTACACTGTGCTTGAAAAGGTGTCTCTTTACGCCCCAGCCAAACTGTTAATTGTTGGAGATTTCAATGCCATCCTCTCCCCCGATCTGGACAGGCCGGTTCCGCCCAAGGTGTTCTCCAGCGACCTCCTTGATTGGGCGGAGGCGGCGGGGGTCCGGGAGACCTGGCGATGGAAACATCCTGAGCGGAGGGAATACTCCTGTTTCTCCGCTACGCACAAGACCTCCTCCAGGATCGACCTTGCCTTTGCTGGCCCGTCTGTCCTGTTGGATGTGGAGGGGGTGGCATATCTCCCGAGTGGTCTGTCCGATCATAGTCCCTTGCTGGTCACGCTGCGCTCTGGGTTGACCCGCGATGGATCTATGTGGCGCTTAGGCGCACACTGGATAGACCAGCCGGATGTCTCGCGACAGGCCCCTCCGGTGCTGCGGGAGTATTGGGACATTAATGCTGGCACGACCTCCCCTGCTGTGGTGTGGGATGCGTTCAAGGCATTTACTAGGGGTCATTATATTTCTTCAATCAAGGCGGTACGCACACAGTTGGCCGCTGACACGGTGGTGCTGGAGACGGCGGCGGAGGAAGCTTCTGTCCGCTATGGGCAGGACCCCTCGGCAGTGAACTTTGAGGGGCTTCAGGCGTCCCGTCGGGACCTCCAGCTTCACCTCTCGGAGCTCACCAGGCTATCCCTGTACCACTCACGGCAATGTTGTTTTGAACAGGGGGACCGGAATGGTCGCATGTTAGCTCAACTCTCTCAGCAAGACAATCCACTGACACTGGTGCCCGAGCTCATCTCCTCGACAGGGGAGGTCCTCACCTCTCCCGAGGCGATTCTGTCGGAATTCAGGGATTTTTATTCCCATTTGTACACTACCACCCTCCCGCCGGGCCTCCTCCCGGAGGACCTGTACCCCCTTCTAGATCCGATTGCTTTGGGTTGGTTGTCTAATCATGAACGATCCGGTCTGGTCCGGCCGATCACGGAGGAGGAGGTGAGAGTGGTGATCCGCTCTATTCCCAGGGGGAAGGCTCCGGGCCCGGATGGGCTTCCGATCGAATTTTATCGGGCTCATCTGGACCTGCTGGCCCCACTGCTGGCCGCCCTGTTTAATGACTGTCTGGCGGAGGGGGCTCTCCCCCCCTCCATGGCGCAGGCCCATATAATTCTAATTCACAAATTTCCTAAAGATCCAAAATTGTGCGCCTCCTATCGGCCGATTGCTCTACTTAACAACGACCTAAAAATTCTCACGAAGATACTGGCGGCTAGGCTACAACCCCTGCTCCCCTCCGTTGTCGACCAGGACCAGACGGGCTTCATGGCTCACAGGTCCACGGACATTAACCTCCGCAGGCTCTTTACAAATTTACAGGCCAATCACACCAACTCTGGCTCCAGAGTCGTCGCCTCTCTCGACATTGAGAAGGCGTTCGACTCAGTGGAGTGGCTCTTCCTATGGGAAGTACTTCGGAGAATGGGTTTCCCGCTTTTATTTATACGCTGGCTACAAACCATCTATGCCTCCCCCGGAGCCGCCATTCGTCTCGGGGGAAGGCTGTCCTCAGTGTTTCAGTTGTCCCGGGGCACGCGGCAGGGCTGCCCTCTCTCCCCGGCCCTTTTTGCCATAGCCATGGAGCCCGTGGCGGAGGCCCTTCGGATCTCCCCACATGTTAAGGGCCTGAAGGTGGCGTGGTTGGAGGAGAGGGTAGCTCTGTACGCTGACGACCTACTCTTATTTCTTAACGATGCTGGACCGTCTCTCGGGGGTGCCCTCAGGATCCTGAATGCCTTCTCCGAGGTGACGGGACTCAAGGTTAACTGGTCCAAATCCCTACTGCTGGCAATCGATCCCGGGGCCAGGAGTGGGTGTGTGTCAGATGTCTCTCTCCAGTGGGTTGACGGCTTCACTTATCTTGGGGTGCGGGTCTCGCGGGACCCTGCTGATTTTATCACCCTGAACCTGGATCCGGCTGTAGCTGCAATTAGGGCCAAGCTGAAGGCGTGGGAGAACCTCCCTCTTTCCCTGTTAGGCAAGATCAATTTGATAAAAATGAAAATCCTACCTAAACTGACATATTTGTTTCGCCACTCTCCGCAGTGGATCCCGAAGTCCTTTTTCACTGCCTTGAACAAGATGTTCTCCAGTTTCTTGTGGGGCCCCCGCCCCCCCAGATATAAATTTGCCACCCTTATGCGCCCTCTCTCCCAGGGGGGACTGGCTTTCCCCGATTGTCACAAATATTTCTTGGCCTCTCAGCTGGTCACGGCTGTCTGGTGGCTGGCTCCGGAGGCTTCTAATTCCGCAGTGGTGGTGGAGGCCGCGGTGCTGGGTTCCACGGAGGCATTGTCCCTTCTCTTGTTTCGTGGGCCTCAGGCCCCCTACGGGTTGACTACCTCCATGCGCACGACGCTTCGGGCGTGGCGCCAGGGGCTCCCGTTGGAGTCTTACCCGAGCACCGCGTCCTCCCCGAGCGCCCCTCTGTGGAGGAACCCCTCCCTGCCCCACTTGTACAATCTCCCTGACCCGGTGCGATGGACTAAGTATAACATAAAGAGGGTCTCGGACCTCACGCCTGACTTGACTCTTCCGTCCTTCACATGTCTTGTTACAGACCGCAATATCCCCCCCTCGCACTTCTTCCACTATCTGCAGTTGTCCCACGCCTTCAGGGCCCAGTTTCCCCCTGAGAGTTCCCAGCTGGTGCAGCCGGATCTAGAGCGGGTCCTACGTTACGACTGCTCCTCTCGAGCGGTCTCGGTGCTACATCGCCATCTCCTCCGGGTCTCCTCTCCGGAACTCTTGGGCCTCCACTCTCGCTGGGCCCGGGATGTCCCGGACTTGGACTCGGAGGACTGGTTGCATATTTGGGATTCCCCGTTCAGGATTCTGGTCTCCATGCGTGACCGTCTGGTCCAGTTTAAAATTGTGCACAGGGCCTACCTCACCCCGCATCGCATGCACCGAATCTATCCTACACAGTCCCCGGAGTGTTGGCGCTGTGGGGGTGTTCCGGGAGATTTTTTTCACGTTTTTTGGACCTGTCCGAGACTTTCAGCCTATTGGTCTCGTATTTTTTCCGTGTCTTCTGCACTTCTGCAGATGGACCTGGAGCCCTCCCCCCGGCTTGGCCTCCTGGGGCTGTTGGATGACCTGGTGCCCAGGGTAGCGGACCGCACCCTCTTGGGCCTCCTACTTTTCTATGCCCGGAAAAACATTGCTTTGCATTGGTGTAGGCAGACTCCCCCCACGCTCCAGCACTGGAGAGATCTTGTGGATGGGGTTATCCCTCTATACCGGGACACCTATGCTCATAGGGGCTGCCCCAAAAAACATGACCGCGTCTGGCTGCGGTGGCTGGAGGGCTCCTCGGCCGCCCTGCTGGCATGCCCGGAGTGAGCTTGAACTCTCGGGCCTGCCACCCCGCTCTTCAATGGTTTGCTGCCTCCGCATGGGGGTGTGTTTTTTCCCTCTTTTTCTTTGGATATGCTGGTTGTGAACGCTGTATACCTACGCAATAGTATTGTGAATGGCAGTGTTGTGTTTACCTTTTCTGTGCCATGTAATTGACTGAATGCACCTATGTTGATTTTGTTTTATTGTATTGTGTTGTTGGTTTTCTCTGTTTTATACCAATAAAAAGATTTTCAAAAAAAAAGATCTATATAGAGGAATCTGGACCTCCTTCCTCCTGCTTGTGATCCTCCTAGTAATAACTAAAGATCTAATATAGTGCTCACGTGGCTGTTGTACGCTTACTATACGTGACTCGCAAACTCTTAGCCAGACACTGGATCTCCTCCCGCGTACCAACAGAGGGACAGTGGGTCGCACAAGTCAATGCATTGCTAATTATAGAAAAGTTGACCTATCAACATTGTAATGCCCACAAGAAATTTTACTCCTTGTGGCAGCCATGGTTGGATGACCCTACTCTGGCCCCACATCAACTGGTGTTGAATAGACTGCTGGAAGGTTGAGATACCCTGGAACTGTGTTTTTTGTATATTGGCCCCAGTGGGATACCTGGCCTTTACCTCTTCTCTTGCCCCTCCCCCCCCTTCTTCTACCCCTCCCCACCCACCCCCCTCCTTGGTTATTTTTTCCCTCCGCCTCCTTCGCGGACTAAGTGTATGTTTTCCCTTCTATTGTTGGATTTCTATCTCCTTCCCGTTAATGTGGTCTTTGAGCATTGTTCAGTACTGTTGTGGATGGCTAATTATTATTGTACAAGGACCTTGAATCACACCAATATGTTTGCTCTTTGCTTGTTGCACTTAACTGTGTTGTGTGTATCGAATGTTTGCCTTTCCAAAGGCTGTTTGTACAATGACTTATGCTCAATAAAAATCTATTTTTCTTGAAAAAAAAAAAAAAAAGATCTATATAGAGGAATCAGGACCTCCCTCATGCTGGTGATCCCTCTAGTAATAACTAAAGATCTATATAGAGGAATCAGGACCTCCCTCATGCTGGTGATCCCTCTAGTAATAAGTAAAGATCTATATAGAGGAATCAGGACCTCCCTCCTGCTGGTGATCCCTCTAGTAATAACTAAAGATCTATATAGAGGAAGTTGTCTGGATTTGGGGTTTAAACTTTTTTTTATCCCCATAATTCCTAATGGTGAACCTAATCTTTATCATTTAAAAAATGATCTAGATTGTAGCATCAGTATCGCAGCACAAATTACTTCTGTCAAAATAAAACCTACCAAGAACTGTAGTAACATTTTTGGGTTAAATACAAGTGAATACCCATGTGTCTAGGAGCAGGGTGAGATATCCAGTAAAAAAGCTTATCATAAAGAAATTCCCATGAAATAAAAGCGGTCTTTTCCCAACTGCGAATGACGCCATTCTGTTTTGTGTTGCCCTGATGTAAATAGGCCCGGGGCCTGACAATAAGTGGCGGGGTGTGTGGAGGGAGGGGGGAGCTGATCTTTGTATGACATCAGCCGATAAGAATGGAGTGAGGTCAGCCCTGGCTGCAGATGGTCCCTGCCTGCTTAACCCCTCGCTGTCACATCTCCCTGCAATCTCAAACCTCTCCCTCTCTGATCTGTGCATAGGAGAAATCCCCAAATCACAGATGTGTGTGTGTGTGTATATGTATATGTAATATACATATATACACACACACACACACACACATACAAAGGGAGGCATGAAGTAGAGGAGCATCGTTACAGTGGGGTGAAGTGAAAATTCCAAATGAAAGGAAACCCTAGCTGAACAACACTTAAGTACTTAAGTACTGACTATCATAAACAATTGCCATTTTTTTTTATAACCTATTGATTTTCACCCTATTTTTTTTATTCCTTGCTGCATCCAGGTGCTGATGATCTCCTGCAAAAGGTTTAGTAGATGTAAATCCTAACAGAGTTACATTTAGTTTATGTGTATTAATAACAAAAAGTAATATTTTTTAAGATAAAAAAAACATTTTAATCATACTTTTTGTTACATCTCAATGATGTTGATCCCCTGACACCACTTTGCAGCCACTTCCTGTTCATATGCACTCAAGCGATGGCTGCTTGGCATTTCTCAGGGCAGGTTTCCTGGGGGTGACAGTTATAGACCATGCCTGTGTAAATGTGGGTTGAAGTGGTCACTTGTAGTCTCCTTCAGAAGTCCATGTGGCAATGCAGGAGCACATTTGGGAGACCGTTCCAGAGCATTGTCAACTTTTAACAGGATGTTCCGGAACAAGGACCTTCATGGCAGGATCACCAGGGATTTTTTTGATGAACGCTGCAGTTTTAAAATTACTTTAAAGCGGTTGTAAACCCTAAAATAAAAAAAATAAAAAAAAAACCTGCAAGACAAAGGCATAATGAGCTAGTATGCATCGCATACTAGCCCATTATGTGTAACTTA
Organism: Pelophylax lessonae; assembly: GCF_965119305.1. Taxonomy (NCBI): domain Eukaryota; kingdom Metazoa; phylum Chordata; class Amphibia; order Anura; family Ranidae; genus Pelophylax; species Pelophylax lessonae. The sequence goes on from NC_138771.1 coordinate 493,423,295, forward strand.
CTTTAGAACGAAGCCCCGACACGGACCCCCGGACATCGCTGCGGGCGCTGCCATGATCCCTCGCCGTCTCTTCCGGGTTCGGCGGCTCCGGCGCGGTGATTGGCCGGAGCCGTGATGACGTCACTCCCGCGCATGCGCGCGGGAGTGATTTTCCGGCAAACTCCCGGCAAATAAATTGAAGGTCTCCCCGGACCTTCAGAGCGCATGCGCCGCTTGCGCGAGCGGCTGCATGCACTGTAAATATCTCCTAAACCATGCCGGTTTAGGAGATATTATTTGTACCTACAGGTAAGCCTTATTATAGGCTTACCTGTAGGTAAAAGTGACAAAAAGCGGGATACTACCGCTTTAAGTGCATTTTGAAATGACAGTCACTTGGTAAATACTATGAGATAATGGTGATTGGGTTTACATTTATTTTAAAGTTAAACTCCAGGAAAAAAAAGACATTGTCTATGAGCCATGTGTGTTCCTACTTGAATCTTGATGTGTTTTGTGTATTTCTTCATGGTCTGTACAGTAACCTTTCCCTCTGTGTAGGAGCTTCCAGTAATAAAGACTGGTCACTACTGCTCTCTCTTTGTACAGGGTGACTGGTCTTCTCTCCGCCCCTTCCTGTAGTTCTCTGCAGGCAGCCTGGAGTGGGTGGAGCCTGCTGGGCCCCTCCCATACCTCTGCTTTCTCCAAAGACCATGTACAGCACAGTGATGATATCACTGCTGCTCTTACAAAGTAATGCAAACAAAAACACAAAAAAAGGGCGCACCGACCTAGCGCATTATCCTCAATATAGGCTTTATTATTAAAACATAAAAATGGCTACTCACAAACGCAGGTGGAAATCAATCACATCAAACTCATGAACTTGAGTATCAGAAGTAGTCCATAGTCTCATTAAGATGATGGCTGACGCGTTTCGAGGCATAAGCCTCTTCCTCAGAGCCCTGGATTTGGAAGGTGGAGGAGCTCAAGGTCTCTAACATCCACCAGCTCCATGATTTCATCATGGAGGAGTGGAGGAGGACTCCAGTGGCATCCTGTGAAGCTCTGGTGAACTCCATGTCCAAGAGGGTTAAGGAAAATAATGGAGGCCACACAAAATATTGACCCTTTGGGCCCAATTTGGACATTTTCACTTAGGGGTGTACTCACTTTTGTTGCCAGCGGTTTAGACATTATAGGCTGTGTGTTGAGTTATTTTGAGGGGACATTAAATTTACACTGTTATACAAGCTGTACACTCACTACTTTACATTGTAGCAAAGTGTCATTTCTTCAGTGTTGTCACATGAAAAGATATAATGAAATATTTACAAAAATGTGAGGAATATAGTCACTTTTGTGAGATACTCAGTGTTTCTCCACTCCGGTCCTCAGGACCCACTAACAGGCCAGGTTTGCAAGATAACAGAAATACATCACAGGTGATATTTGCTGCTCAGTGATTGCAGTACTCTAGTCTGCATCTCCCCAGGGTAATACTTGAAATCTGGCCTGTTAGTGGGTCCTGAGGACCGGAGTTGAGAACCACTGCTGTATATTGATTATACTACACAGCGCATCTTTAAACTGTAGAGTGTCTTCCCCAATATCCACCATGCATTAATACATAATAAAAATATAACATTGGTGCTTTAATATACTCTAAACCAGGGTGGAGATTTACCTGAACAGCATGGGAGAAGTCAAAGATCACTGGGCACACTGTCACCTCCTCACAACTGATTTAAACCACTAATTGCCTTACTACCATGTCACAATTGTGGGCATTGCACGGCAATCATGGGTTTAAATCAGGTGGGGAGTAGGCAATATATCGCCTCCTCACCACCAGTTAAACACACTCAGATAGCTTTTCAACAGTGCTTGCTGCACTTGGGAATGAGCCTTTAGTTGCATTCTGGAGTGGCACCCTTAGGGCTCAGTCATACATAAAATTGGGGGATGGTAAAACCCTGTGGTTGAGTCACAGGTTTACTGCCCTTAATCCCTACCTGCTTTAGCTGCTGAGGCACCAGCCAAAGGTGTACCCATTGATGGGTACTACTGCCTGCCAATTGCAACCTATTCGAGTAAATGGGGCCACTCTGCATGCGCCCTTCAACTGCATGCTTCTGCGAGGTGCAAGGGGCTAAAGCAGGTGGTGAGAAAGCAACCCAGCGCTGCCTGCTTTAACCCCTTGTTTGCTGTACAGCACAAGGTCGCAAGGCACTTGCAAAGTGGCCTCATTCATTTGAGTGAGTCATGCTTAGCAGGTGCTATACCCACCAACCATGTCAGGGTCTATAACTCTGCAACATATGTACATCCCTGGCCACTGAAGCTAAAGGGGGTGGCATGGGGGTAAAAACGTGTCTTAACTATGGGGTTTTACCACCCACCAAACTACACATGTAAATGGATCCTTAATGTTCTGAGCCCCCTCCAAGGCTGCTTTCACACTGATGTGCTGGGGCTTACCTGCACCGTAGTGCAGCACAGTGCATCTGCAATATTTCTTGGGTTAGCTGCCCTTTGCATGACTTCTATGATATGCTGCAGGTGTGGTGCAGTTTCTAACAGTGCACCAAAACTTCTGCAGTCAGAAAGTGCACCACAAGTGCAGGATATAATAGAAGTCTATAGCTAAGCGTAGAAAACCCACAGGAAAGCTGCAGGTACACTGCACTGCACCCACGGTGTGGGTAAACAGCAGAACATCAGTGTGAAAGAAATCCTATACTAATATTCCCAGTGTATTGCTTCACGCTGACCTAAAGATCTCTTCTTTCCTGCTGCTGGCACCACTCTGGGGACTGCTAGCCGGGGTAAGGGGTGGCGTGCAGTCGTTATCACTCTGCATAGGACAGGAGCCAGCACTATAGAGGAGGCATCCGATTATGCAGCTCCTGTTCCATACTAATGTTCCAACTCTACAAGTAGTCCCTCTGTATTGCACTCTGTTTAATGTTGTGGGATGATGGGTCAGCAAGCCTAGACCACGATCTACCAGTCACCTGGCCGCAATCTATTGGTATATCATAATCTACAGGTTGCTGACCCCTGCACTAAACCAAATATCAATTGCAAATATAAAAAAAAGTGTCAATGCAAACCTAAATACTTGCAGTATATTCTTATTTTAGCAAAAAGTCATGTGCTTTTACTCATCTGTCACTCCACCCACGTGTCACCACCAATACAGAGAACTCACCAGAAACCCGGGACCCCTCGCTTTGAGTGGGTCACAAAGCGCCTTATCCCACTGGGGATCACTCCTCCAGAAACCGGACCAAATATTTACTCTCCAATACCGTCAAACAACCGGAAAAAAAGAAGAGCTCCAATAATGTAAAACCTTTTCTTTTTATATTTTATCTCCACAATAAAACTACAAGCATAACTGCTTACTTTATATAGTGAGTGTTGTATAGAATAAACAATATAATGTGCATTAGCAACTGCAGCAAGTTAGGCAGAGCCAATTTAGTTTTACTGACTTGAATGGCACCCAACATCACTTAGCTCTTTCTCTCCCTTAAATTCATTGGATTTCAGTTCTTTTAGTCATGGATACATCACATATTGGTGTTACATAGGGAAGTCTGCATGTAGATACTGTCTGCCTAGAAACATCCACTCCTTTCAGACAGAACTGCTCAGAAAGATATTAGATAAACAGCACCATGCCCCCCCCCCCACCATAAGAAGTTTGAATTGCATAGAGAGGCATAGGGATGCAGTGATGATGTCACTGTGTCAGATGTCTAAAATAAGGTAAGTAATGAAATTTGATAAAGGAGGAAACAAAGAAGGTAAAATATAAGAGGATTATACGTTGGCTTTTTTGCGCATGGAGTATCCAAAGCTTCAATTATGACACTTGCTGTTTTAATGGAAAAAAATGATCGATTTGTTACATTCATAAAGCATCTGGGTCTAAATCTGGTCTTTTTTACAGGTCTACTGAGTGGTCAGACCTCCCCACCCAACGTACGTCTGGAGCGTCTTGACTCCCCGCAGGTGCTGCAGCTGTGTGTGCGCTACCAAGATCATCTACACCAGTGCGCCGAGGCAGTGGCCTTCGACCAGAATGCACTGGTGAAACGTATAAAAGAGGTAAGCTCCACGTCGAAGAGCACCACAGTACGGTGTGTATACAACTGACAATATTACGTGTGGTCATTCTCATGATGAACTCTAGTTTCCTGTGACAATAATTTTTGCATCTAACTGATCATATGGGCATGCATGGACTTTTTCTTATGGGTGGAACTTGGGCAGGACCATGAATGACAGTACTGACCAGGTAAGGTCTAAGGCACACGAGCATTTTCATGTATCTAATGTAAATTATGACATTATTTCCTCATCTAACTGCTTTGTAAAGCTGCCCATAGTAATAAATGACTACGCAGGTTTGCACTGCTACTTGCCTAAACCTGCACACGCGTAAAACCATATGCCCCTGGATGCAAAAAGCTATGTAAGCCTGTATACACCTATTCATTATTATGGGCAGCTGTATGCACCACACAAAAAAATATCCTGTAAAGCGCACAGGAAAAGAAAGCCATATGGGGATGAATGAATAATAATACACAAGGGAGGGGAGGGAATTACCAATGTATATATTTTATTGTGCAGTCAGTGTAGAAAAAATGGTGTCTGGTTTCAGCCAATTGGCTAATAGGTGTGATGAGGTGAAAAAATGAAAATTTCACATAGACAACATATAACAAAAACAATATGCGGTTAAAAGAAAATACATGAAAAATGCATCCAGACGCCAGGTAATCCTTGGCATAGTGGGCAAGATCCCCACAGCAACAAGCCGTATAAAAAATGTATCAACAAGAAATGAGTAAGGGGATGCCACGTATGCCAAGCCCCTGGATGCTCGAGCTGGGATGCTAAAATGGGAATGGAAGGTGAAGGGAAGCACAGGTACTGAAAGTGTAGGGAAAAGGATAATGGGAAGGACACAAGGAGAAAGAAGAGTAGAACTCTGTGCAGAGAAATGAGAGGGAAATATGTGTGCAAGGCTCCAAATTGGGAATACTCTGTTTATGATTCCGCTGGATAATGTCTCTAGGGACGTAGATCCAAAAAGGTTACTAGTTCAGCTTGCCATGTAAAGTTCCACAGTCAATTCCTCAGATGCAAGTAGCCTTCTTTCAAACCTGTCCCTTTGGTATTATGGTAGTGCAAATACTGGCAACAGAAGTTAAATGAAATGTCACATCATCTAATTCCTGTCTCCTGATAAATGAGTCCAACAGAGGTGTTACTTGAGCTTGCCATAAAGTAGATGCATACTACCACTGACAAAATAATTTGCTGTAATTGACCCCTTTCGAAGACCGTCCCTGTGATTCACAAGCAGTGCAAAGTAAATGACGACAAAATTCATGCAAAATGTCCCATTATCCCATTCTTCCCAAAGCCCTCCTTGCATGATAGTAAAATGGATGAAAAGAGTGTGGTTTACAATGAAGATTTCAAAGTCCATGTATAGTAATCAATGACCAACAATTAAATAGAGTGCAGACAAGAATATCCAGTATCTTAAAATTAAATCTGGTTATTTAGTTCATCCAATAGTCATCAATGAAGTGTCTTGCATTTATGTGCAAAATAATTGAATTGTGGACAGTACTTAGCTTTGAAGGCTCTGGTATCTTTCCATAGACGCATCCAGTTGATCCATCCTTCAGATCCGGCCACAAATAGCTCCAATGATCCGCTTTCCAAATGATGGTGAACTTAAGGAGGGGGATTCCCAGTACCAATGGGATATTTAGTGGCCAAATGGTATAAGGGCGTCTTCTATTGCGCAGCCGTTTGCCGCCCGCTGTCCATGCGGGGATCCCGGAAGTGGCATCCTTTTGCCAATGACGTCAACGCATTTCGCTGTGCTAGTGCGTAGCTTCATCTGTATGTCGGGTTGTGTACTGCGGGTAGTAGGAACCGCCTCTCCAATTATTTAAAGGAACTCTTTTCTGTTTATGTTGAAATTTTTTCATTTTTGCACACATGGGAGTACCGTTGTATAGTCGGAGAGGGAATAGAAAAAAATATATAAAGAGAAAAAAAGTATATCTTATTGTATACTGCAGGAACAAATAGGGAATGAAAAAATTAGAGGACAGAGGAGGGGGAGTAAGGAGTGAAATAGAAAGGAAAAAGGGGGGGAGGAGGGAAGAGGGTGGGAACAGAGGATAAGCAAAAAAGGAAACATAGACAATTAAATGACATTTTGTATGCACCATCTGTGTCTCCTGGGCACTGAAATATGCCAACAATTTTTATATTAGATGCCCAAAAAGCACCCATGTGTATGGGGCCTAACATGTACAATAGGCTGGATTCACACCATGTGCATTGCGTTTAGCATGCTCTAAAGCATACACCTTTCCTTGTTGATGTTTTTGAACATTCTGTACATTTTAAGGAGTGTGTAAATGCATGTTTATGCATATTTAGTGCTACTTTGTTGGGTTCTGTCAGCCAAAATAATGCTGAGTAAAGTTGAGGTTGCTTTGAGAGGGGCTGCTTACTATGTCCTGGAAATATGATAAAATGAAAGTTATGTGTGTTTATATGTGCTGCCATTGCCATCCATAGGGCACGCAACACTTGTTGATGGGCTAAAAAATTACCCTGAACTTTTTTTTGCTTGGTGCAGAGCACAGATGTGAACTAACCATAAACAATGGCAAAGCATGCATTGACGTGTTTCAAAATGTGTGTGCAATCACCAAGAAATGAAGGGTCCTATATGCACTGGACGTGTGGAGTTGATGCATGTTGATATGCCTTTATTGCATTTCATTGATGTGCATTTTTTTCCACAGCAGAAGCCAAAATACTTTGTTTTCATTAACGAGCGCTGCAGCACACTGTGACGGGTTGTATATCATTGCAGAGGGGTGCACTGCGTTTCAAATGCAGCATGTTCAGTTTCCACCCAGTGAACATCAGTGTAGCTCATTTATTTGAACTACTGGAAACAATAGATGTCAGCTTGCCATTACACTGAGTCTGTGATGAGCAACACAGCCCAACAGACGAGGCACGAATGAGCCTGTAACTCAACAGATGACTATATCCATCAATGGGCAAAGTTCTGGTGATCAGGAGGCCCAGAGTACATAGTGACTTGCTCCATCCACCTATAGCAGTGCCAATTTGAATTGCTTTACACAGGCAGCCAAAGGGGAGGTCCTGTATAAAGGTTAACTGCAGAGAAAGGGACAGGGTGATGGGATAAGGATGACAGCTTGTAGGCATTATCTTTAATCTAAAAGCTAGCCATTAATAGCAGCTCTCATGTTTCCATGCAGATGTCTCTTTTAAATTGAACAGCATTGAATTTGGGGGTTGACATCTTGTGGTCAGTTTTTTGTGCAAATTGTAAATATAATTTTCTTCTCTTGCTCATGCAACAGATGGATGCTTCTGTGGACACCCTATATAGCTACATGCAGGAACGCCAGAAGCGTTTTGCCAAATATGCTGAGCAGATCCAAAAGGTGAATGAAATGTCAGCCATTTTGAGACGGATTCAAATGGGGATTGATCAGACGGTGCCACTGATGGAGAAGCTGAATGCTATGCTGCCTGAGGGCGAGAGGCTAGAGCCCTTCTGCATGAGTCCAGACAGGGAGCATAAACCTTAAAGGCCTGCATCTGTTTATCACAGATTGCTCAGAGGGAAGCAAGTAAGATCGTTATTGGAATACAGACAGACCTGAATTTCACCCACTAGATAGATCCTCCTAAGGCGCCCAAGTCTGAAGACACAAAGCTTGCTGGGATTACTCAGAATCCCAAGCCTTCTCTGCTCCTCAGCGATATGAACTGCCAGGCTTTAAAAGTGTTGCACATGTTCCAGCAATTAAACTGTGTTATATAATTCCTGAAACTGTTAAAACATTCTTTGCATCCAGGAGACATCTCTTCCATCAAAATGTACTGGTGCAAGACATAAGTGGACTGCCTCTTGGAAAGAAGTTCTAAAAGGACTGTTGGGAGTATAAATATTAGAGCTGCCCATCTCTGGGGCTATCATTCAGATCCTGGGAGTATAAAAATATTGAAGCTGCCATTCTAAACCTGACTTTATTATTGAATCACTCATCTGGAACAATGTATGCAGAACAGGAGTCCAGACATCATTAGCTGTATGCTTGTTCTAGTAAAGTGATTGGCTAGTTAATACAAAGCACCTGAATGATGGCATCCTCACAAGCCAAGTGTCATTACTTCATGGTATCTGGGTGGTCTTGTTTTGGGAATAGCGTTATTTTTTGCCCCCTGATTAAAGTGGACCTTTCCCCATACTGCGAAAATTATTTCACTCTATGCCAGTTATCCAATGTACTTACAAGCCCAGTGAATCCTGCATTGTCCTTTTTCTGGTGTTGTCTTACACATTACATGCTGCCATAAACTTAGGAGCTCTCACATACGTTTATCATCTATGGCCTTGCGGCCTTCCAGGGTGTGTGATATGTATCCTAGGAGGCTGGGCACAAAAAAAGGCTACATCACCCTTACCTAGGTGGGGAACAGAGAAGTTAAGCATTTTGGGGGGGGGATCGTTCCTTTGCATGGCCAGACAAATTTCTGAGCGCCTCTCTGTTGGTGTAGAGCATAGACGCCGTCCAGTTCCTGAATCCCAAACTCTTTTGTCATCCCAGAGAACTGGGCACCGCATTATCAAAGACGAGGCAGCTTCTGCACCAATGGGTGAGAGAGACAATTCATTGTGTCTGTAAATATTCAGCCAGATTTCTGTGATTTTTTTGTTTTAGGAAAATGATCTGTAATATTCATCTCCATCCATGCAAACTGTCTTGTGCCCATTGTCCAAGCACAGCTATTAAAATATTTATTATACCTTTTATCTGAAAATCCATGACTGGCTTTTGATGATAGCACTCTGTCTCTATACAATCGATAGGAAATGTTTGCGTGTCAGAAGATTTGTGAAGGTATTGTACATTGATTGCACTTTTATGCCTCCCCCTCACTTACACCACTGCGGCATTCGGTCTTTTCTTTGGCCTATTTCTGATCATCTTTAAACTGGCAGTGCCCATCTTGAGCTCTCCCTTGTGTAGAGTCTAAATTTTCTTCCTTATAAAAGGTGGAAACTTAAAGCTAAAATCCACCCTCAACAGACCCAACTTTAGGGTGCGACTGCAAGCACTTAGTGGATGAAAGCTGCCTCTGCAGAAGATCAAACGTCCGCCTAGTAGAACTTTGAAAAGGTATGAAAAGAGGACCAAGTGTGGTGACCCTACAAAGTTGGGCTACAGATTCCTGGTGCCATAATGTCCAGGAAACTCCCACTGACCTGGTGGAGTGGACCCACAAATGCACTGGAGAAAGATTTGTCCTTGATCGTATAAGCTCTAGGGATTCGTTTTAACTTAAAGTAGGATGTCCTTTGCAAGGTCTTGCAGATAGGGCAAAAAGGAAATCTGACCTCCTGATAGAAGCTGTTGCTATGAGTTAGAATTTGATGGCTGTGTCTACTCTATGTCCAGGCAATGAAGAGCAATTTCCTTTTAGGTGCTTTGGAGCAGAGCATACAGATGGAAGGAAAATATCATCATTGCGGTGGAATATTGATAGCACCTTAAGCTGGCCATAGATGTGTAATTTTTTTCTTTTTGTTTTTTTGCTCAGCCAGTAGGTTGAATTGGAAAAAAAAAAAAAATGAACAGATTCCTCCATCCACACAAACGACAAGGTGGATAAAGAAATGGACTTCAGTCAAACAGGGATGGCCACACACTGATGGAAATTCAGACGGGTCCTGCTGAATTTCGATCCTTCTATGGCCAGCTTTAGAAAGAACTGATGGGTCTTGGGTGTAGAACTACATTGTCAATGAGGAATAGCTCCTTACAAGAGAGAGTTGCCAACTGAGAAAGTCAGATATAATTGTAAAAAAAGGCCACTTTGCAATAGAGATCATCTAAGGCAGTGTTTGTCCACTGGGGTTCCGCCAAAATCTACCGTTCATCACAAGCAGGTAAAAAGTCAATTGCATCTCCATATAGCTGACAGGCTGCAGGGCGCAGAGAAAAAAAAAAAATTTACATCACTGTCTTGTGCCAATCCCAGCCAGCCCTCCCCTCCGGTCCATTCCAGGTGACTGTGTGACATCACGTGGAAGGGTGGGCAGGAATCAGCTCACAAAATACAATCCATCCCAGCAGCTTCCCTGAGCTACAGATCCCAGTATTTTGCCCTCCAGGTTTCTCCTGGCTCCCCTGTACTGTTCCCTCCTGAATCCTCTGTGTTCTGCCCTGCTGTGCCCCGTACACTGCTTATCTCAAGTTTGACCCATTATTGAGCATCTGTGCCAAAAAAGCAAGCATTAGGTTCACATTACGGAGGAACCAGCCAGATTGTACCCAAGTTGATTGATCAACTTGGGTACAACCAGCATGTCGGATTTGTCATGCTATAGCTGCTAACAATAATCACTGTGTGTTCTCCCTACAGGGATGGCTCCCCATTCTATGCATTAAGGTAAAATAAAAAAACCTGTGTCACTGACTCGCCCCCTCAGCAATTCTATTGCACAGAGCAGGTAAGTCATGTACGTTGTTTTAGAAAAAAAAATATTTTTTTTTCTTTTACAACCAATTTAAGGCTAGGCTGGAGACCCACCAAGCTAGGGAGGTCCTTTCTTGGCTGGCCAGGGGCATGAGTAGGTCAAGGAAGGAGCATGCTTGTTCCAGGTCAACAAGAAGTTGTGCTGGAGAGATTTCAAATGTAATTGGGTTAACAGCACAGCCGTAAAGGAGGCTACCGTGAGGCCTAGGACTCTCAATAATAATTTCGTTATTGGATTTCCCTGTGACCTCAATTCTCAAGAAGGCTCTCTGGAGAAAGCATTTTCTTCTCTGGAAGCAAAACCCTTGCTTGGGATGTGTCCAGAGCCAGGCCCAAGATTTTCAGGCAAAGATGAGCGTGGAGGGCAAATTTTTGGAGAGGAGTCCTTGAGAAGAAGGTCATCCAGATAACATCTGACCTGGATGCCCTGAATTCTTAGAAGGTACTACGACCTTATTAATAATCCGGGAGCAGAGGATAGGCCAAAAGGCTGTGCGACAAACTGGAAATGATTTTCTTTCACTGCAAAGTCCAGAAATTGCTGCTGGGGTGGATAAAATGGGAATATCCAGACAGGCATCTTTTATGTCTATGGATGCCAGGTCTTACCCTGGTCTCAGAGAGGCAATAACTGACCTTGCAGATTCCATGTGAAATTGTTGAATTTGAAGGGATTTGTTTAGGGGTTTTAGGCCCGGGATAGGAAAAATACCCTCACTAGGTTTAGATACTGTGAAAAGGTAAAACATGTCTTGCAGAGGTACTGGTATGACTCCCTAAAGTCTTTTTTTTTCTCTATTAAAATAAACATGCAATTACTAACCTGGTCTGTGCAGTGGTTTTGCACAGGGCAGCCCGCATCCTCCTCTTCTCGGGTCCCTAGCTGGAGCTCCTGCTGAGTACCCCCCCCCCCCAGAAGACAGCAGCTAGCTATGGGAGCACCTGAGCCAAGCCCCAGCTCCATGTATCCATTTAGACATGGAGCTGTAGTTTAGCCCTGTCCCCTTTCCTCATTAGCTAACTTAATTTTGATTGACAGCAGTGGGAGCCAATGGCGCACCACTGCTGTTTCTCAGCCATTTAGGAGGGAGAGTCCTGGACAACCAAGGCATTCGTGGACATCGCTGGTTTAGGATGGGGCTCAGGTAAGTATGAGGGGGGCTGCTGCAAAAAGAAGGCTTTTTATCTTAAAGCGGAGTTCCAGCCAAAAGTGGAACTTCCGCTTTAGGCAGTTCTAACCCCTTGACATGCCACATTTGGCATGTCATTTTTTTGGGGGGGGGGGGGGGGAGCGGGTACCTCTCTCCCTCCCTCCCTGCAATCGTCTGGGACATGTCAGAGGTCTCAGAAGATTGCCGGCCAATCACGACGCGTAGCGCAACTCGCGCATGCGCAGTGCCTACCCGGCTGTGAAGCCGACAACTGTCACAGCCGTGTGCCCACACCAGTGATGCCGGCGCTGTAGACAGAGTGGGAGAAGAGCGAGGCGGGCGGCCGAATCGCTGGACCGTTGGACAGCTGAGTGTGTGTTTGGGCTGGAACTCCGCTTTAATGCATAGAATGCATTAAGATTAAAAAAAAAAAACCTTCTGCCTTTACAATCACTTGCTCATGGACACATTTTGGTTGATTTGATGGATGAAAATGGTAAAGGGTGGAGCTCTTAACTCGGTTTTGTGTCAGAGAGACAGGCAAACTGTGACAGACATCCCCCCACTCTGTAAGGGTCCCCCTTCATTTAAAGGACTTGGGGAAATACCTGGTAGGCTGAGTCTTTTGCCGAAAGGAAGGGCTGAACTTAGGTTTTGAAGTTGAAGCCTGGGTAGAGCAATTAGGTGCTCTGCATTTTGAAGAGATAGAAACTCCTGGGGGCAAGGTTTTTTTTTTTAATCTTCTGCTGTGATAGTAGAACCTTCCCTCCTGTGACATATTTAATGAATTTATCAAGCGCCGCAGCAAAAAAGACGTTCGCCTTCAAAAGGGTGTCTTCTATAGGCAGCTTCGGCTATTTAAGCTACAAGATTCTGTGAATGCGAATGGAGATAAGAGAAATTTGTTTCATTGCGTGTTCAAGGGCATCCACATAAAAGAACAGAACGGAAAGTAATTGCTCAGTTAAGGCATGGTCCTGGCATACAGAATCATGTTGGTCGTTCATTGCCCTAGTCCTCTTATCTGCAGTTTGACAGGCAGAAATCACAGCAATAGCTGCTTGCAGAGCTGTGCATAGAAATGTAAAGAGCATTTAGTAGCGTTTCAAACGTCTTATCTGCAGAATCTTTGAATTAAGGAAAATCTTCAGTTGGTACAGCGAGATGTTTAAGACTTAGATGGCAGGATAAACTACTGGAACAGACTTATTTATTAGGGAGTACTTTTTCCACCGGATAGAGTGTGCAATGATTTTCTAGATTGACCCAATTCTACTTGTTCATGAACTGGGAATGCCTTTTTGGATTTTGCTGGACTCTTTGTTTTCAAAAGTGCATAGCAAGAAGGAGGATAAACAAGTGAGACAACGCCAAGGCTTTTGCACACAGCAGAGGTGTGCTTATTCACAATAGAAAGCATTTTGAGTGAAGATGCAATTTCAGGGGGAGGAGCTAGCTGGAGAAAGGGTTTGGTGTTTTGGAACCCTAGACAAAGATAACTATATTAAAGCCATTAGATGTACATTAAAATGTGACAAATCTGCCCTTGTCTGGTACGCTGTTTGTGGCATGCCAGGAATGTACAGAGTCTGATGTAGAGATCAGGGTTAAAAATTGGGTTGCAAGGTAAGCATCATGAGTCTGAGGCTTGGTGATGTGCAGGCCTTAGGCAGAGTGAATGTTTGTCTAAGCCAGGTATGTGCAAACTGTGGCCCTCCAGCTGCTGCAAAACTATAAGTCCCATCATACCTCTGCCGTTGGGTGTCATGCTTGTAGCTGTCAGAGTCTTGCTATGCCTCATGAGACTTGTGGTTCTACAACAGCTGGAAGGTCACAGTTTGCATATCCCTGGGCTAAGCTTTTGCCTGGTTCCTGCTATAGTTACAGGTGGGGTGGGGGGGTAATCCCCTGTGGGCAGCGATTCGGCTCCCCTCCCACTTCTCAGCCTCCTCCTGACCCCCATTCCAGGCTGAAGCTCTGCTCCAGGTACTCTGTACTCACCAGCTGAATCCGGGTTCCCGACCTGGCAGAAGGCAGTTGGGGGGGGGAACTGGGAATGCTCGGTTGGAGCTGGAGGAGAGCCTCCAGTGGGGCATAGGACCGGCCTCTGCTCAAACACAGTTTACACCATCCATGCTGGGGGAGGCCTGCGCTCTGTCCTTGTCTTCAACCCACACACAGTGAGTCAGCGGCAGGGATTTTTTACTTCTCTTCACCAGAAAACTTTTTTACGGGGCATCAGAGTGGCCCAGGGGGAAATTGCCTGCCCCTGCTCCAGTCCTCCCCTGGGTACCTATATTGTAAGGTGCTGAACAGAGGATGTGTGTCCAGAGGGAGTACACAGCAATCTGGGTGTAGACCATCCTGTAGCAAAGTCTCCATGGCAAAATAAAGGGTAGAAGCACCAGAGTACCTTTTGAAGGGCTCTAGAGGGGAGTGGAGGTAAAGTGTGCAACCAGTGGTGTGATGTAGCACTGGCTTTTCCACCTGAGACTTGGCTCTAGAGTGGTTCAGTTTTAGTGCCAAGTTTGAAAAGTTTTCACTGCAAATTTGAATATATTCCAAATAAACCCCCGTTTTTTTATAGTAACAGTTAAAAGGTACAGGGTGACCCTTTCTTACCTGTCCATGAAGATGAACTCCATATCAAGTCCAGGCTCCATCGGTCCCATGGGCATACCCTTGCAGGAGTCTTCAGGGTCTGGGTTCCATAGAGATGTACTATGACTCTGGAGCTGTATAGCACCCTGTGGCTGACTACACACATTAAACGAATTGCCAAGGTGAGCACCGGTGCCCAAAGCTACATTACAAGCCATTCCCGCAACGTGAGGTCAGGGTAAGGCTCTAAAAGGTATTAGGGAGCTTGAACTGATCCAAATGCACTGCTTCTATTGTGGTAGTATAAGACAGCAAGTATTTAAACCATGAGTGATTTTGCCATAAGGGAGAAGTCGTCTATCACCTTGGGGCAGGCAGCAAACAATTTGCCAGTGTCTGAACACCTGACAGTAAGAGCCTATAAGCCAGGGTCTAAATACTCAGCCTATGTCCTGTACTGTATAATTAGGATAAGGTTTAAATTGTCACAGGCATAGAAAGTGGGGGGAAATCCAACATTTTACATTGCCAGAAATAAAGCTGAAGATTAATCTTCCAATAGGGGCACCTGATCTGGTGATAAATGCCAGAGTGGGTGTTCTGCCCCCTTTCTCTGTAAATGGAATGATAGAATGGAACAAAGATGGCCAAAAAAAAAAAACCCTAAATAACTGATGGGTCAGAACTAGGTAGGCCAGCTTCAGTAATTACATGGGCTGAATTGAAAGATTTCGAAGACCTCTATATACAAGTGACCTAAAAGACACCCTAGCACTAGCTTTCAAAAATGCAACGAAAATTAGCATTTTAAATTCTTATTTAGCTTTGTTTTTTCTTTCCATAAATCATTTTTTTCATTTGAAATGTGCCTCTGAACTTGCTAGAAAATTGGACTACTCTGAGGCTACCGACATCACATCAAGCAACAGTCTGGGGGTTTTCAGTGTCTACACTTAAGAGGTTTTTAAAGATAAAAAACATAAAATATTAAATGCACATGTAACCTTCTGGGAAGTGAATTGTTCCCATTATCTAGTGACAGGGTCTCACGAAAATGTGTGGGTGCTTTTTTCCTTTCACAAATTTGCTAGACTGCTGTCGGCATGAGCAACCTGCGGGCCGACAGCCAGTGGCTTGTACTCCCATGCTTGGCCCTCATCAGCTCTGTAGTGAATGTAAAGAACATTACCATTCAAGCTCATCGTCTTGGCTTTTGGGACATTGGTAGAATTAGATTAAAATGTAAATTTGATTTCAGCTTTCAAATGGCGTGTAAACTACTCCCTATAAAAAGACAAAAAAATAAAGTTTGGGCTTTAGATAAACTTTTATGAGGCAGAGTAGTATGGATACATGCAACTTATTCAAAAGTCTTCTTTGGCTGGAGAGAAAACAGTAAGGCCCCTTTCACACTTATCTGTCCGTTGGACGGACTCCGTTTATCTCAGTGGGGGATCGATCCGCCGTGCTGTGTGCGGAGATACAGCTGTTAGTTCCCCATACATCTCTATGAGGGAATCGGATCGAACAGACCGTCGGTCCATTCTCATACGATCCGCTGGATGGATGGATTGTCTTTTGCCTAGTTTACCCCTATGGATAAGGACAATACCCATAAGTGAAGACTGTATGAGTGGGCGGCGACTGTCAGAGGACGTAAGAGAAATAGGGTTTCCATCCATCCAGATTTGACAGATCAGATGTCAGTGGACATGTCTCCGCTGACATCCAATGCCCCATAGAGATGCATGGGGGGACCGTTCAGATCCACCAAAAAAAAAAAAAAATGGACAGGCGGATCTGAACAGTCCACCTGTGTGAAAGGGGCCCAAGGCTCGGTTCGCATAACCTGTGAATCAGACTGGCTTTCAATAGGGCTAGGTCACCCATGTGAGGGGCGGCAGCAGTGTGGTTTTAAAAAGGGTCCTGTGCGATTTCAGGTAAAAATTTGCACCTGAATCAGTGAACAGAACCACACTGGACTCAGGCACTGAAACCACGGCCACGTGTGTGAACCCAGCCTAACATTCAGTTGCTAGGGGTTACTGCACTAAGCACACCTCAAGTTTAGTGAACACAGGACACTGGGAGTAATGAGATTTTTCTTTAATGTTTGGTTCAAGATATTTCCAAATTAAGGCTCAAGATCCAAACTGAACAAAATAACAGATGACACAGAAATGACAACCCAGGCGTCAGAAACGCTCCCACAATTCCAATGCAAAATTGCAGTTTTATGGGCTGAACAAAAAAAAAAAAAAAAAACGAACAATTAAAAAACAAACACAAATCAACAAGAGCAAACATTTCGAGTCCCTGAAAAGAGAAATGATTGGAAAGATCTCTCCTGTGACAAACCATACAAAAGATCCACATCTCACACAATGGGTGTTTTTTTACACGATGTAACAAGAAAAAGTCACACAACTGACATACGCTATGACGACATGTACCTGGATCATTACTATTCGGCACTGTCCTGGGTGGGAAAGGGGCACACGAAACTCCGACTTGGTGTCCCCTTATCCGAGGTCTAATTCTGGTTCGGTTCAGTGTATTTGTCAAAGGCACTCCATTTCAGCTTTCTGTTGCATCTTTGCAATCCCATCACAGGAAATGCCGCAACTGCGTTAGTTTCCAGAAAGTTAGCTAATAAAATAAGCACTTTCACCGAGACCAGAGGGTTTCATGGCAGGCTAATAACATAGTTTGCAACCTAGACCCCCGATCATGTGGAAAGAATAGGGGTACTTTAGGGGCCCATTCACACTGCTGTGTGTAGTACTAATGAACTGTAAAAAAAACCTATTTGACTGCATTACCACAAACGAAGCGCAATGTGTGTACTGGCATGCCATTCATTTTGAATAGCAGCTCAACTGTAATACACAGATCAGAACTGTCTGCATATTGCATTAAGAAAGGTGAGGCATGGCGGCTAGAGATAAGTTCATCCGGCGGCTAGAGATAAGTTCATCCAATTTAAATTTCTCCACAGAGTGTATTATACGCCTGCCCAGGATCTTTCCGTCGCTGTCCACTGAGTGTTGGCGATGCTCGGCTGCCCCGGCGGATGCCCGACATGTATTTTGGGACTGTGCTCTGGATCAGCGCTACTGGTCGGAGGTTGTCTCCTGCCTTGGAAGGGTACTTATGACTCCGGTTCCGCTGACCCAGAGCGTCTGTCTCCTGGGCCTGGTGGAGGAGGTGGTCCCCTCGGTGGCTCATAGGACGCTGTTGATTATACTACTGTTTTATGCCAAAAAGGCCATCCTACTACACTGGAAAAAAGTGTCACCCCCCTCGATACCCTTCTGGAAGGGGCTGGTGAACGCTGTTTTACCTTTGTATAAGGCCACTTACGAGTCCCGTGGTTGTCTCCGGAAATTCGAAAAGGTGTGGAAGGCATGGGTGGAATCCACCAAGACGGTGGGCTAATTGTGAATGGGAAGTATCTATATCATATGGTTTATTTGGGCCCACACTTTCACTGGTTCTTTTCTTTCAGTCAGGAAACCTCTACTATTTCTGACCTGTAATTTTGTGTTCTGATCCAGTTGTCATGTATGCCTTTTGTGTCCTGTACCCCTGGGCCTAGGGGGGCAGTCTGGACGGGCTATGCTGTCCTGGCCGACACCGGGCCCCTATGCTTTACTCTGTTCTGTTGGTAGGCTGCCAGGGTTGGGAGGGGTGGGTTGGGAAGGGTTGTTGTGCCGTCCCGCCATGTTAGGGACTGGTGTTTGTCACTGTCTGTATTTTTTCTTGTTATAAAACAATAAAAAGAATTTTTCAAAAAAAAAAAAGAAAGGTGAGGCATGCAGCATCTTTGGGGTTTTGCAGCCCATTTAAAATTTTTAGCCTTCCTAATGCAACGCATGTACAAAAAAAATGTTTTTGAGAATATACATTCAGCGCAAGTGTGTCAAGACAATGCACATGTGTGAACTGCTCCTAAAGCTGAACAGAAATTCAAATTAGTGCAGCTCTGTATTCATCAAATTTATTTTTTTAATGCAACCCGATTGTGACCTGGTATCAGCCTTTTGCAATCCCTGCACAGCAGAGCTCAGACTTGGGGAGGGAGAAGTACCACAAGGAGACAGTCAGTTGTGCTGCAGTACTTATGTGCTAGAGATGAACATGCGGATAGGAGGAGAGAGCAGAGTGACAGCTGAGCTCCTGTGCTAATAACGAACATGCTGATAGGAGGAGAGAGCAGAGTAACAGCTGAGCTCATGTGCCAAGACCAAACATGCTGATAGGAGGAGAGCGCAGAGTGACAGCTGAGCTTGTGTGCTAAGAACAAACATGCTGATGAGAAGAGAACAGTGACATAGTTGAGCTCTCACCCAACTCCTTCTATCATTATCCAAAGATAAGAGGGAGGGACAAGACCTGTCTGTAAGTATTACTGAAGTGCAGCAGAGTATATAGGAGTCTCCTGCCCTACCAGACAGCGCTATGCGGTGTGGCAGAGGTTTGTTTATCTCACGACTGGATGGGCAGAAATACAAATGGTTTGGCAGGTAAAATATTTTAATTTTCTCTGTGTGATTGTGTATATCCGTTTGCCTGAAGCTAGAACCTTCATTATTTAGTAAATCTATTTTTAATCCGTAACTTAAAACACATTTAAATCATCTATACTGTATATACTTTGGTGATCAGTCACACTGCTGCCAGTCACTGAGGTCCCCTTTCTGCACGGCCCAATGACAAGCTGTAAACAGAGGGTAGAAAAATAATAGAGATATAACACATATCTTACTATGGTATTTCATGTGTTAGTTGTTTTTTTCTACCCAAGTGATGGATTTATTCTACTTTGGTAAAAGTCTGCCATCTACTATCTAATATTTTACAGCAGCCCCAAAGTGAGCCAGAGTTCCAGGGCCACGTGGATGGGAAGCGGGTATTGTGTGTGGCCCCATTTAAAGCTACATGATCTAGAAAACAGGAACTTTAATTAAATTGGCATGGAGATTTGTGCTATATACGGTATATATTATTTTTTTATAGAATTTCATTGGATTGCATAATAAGAGTCACGCTAGAGGGAAATTAACATTTTATATGACCGATTTCCCTTTACTGATAAATTGGGTATTTACCACAAAAACATACAATGAACTGAATATGAACAAAGTTTGACTTTTCTCCCCCTAGTCTCCCTCCTCTGGTGGCACTCCTTAAGCCAGCCATACATGGATGGAAATTTGGCCAGTTCAGCAAGGACCACCGAAATTTTGATCCAAGTAGGGGCTAGCTTGGTTGTGCGCAAGGCGATCTATAGATAGACTTATATACAACCAGCTTGTTGGGTTTTCTCCTGAATGATCAGTGCGGCTATAGCTGGTGACACTAATCACTGTATTCTGATGGCAGGAAAGTCTCCCAGCTGTTGGAATACAATAACTCAGGGGGGATATCCTCATTCACATTGAATGTGTGGATGGGGGAATCAGATCTTTTTTTTTTTTGTAGTCAACCTGCTGGTAAATAAAAATAAAAAAAAAGATCAATGTACGGGCTGCCTTACATGTGGGGCACTTGTGGCTTTGTTTATCTACATTTTGCTTTTCTCAATGGCATAATCTTTCAGGCCCTGTTCACACCTGAGCGTTTTTTAGCTCGGAAAACGCTCATCTCTAAAGTCTCAAAACGCCCATCAAGTAAAATCCCATTCATTTCAATGGCCCCTGTTCACATATGAGTGTTTTATCACCTGAAGCAAAAACGCCTGAAGCTCAAAAAAACTACATGAGCTTCTTTTTTGGCAGATTAGAAGCATTTTTTTTTTAAATGTCAATGTCTGCTTCCAAACACCTGCAAAAAAAAACACCTGAAAACGATACGCTCAGGTGTGAATGGAGCCTTAAGCCCCGTACACACGATCAGATTATCGAACGATCTGTCGTCCGTTTTTTGTGGCATGCTAGTCTGATGTGGAAAGTGAAGAGGTTATTTTCATACGAATTTTCCCGTACGACAGAATTCTACTTCAGAAGTGATGTCATGTGTTGGATTGCTTTGTATGTGTTCTTTCTCTCTGAGCATGCCTAGTCTTGCTCTTAAGATTTTTTTTCCGTCAAAATCTGTACTAATGAGATGAAAATCGGACCTTGTATTACGGACGACAAAAATTATATAGCCTGCACATCAGGATTTTGTCAGCCGAAAAGTCGGAGTCGGCTGTCGGACGAATTTTCCCTACAGATTTTCTTATCGTGTGTACGGGCCTTTAGTGAAACTTTTCACAGACAAGGCAGTTTCCAGCTGAAGCAATATTCAACTTAAATTCACTAAAATTAAAATATAGCAAATAAATGAACATTGCTTCTGCGCAAACAGATCACTCCATTTTAGGAACAGGTACACATTGGGGTTTATTTACTAAAGCTGGAGCGTGTAAAATCAGTCTCCTTTCTACAGAAAATCCAATCAGCTTCTATCTCCAGCTTGTTCACTAAAGCCCCTTTCACACATACGGTCTATTCAGAGTTCATCAGTTCATCACGTCAAAATGTATCAGTTTTCCATCCATTTTGCATCCGTTTTGCATCCGTTTTTCGGCAGTTGTCATCCGTTTTTTTGACGGATGAAAAATAGGGCATTCATCCATTCAAAAAAACGGACATTGACGAAGCGGATGAAAACCGATGTTAACTGACGATCATCCGTTGTCATCAGTTTTTACATAGAGATACATTGATGTCCATTTTTCATCCATCAACAGATGGATGAAAAAACGGACAGCATGTGTGAAAGGGGCCTTAAGCTTTGGCAATAAACCCTGGAAGCCGATTGGTTTCTATGCAGAAGTGAGACTGAGTTTGCAGCTTTACTAAATAAACCCCTTTGAGGCATCTTGCTGAGGACTCCTCAGTCCTAACTTACAATTAGCTAGTCAATGACAGGCATAACAATACATACACCATCTGTATTGCCACTCACAGGGCAGCTGTGCACTCCTCCTAGGTCCATCAGCTCCTCGTTAAAGTTCACCATACAATCTCCTTTAGATCCACCATCAACTATGTAGTGCAAGAGCCTGTCAGACTGGATAGATTAGGTGTGTCCTCCCGTTCTATATTTTTGGCAAATCTAAATGAGAGATTGTAGAATCAATTGTGTATGGTTACCCCAAGTGCCAGCAACCCACCAACTACCCCAAGATGACAACAAATTCCAGCATGCCACACAAACCAACTAAAGGTGCACTGGTTATAAGTGCCTATTGGTGAGCTCCATCTGATGTTTGTTGCCTGGCTTTTAAGCTGTTCCTCTGATTTCAGTACCCCCTAAAACATTTAGGCCCCTTTCAAACTTGTGCGACTTGTCATGCGATTTGGGACTGCAAAAATCGCATGACAAGTTGTTCACCATTATTTCCAATGAGCCCCATTTATATATGTGCGACTTGAAGTCGCACCAACTTCAAAGTAGTCCCTGCACTACTTTTGGCATGATTTTGGTGCGTTTTGAGGAAAAGACATAAGCCCAGTCAAACTCGCATCAAAGTCGTGGTAAAATCGTGCGACTTTGAAGTCGCACAAGTGTGAAAGGGGCCTTATGCAAGTCAGGAAAATCACAGAAAACTCAAAAGGTGGGAATATATCAAAACTGGCACAAATATGGCAACCAATCAGTTTCTGTATCCTTGTTCAGTTAAGCTTTCAAAATGAAAGCTAGATGCTAATTGGTTGCCATTCACAGCTGCTCCAGATTCTATCTGCTCCACTTTTGATAACCTCCCCCCAAAAGTTTATTTCTGCTTCTTTTTACAGGTCAGCAAGAAAACTCATCACCATCAGGGATGATTGAAAATATCCTATAAATCCAAGAAAAAAAAAAAAAAAAAAAATGTATAAGCTGAGAATAGCAACACTTAAAATTGCATGTTACAACAATAATTTGATCCACAAATAACAGGTAAATATACCAATTCCTGGACCTGGAAAAGCTGAGTGTATTCTTTGGCCCTAATCTCCCTCCTAAGGTCCCTTGCACACCAGGCTGTCAAGCTGCAGTGTCCAGCCTTGCTGCAAGCAGCCTGTCAAAGTTAAAGGCAAGCTGTAATCGGGCTGATTGCTGTACTGAGTGGCATCACTCTTTAGGGCCCTGTGTGTTTAGGGACAGTAAGCTGGTTCCATGACTGCTGCTATAGGTTTCCTGTTTGAGGGTGGCTCCTTTCTTTTGCAGTGTCCTATGGAGTCACCTTTGCATTTGGGGACTAGAGTTTTGTCTCCCATCATTGTGTGCACTGTGCATCAATAAAAAGACACAGCCCAAAAACCTAGTATGGCAAGATACTCCCCTGGTCTTCCTTCTTCTCCAAGCGAACAGACTGGCTTGAGACTGCACTGTCCACTAATGACACCTTCCTGCGAGGGCAGTAAGTTCAGGGAAGCAGTACAGAGAGCAGGAGCTAGCAGCACTGAAAACTGTAAACTGCAAGTGCTGTGGAAAGAATTTTAACAAATAATTTACTGAGAAATGCTTATTTTATTGTGCTTAAAGCCGATTTCCACCCGTTTTTTGTATTTATTAAAAGTCAGCAGCTACAAAAAGTGTAGCTGCTGACTTTTAATAAACACACACTCACCTGTCCCACAGTCCAGCGATGCGGCCGGCGGGAGACTCCGTTCTCTCCCTCTTCTACCCACGGTACCAGCATCTCTAGTGTGGGCACCCGGCTGT
Source organism: Pelophylax lessonae (assembly GCF_965119305.1). NCBI lineage: Eukaryota > Metazoa > Chordata > Amphibia > Anura > Ranidae > Pelophylax > Pelophylax lessonae. The sequence continues at coordinate 493,446,364 of NC_138771.1, forward strand.
GACAGCTTGCACTGAGCATGCAGGAGTCGTGCTGTGCGTCTAAAGTGGACGGGCAATTTTCTGACTTGTCCCAGAAGATTGCAGGAAGGGAGGGGAGAGGAGAACTTCGAACCTAGGCTGCCTGAGCGTAAGTGGGAGCAGGCAACTGTCAAATCTAGGTACCCGCTCCCCCCCCAAAAAAAAAATGACATGCCAAAATGTGGCCTGTTAGGGGGTCAGGATGCTTTAAAGCGGAAGTTTCATTTTTGGGTGGAGCCCTGCTTTAATGTGTTAAGCTAATTAAACACTGAGGGTTTAATACTACTTTAAACACAGAGCATAAAGTAAAACTGAACTAAAAAAAAAAAAAAGTGAAAATTTTACAGAGAACATCTACAAATTAAGCTTAAAGTGAAGCTCCACCTTCCCACCCCCCCCCCTTTTTTTTAACCTTCAACCTCAGTCTACCTTGTGGCATATTCCAAAGGACCAACAGGGAGCCTAAAAAGAGGGCAGGGCCAAGCTCAATCTTTACAGCAAGTGTCACAATTTGCACATAACCTCACCTGTATAGATCTGTGGCTATAGTGATTGCTTTGATAGGCCTTTTTCATGGAATGAGGCCTCTGTGTATACTCTTTCGATCATACGCAGAGGTACAGAAGGTTTGTGACAAGTTTACTTTGTACCTGCAGAAAGATGCTGCAAGAAAATGTGGAATTCCTGTGCATCGCAGTCACGCTGTACATCCACATCCAACTTGCTTATGCTCATTTACCCCCCAAGGCATCCTTAGCCCACACATGGCAACAAATCAAGATTGGGGTGGCTAAAAAGGACATATCTCTGCCACCATCAGACATGCAAAATGCCTGATAAAGGATGGAAATTAAATTTGCATCCCTTTTCTTCCAAACAGCCTCTGATCTCAGGTGTCTGATTCCTTTTCCAACAAATCTAAAAATTCCAGCTTAACACAATTTATTATGAAAAAATAATATTTAAAGGAAGAATTTTTATTTTAACCCCCAGATCTAAATTGATTAAAATGAAGATTTCAGCTGCTACCACCTCCTAAAATCAAGACTCTGTTTTGGTTAGATATCACTGCGATTGGTACAATTTTTCTTTCAAATTTAAAGTTTTCGAATTGAAACCAAAATGAACCCACATTTGTCCTCAGGAATTAAAAAAAAAAAGTTTCGATGAGTACCAACTCTGTTCATGTCAAGTGCTGTGTATAAAGAGTTCAAGTGCCAAATCGCCAAACAGCGCCCACTGTAGTCCAGGCAGGTGGTAATCTTGTTCCACCAGCCGAAAGGCGCTACAGGTTCCAGCATGCTCCTGTAAAAAGGCATGCTTGGACTTGTAGTTCCTTGACAAGGCTCTCTATGCCTGCCCTAACCCTAAATCTTCAAATCGTACATTGATGTTCTGGATGCCGCAGGCTCCAAACAAAACCAGAATAGATTTTGGCTACCAAACCAATAGCGTCTGTACACGTTTTCATAGTGAGTTTCCCTAAACACAACATTCAGATTTCACAGGGAACAAGATGAGCACAAAAATAAAATTTAATTTTACACCCAAGAAGTCCAGCTTGCTGGCTGCTCCCAGTCCCCCCCCCTCCCCCGTGATTAGGGGAGGGGGGTCTCAAGACACTTCAATGACTTCCATACTGCCGGAGAAGTTAGTCTGGCTGCCTACTTTGCCCAGTTCTTCCCGGGACCTGCTGTCCACTAGGCCTTCCCCAAATTCCATCTGGCAGCTGCGGCGCTTGAACTGCTTTTCGAAAGGGCTTTCCTCATGCCAGCTGCGCCTAGAGTCCCCACGGGTGCAGGGCTTCTGCCTCCTACGCACCGCGCAAGAGGGGTCCGTGGGCAGCTGCCCACAGCTGTAAGCTGCAAAGGCTCCCGCGCTGTACAATGTAGAGGCGGAATAAAAGTGCGAGGGGGCATCAGAGGTGAAGTACCAGCTGCCTGTAAGCGATGAGGCCTGAGTTGCCAAAATGTCAGAATGCCAGTCTTTAAGGCCCAATGCTGGCTTGGCCAGGTGCTGCTGGCTGCTAGATAGTCCAAACAGGAAGTTAGTTTTGCGGTGGTCCTCCATGCTGCCGCTGCGGAAAAGGGGTGCAGCCAAAGAGCGTTGAGACAGGAAGGTGCTTCGAGATGATGTCTGCTGTGCTTGCCGATGCTTGTCTTCAGTCTGGCGACAACTGATGGGTGTCTCCGGGACTCTCTTTGCCTCTTCCCGATCGGGGCTAGCCTCTGGAGTCTGTTCAGAGACCTCCTCCACAGGCGAGAATTGGCACATCTTACTGCCACCCTCCATGGATGCCGTAGGTTTATAGAACTCTTTGCTGTCCTCTGACGCAGAAACAAGCGACACTGCACCAGACAGGGCGCAGTAAGACATCGATTTGATGTCTAGGGAGAAAGAGCGCTTTATTTTATTGCTGTCCTCCCTATGTGACACGTGTAGTCCATTGAGGCCTTGCAGGAGTGGAGCCTCCTCAGGGCACGAGGCTTGTGGCGGCTCTTCTGAGGTAGGGTGAGCTTGCTGTGGACTCGGTGGTTGAGGCACCTCTATGGTGGCTAGAGGGAGGTGGTTTTCATTGGCACTACAGCCCAGCTCTAGCTGCAGCTTCAGTTTGCAGATGGCGGCAGGCGCCTGATCACCCTGAGTTTTGATCTTCTTTTCGAAGTCCAGCAGCTGGCCCAGGAAATTGAAGTTCGGTGAGATGGTTGGTCGTTTATCCTTGACAAACCTGCAGAAAAGGAAAAAAAAAAGAGAGAGAGAGAAAGGTCACCACAGGCCCCCTGCTGTCACGCATACAAGAGTAGGAAGAAAAACACTTGTGTGCGGTCGTCTGCTTCCAAATACTGTAGCAAGTAATCTTAAAGAGTATGTTACCCCATTTCATATTTCTGATATGGGTCTGTTGTACCATGTACTTGTGTTAAAAAGTATCCCTTCCTTTGTGTGAAAGACCTGGTGATCCTGCCAGTTTCCCTGCTTTCCTATTTCATACTGGCAACACTAGGCATGAAAGCACATCTATACCAGTATACCAGCGTGGTCAGCTTTCTGGCTGTGCTGGGAGAAGAGCCTGCCTGTCCTCCAATGATCAGGCTCATGCGGACAAGCCCCCCTGCACAGATCTTTACTGGTAAGATAGCGTACTGCTTTCTCATCTCCTGAAGTCTCTACCCCCACCTCTCAGACACACACACACACACACACACACACATTCTCTAATATATATATACAAAAAATAAAGGAACAGAGTGCACACCGCCCTAGTGTAACACCATTTATTTGAAGTTAATAGAAGCCATAAAAACAGGTACTCACAAACAGATAGGAAGTCATGCATGGAAATAAATATCCCCCAATGATGTTTACAGGGCTCTCTCCTCCTAGCCTCGGCGGCTCAGCTGTTCGTCCTGCACTAGTCAGTGAGTATCGTACGGCTAAGCCAACCGCCTCGGATTACGGTCCAGCCGCCGCCGCACACCCTCCAAGAGCCGGATGCTATAGCCGCTCAGAGAAACTGACAATGCGGTTAAGCAGAGGGAGACTCCCCGATCGGGACCCAGAGCATGACTTGCATGGGGTTGCTAAGGACAACATTTCGGAGGCGTAGCCTCCTTCTTCAGATCTCAACAGGTTGAGATGTCAGAGGGTGTGCGGCGGCGGCTGGACCGTGCGCAGGCTCACCACATCGAGTCTCCTTGAGTAATCCGAGGCGGTTGGCTTAGCCGTACGATACTCACTGACTAGTGCAGGACGAACAGCTGAGCCGCCGAGGCTAGGAGGAGAGAGCCCTGTAAACATCATTGGGGGATATTTATTTCCATGCATGACTTCCTATCTGTTTGTGAGTACCTGTTCTATTAACTTCAAATAAATGGTGTTACACTAGGGCGGTGTGCGCTCTGTTCCTTTATTTTTTGTACAGCTTCTTTGCCTCATATCCCATGGAGGGTTAGGAGAGTCTCTCTCTCTCACACACACACACACACACATATATATATATATATATATATATATATTAGACACATGCATGCATGCACACACGCATGCATACATACATACATACACACACACGCAGTATCTCACAAAAGTGAATACACCCCTCACATTTTTGTAAATATTTTATTATATCTTTTCATGCGACAACACTGAAGAAATGACACTTTGCTCCAATGTAAAGTAGTGAGTGTACAGCTTGTATAACAGTGTAAATTTGCTGTCCCCTCAAAATAACTCAACACACAGCCAATAATGTCTAAACAAAAGTGAGTACACCCTCAAGTGACAATGTCCAAATTGGGCCCAATTAGCCATTTTCCCTCCCCGGTGTCATGCGACTTGTCAGTGTTACAAGGTCTCAGGTGTGAATGGGGAACAGGTGTGTTAAAATTTGGTGTTATCGCTGTCACTCTCTCATACTGATCACTGGGAGTTCAACATGGCACCTCATGGCAAAGAACTCTGAGGATCTGAAAAAAAAAATTTTGCTCTACATAAAGATGGCCTAGGCTAGAAGATGATTGCCAAGAACCTGAGCTGCAGCACAGTGGCCAAGACCATACAGCGATTTAACAGGACAGGTTCCACTCAGAACAGGTCTCTCCATGGTCGACCAAAAAAGCTGAGTGCAAGTGCACAGCGTCATATCCAGAGGTTGTCTTTGGGAAATACACGAATAAGTGCTGCCAGCATTGCTGCAGAGGTTGAAGGGGTGGGGTACATACCTAGAAGCCCCCCCATTAGAGCAACTTAGCAAGGGTAGGTGGTAAGGTCTATAAGGAAGCCATGAATAAGCAGTGGACAAACAAATGGGAACAATGACTTCAAGACAAAGTAAATGGTAAAGGAATCTGACTGAAAAAAAGTATTGATTTGCAATATTGTTTGAATATCAGTATGGCGATTCTTCACAGGTTTTAAGAGGGCTGAGAGAACATGGGTGTGCAGGTAGCAGAAAAGAAGGTTACTTACCTGTAGGCTTCATCCAGGCTCATGTCCATCCGCTTCATAATATACGCTATAGCAATGGTGGCTGAGCGAGAGATTCCAGCCAGACAGTGGACCAGGACCCGGCTATTAGAAGCTTTGGCCTTTTCTATGGCAAGACAAAAGTGGATGAAAAACTCAGCATGATCTATACCAATTTTCATAGAAATATGTTATTTGCAAGTTATGGACCTTGGGTGTACCATGAATATCCTGGTCTGTGCTGCAGGAGTGCTGACAGTGAACGCTGCCTGGAGACTACTTATAAATATTGTTACATCGGGGTTGATTTACTAAAGCTGGAGAGTACAAAATCTGGTGCCACTCTGCATAGAAACCAATTCGCTTCCAGGTTTTATTGCCAAAGCCTAATTGATCAAGCTGAAATTGGCTACCATGCACAGATGCACCAGATTCAGAGTGCACCAGCTTTAGTAAATCCCCCCCTCCCCATTGTCTTTATACTTGTTCTTTTGTGTGCAGATCAAAGCATGGCAGGAGAACTAAAGAGGAAGAACAATGTGCGGATGCGGGGAAGGTCAAAATGAATAAGGTGGACTTACTATACACTTCTGGTATGTGGATCAATGCACAAAGTTGCTCCAGAAGTTGTGGGGGATGAGAAGGTTAGGTTTAGCCAGTTGTTACTGAATACTGGGTGTACTACTACTACTACACATGCCAAAAACAACTTAATTGAAGTACATCCTGACCTTCACTCCTGCTATTGCAGGCCTCCTCACACTTACCGGCATTACCCGGCTGTGATCTTCAAGAGTAAATAAAGCCGGAAGTGGAAGATCCTGCTGTCAAATGACTATTTGACAGTGTTTATAAACATTGTTCAGACAAACAATTGAGAGATACAAAGTAACGTTGTTACTTTTATATCTACTCAATTTCATTCATCTGCAGATCATGAATGGGCTTCCATATGCAAGTTTTGTTTGTATAACATTTTTACCTAGTTAATTACCTTATCTAATATTTTCCCCACTCCTCACCTATAAAATCCACAGACTTGTCTAGCCATGGGAGGATCTTCTCGCAGAAACTGTCATTGACGGGAACCCGCAGGAAGTGGGAGTCACAGATGAAGTCAGGTTTGGGGCAGGTGTTGCTGGCATTCAGCACGAAGGCGATCTCATTCTGCTGCATTAGTTCCTGGATGAGAAACATAGGCAACGAGGTGAGAAGGGCACCAAAAAGTGGGCGAGCTAGAGACATCATCAACCCAATCAAGAAATTAGCGAAAATTAAAATTTAGTGCTGGATAGTCAGAACCAAAACCTCCAGGCCAGGCACACATGTGGATGGAGAAAATTGAATTCTATGTACACTTGGGCAGCGCTGGGACAAGGTCCATTTGCACCCAAGGCAAAAAAAAAGCCAAAGTGCACACCACCCAATTAACTGAACTACTTCAGCAGCTTCAGTTGCAGGTCCTGACATTTTTGCTCTCCCCTCCTGTTGAAGCGCCCCAATGGCAGCTTTCTTTTCTGACTTGCACTGTATTAAAAAGTGCATGTGTAGCCACAGGTATAACAACCAATTTAATAATAAAAAAAAAAATGTTCAGGTTCAAGCAGGATCTGAATATCCAAAAGCATACCAATTTGAAATCAGAATTAGAACAAATCCCCTCCCCTTCCCCCCCCCCCAAAAAAAATTAAGCTTTGAGCTTTTACGAAGGTAGACACTTTCCCTAGTGCTGTAATGGCTGGTAACGCCCGCTTTATGCACATTTGTGAATTATGGTGCCGTTCAAACTCAATCATTATTCAATCCATTTAGATTCCTATAACCCAGTGATGGCGAACCTTTTTGAGCCCGAGTGCCCAGACTGCGACACAAAACCAACTTCTTTATTTTAAAGTGCCATCATCCATCGCCATGCAGCACATCGCACATCTCCATCACACTGTTAAAATCTTCTAGTACATTTTATGTATCGCCTTTCAGCTCACAACTCTGTTGTCCAGCCACATCACATCAGTGAGCTACACATTACACATCGTCATGTAACTCATAGCACCCCCTTTCACCATGCATCACACCCCTCCATACAGCTCATGGCACACTTTCCTCTCCATCACACACCTGGTCCCCACTTTGCAGCTCACCATCCCCTCCCCCCGCTGTGGTACAGCAGTGGTGCAGTGACACTCATGTATCCCATCATGCTCCCACTGCCCACACACCTATAGCACACACACACACACACACACACACACACACAGCACGGAACACGGTCACATGGCACAGCTCATTACCTACAGCTCCGGACTCATCTCTGGGCTTTCTCCCCAATGGAACGAAGCGGCTGCATTAGGCAAACCCGGGCAAACAAACGCCCACTTCCCCCTGCGCTAGCTGATTGGCTATTCATTCCCTGGACGAGGGAGGTGATTTGCCGCCCAGTCGATTGGCTGTTCATCCCATGGCTGGGGGAGGTGATTGGCCGCCCTTCCTGTCGGTCTGTGAGTTGGTCCCGCAGTGTTTTCTCCAAAGATGTGTGCTCTGAGTCAAAGTGCTGTGGGTGATTTGGAGGCGGAAGGGCTGTGCTGGGACAGTGCGTGGACACTGGGCGCAATTTCCTCCCAGTGAATTTTGTGGAGCTTTTGTGTGCCCGGAACTGCTCAGAAAACTATAGCTTGCGTGCCCATGGAGAGGGCTCTGCGTGCCAGAGGTGGCACGCGTGCCATAGGTTCGCCATCACTGCTATAACCCATCTCCAGTGTACATGCTTTGCAGTGCATCACAAGGCATGACAACACTACAAAGCGTGGCGGTGCACTGGGTTGCCAAAAATGATGCATGTCCAATTTTTGACCTTTTGGTGCTTTACAGCCCATTCATTTGAATGACCGGCCATAATCAATGCACATGAAAATACCTTGTGTTAACACAATGCACAAGCACGCCAAGATCTGAATGGGCCTTAAAAATATTTGAATTCAAAATTTGGTCCTCCACATATATTTATGTTATTAATTAAAAACGCGATAGCATAAAATGCTTGTTTAGCTCCTCTGGAACACAATATCACTTCAGTGCAACTAGAAAACACTCTTTTCCTCTACAGAAAGCCCAATTAGCCAGATACCATGCCAGTAAAGGGACTGTACTGCGCTAAATTATGACGTGTCACCTGCATCAAGAAGAGAATATTTAGTTTGTTAAAGCTACAGGCATGTATAAGGCCCTTTCCATACAGGATCATCCCTCCCAGCATTTTAGTGTGCCCAGGAGAGACAAATGCAGTGCTAAAGGCAGCCAGCGACTGGACAGGCCTGAATGCTGTACCGACTGGTACTCACATTTAGAGTGTACAATAATGCGTCAGGAGGGACGCACATCAGCTGCATGCCCTGTGTGCAAGAATCTTTAAAAGACACAAAATAATGCAGATCTGTAATCATCAAATGCATATTTTAAAAGCAAGCGGTGTAAGTACCTGAATAGGACTTGGTTCAGCTTCTTGCAATGCATGTGCAGCAGAGCTCAGAATAGGAGAGAAATAAGTAGCACAAGGGGCCAATCAGTTGTGCTACACTGCTCATATACTTACAAGGAACATGCTGATAGGAGCAAAGAAGAGTGACATAGGTTCATCAGTTTGCTGCTGCTTCTTCTCCTACTGTCTAAAACACAGGCTGGAGGAAGGACAAGACTTTAAAAAAAGGCCTCTGCCTCACAGGGCTGTGCTGAGTAGCAGAACTGTGTAAATAGCAGGACTGGATAGAAAAAAAAAAAATATTTTGACAGGTGACACGGCTCCCATACAAGTATTTTATCTATGCGTTAGCCGTTTGATTGGAGTTCAGTTTTAACTACACGTAAACAATGATAATTATGATGATGTCCCGTTCAGATTTGCTGTTAATGCAGTATACTCTGCTGGAATGGTCTCACCTTGTTAAGGACATCTCTCTGGCAGCCCAGGTAGAGGTGAGGGAGGATCCGGGTGGGGCCGGCGCTGGAGACGGGAAGACATGGCTGGGAGATGCAGCTGGGGACGATGTTGGCCTTCCCTTCACACAGTCCAGGGTAGCAGGAGGAGAACTCGTAGAATCCACCTGTAAATGGGACAGTGGAGGTTAGGAGGGAACAATAACACCAATAATGGCAGGCAACCTGGGACCTTCTCTATTGCAGCCACACATGTAGGAAAATTATAATACAGTCTAGGAAGCCAACAGTCAGAACCTCACAGATAATGCAGTTCTCTCTTAACAATGCCTTTACCTGCTTTTCTGTCCAGAAGGTAGGTCCATCTATATTCAGACATCATCCTGGGTCATCATCTACATCCTGGACTAAGATGCTAGCTGAATCATGTAAATGCTGGTGCCTGTGTAGTTCTTGGCTGTCTTCAAAAATGTTAGATGCAAATCAGCGCCTGCTGCAGCCTCTCATCTTGGGACTTGCTACAAAGTTTACAATGTTCCAGTCTAATCACTGGGGGAGGTGAGACTTGGGGCCCTTTCACACTGGGCGGAGCTGTTTGACATAATCCGCTTGCTCGGCAGAGATTGATCCACTGATCCCCGCTGAGCAGGTGGATGATAGGTCCATCTCCACTCACTGTGCAGAGATGGACCTGTCAAAGAGTCCAGCTCTCCTTTCCGGGGAGATTTGATGGAAACAGACTGCCTGTTCGTTTTTAGCCGATTCTCCAGACCGATGGAAAACAGGGTCACCATCCATAGGAGTGAACGGAGGGTCCGATCAGGTCCGCCTGAAAAACTGACAGGCGGATCTGATCGGAAAGCGCCCTAAGGTATAATTCCTCCTGCCTGCGGCAGACTGATGACATCATCTGAGCCTAGGCAAAGTCACAGGAAATCTAGGATTGCTTTAAAGAAGAAGCATGGGAAATTAAAATAACAAACATATATACTAACCTTTATGGCTGCAGTATTGATCCAATGCTGCTACTGTCCCCCGCTGGCTCCAATACTGAGAACTGAGCGTTCACATGATTGCTGATCGCTCCGTTCTCAGTTTTTACTGAACAGAGAGCGCTCTGCGCTGTCCCTCTGGCACTTACTGGAGTGCCAGGCTGACTAGGGGGTAGGAATAGCTGGCTCAGGCTCTCAGGGTTGTGCAGAGAGGCATAGCCAGCTGCCAGTCAAACTTCTGTATAGATCCCGAGCTAAAAGTCTGGACCCTTCTACAGACCGGACCCGCTCTGTGATGTCAGCAAACAGGGGCCATACTTCTCTTTTACTGATAAAAGGTGGAGCTTTTTTTGGAAAATTATACTGCTGCTGTATATTGGGACAAGTCAGGAATTTATTAATGCACAATTGTAAAGTTATTGAACGTTAACCTTATGAATAAGCGGTGTTGTGGGTGTAGATGGAAGTGGCACATGGAGGGAGCTCTGATACCCCTTACAGCCCTGTTAGGCACACACACTACTCTTTGGCATGTAGGGTCTGACTTCAAGGGAAAACCCACTTTTGCATAATCGGTGCTTCCAAATTTCACAAGTTGGATGCTTTTGTAGACCTAAAGTGGAACTAAAACACTCTCAATCAACATTAACCATTTTTAATCCTTATACTGCAAGCCATAGTAAATGTATATTTACTTGTTTTAAACTTTTTTTTTTTACATTTCTTAATTTGCTTTCTGATTTATGGGCTAGGCTAAAACGATATCATATATCCCAGGAGTCTTCATGAGCTTTATTCCTTCCTCTGGAGGAGGGGTTTTTCAGCTAAGCATACACTTCTACCTGCATGCCTAGCCTAAGGGCAGATGGATTCCAAGAAGTAAACGCTACATGAATAATCTGTCCTTGCTCAAGAATGGCTACAACTAGAAACCATGCTGGGGGGGGGGGGGTGAATTTGTAACAGTGGCTTCTCTACAAAGTAAAGCATGGATAGATGTTAGAGTTTGCTTCGAATATTAAAAATTAGAGTTTTCAGTTTGTGGCGTTTAGATAGAGTCCAGTTCTACTTTAAAAAGGGACCTGTCAGAATAGCAATTATCGGTCACAGATGGAGTTGCTGACCTATGATATCAGTTGGTGTCACCTGGTTCTCAGGCATAGCATTGGATCTGGCTAGTTCAGTGATGCGGAGTCAATACATTGCCTCTCAGAATGGACCGGCTTCTAGGAGTGAAAACGGTCTTCACAGGTTCTCTTTAGCCACATGTGAAGTGTGCTTTAAATTGCACAATCAGGGCTCCACCAGCCCACATAGAAAGTTTGGCTATTCTCAGAGCCATGGCAGGATGTGAAAGAGGTAGAGCTCCCTCTACAGTACTATGGTCGAGCCCTGCATGCTTACCTGCAAGTAGGTGGACATTGCTGAACAGCTTTTCCAGCTTGCGGAGCAGCACCGTCAGGAAACAGTCGGAGGGCAGAGAGGAGACATCAGATGTGCTCTGATCATACACTACCACCTGCTGGGCCTGGCACTCCAGCTCCACCTAAAAACACACAAGAGTAACACCTTTATCTTCAACACTGGTCCACATATTCATTGACTGTAGAACAAGTGGACCTCTCACGGAAACATGGAGCAGAACAATATAGATCTTTCCTGTTACCCTGCTGGGGAGATTCGCCCTCAAAGTGGTTATAAAGCCTTAAAGTGATTGCAAAAAGTCATTTTTTATTTTTTTAAGTTAAAAATACCAAACATGTTATACTTCCCTGCTCTGTGAAGTGAATTTGCACAGAGCAGCCTGGATTCTCCTCTTCTCGGGTCCCTGTTCGGCTCTCCTGGCCCCTCCCTCCTGTTGGGTGCCCCCACAGCAAGCAGCTTGCTATGGGGGCACCCAAGCTGAGCCACAGCTTCCTGTGTACATTCAGACACGGAGCTGTGGCCCGGCCCCACCCCCTCTCTCTCTCTGGCTGATTGACAGCAGCAGGAGCCAATGGCGCCATCCCAGCCAATGAGGAAGGGAGTCTCCGGCAGCCAAGAAACTCCGACAACATCGCTGGACCTCCTCTTCATCAAGTGCCCCCATGGAAAACCGCTTTTCCTGGGGGCACACGTGTGTGCTCGTTCCAGAGTCCATTGACAGACAGCGGGACTCGGCTCCACCCCCACTCCCATGTCACAAATTTTGATTAAAAGCAGCAGGAGCCAATGGCTCCTGCTGCTATCAATCTGTGTAAAGAGTAGAGAGACAGCGGCTGGAGCCACTGCACTTGTGCACATCCCTGGATCGAAACGGGCTAAGAAAAAGAGGTGAGCTGCAGCACAGAAGGTTTGTCACCTTAATGCATAGAATTCATTAAGGTGAGAAACCTTAAAGTGGTTGTAAAGTCAGAATTTATTTTTATCTTAATGCATTAGGATCAAAAGCCTTCCGTGTGCATCAGCCCCCTAATACTTACCTGAAGAATATGCATGCCACATATACATACACACACACACACACACCGATGTGCTCATAAGTTTACATACCCTGGCAGAATTTATTTCTTGGCCATTTTTCCAAGAATATGAATGATAACACAAACTTTTTTCACTCATGGTTAGTGTTTGGCTGAAACCATTTATTATCAATCAACTGTGTTTACTCTTTTTAAATCATAATGAGAACAGAAACTACCAATGACCCTGATCATAAGTTTACATACCCTGGTGATTTTGTCCTGATAACATGCACACAATTGGACACAAAGGGGTTTGAATGGCTATTAAAAGGTAACCATTCTCACCTGTGATCTGTTCGCTTGTAATAAGTATGTGTGTATAAAAGGTCAGTGAGTTTCTGGATTCCTGACAGACCCTTGCATCTTTCATCCAGTGCTGCACTGACGTTTCTGGATTCTGAATCATGGGGAAAGCAAAAGAATTTTCAATGGATCTGCGGGAAAAAGGTAATTGAACTGTATAAAACAGGAAAGGGATATAAAAAGAAAGGAATTGACAATGCCAATCAGCAGTGTTCAAACTCTAATCAAGAAGTGGAAAATTAGGAGTTCTGTTGAAACCAAACAAAGGTCAGGTAGACCAACTAAAACTTCAGGCACAACTGCCAGGAAAATTGTTTGGGATGCAAAGAAAAACCCACATATAAACTTCAGAAGAAATACAGAACTCCCTGAAAACATGTGGTGTGGCTGTTTCAAGATGCACAATAAGAAAGATGGGCTGCATGGTCGAGTCGCCAGAAGAAAGCCATTACTACGCAAATGCCACAAAGTATCCCGCTTACAATATGCCAAACAGCACAGAGACAAGCCTCAACCTTCTGGCACAAAGTCATTTGGAGTGATGAGACCAAAACTGAGTTTATTGGCCAAAACCATAAACACTACATTTGGAGAGGATTTAACAAGGCCTATGATGAAAGGTACATCATTCCTACTGTGAAACACGGAGGTGGATTGCTGATGTTTTGGGGATGTGTGAGCTACAAAGGCACAGGAAATTTGGTCAGAATTGATGGCAAGATGAATGCAGTATGTTATAAAATACTGGAGGAAAATTTGCATTCATCAGCCCAGAAGCTGCACATGGGACGTACTTGGACATTCCAACATGACAATGATCCTAAACACAAGGCCAAGTCCACCTGTCATTGGCTACAGCAGAATAAAGTGAAGGCTCTGGAGTGGCCATCTCAGTCTCCTGACCTCAATATCATTGAGCCACTCTGGGGAGATCTCAAACGTGCAGTTCATGCATGACAGCCCAAGAATTTACAGGAACTGGAGGCTTTTTGCCAGGAGGAATGAGCAGCTTTACCATCTGAGAAGATAAAGAGCCTCATCCACAAATACCACAAAAGTCTTCAAGCTGTCATTGATGTTAAAGGGGGCAATTCACGGGATTAAGAGCTGGGGTATGTAAACTTTTGATCAGGGTCATTTGGGTAGTTTCTCTTGTCATTAGGATTTAAAAAGAGTAAACACAGTTGATTGATAATAAATGGATTCAGCCAAACACTAACCATGAGTGAAAGAAAAGTTTTTGTGTTCTCATTCATATTCTCTGAAAAAAATCTAATTCTGCCAGGGTATGTAAACTTATAAGCACAACTGTAGAATATATATATTTATATGTGACAGTATGTGCTTATCCCCGAGTTCATCTTTAATGCTCACAAGAACTTTACCAAACATAGCTCCTGTGTTAAAGTGAATCTAAATTTGAGAAAAAAAGCTTAGTATTTGCAGCTTAGATGTAGTAGCTGAATTTATTTTTTTCTTCAGGCTATGACAATTTCTGCCAGAAATCCAATGCATTTGTCTCTTCCTTTGAGCTGAACTGCAATCTCAAACAATGTTAACATTTTTCACAGCTATCTTCTGTGAACTACAGAACACCTCCTATATATATGTTATAGAGATAAAGGCAGAGCGAGGTGTATTGCAGGCCTGCCCTAGGTTGACAATGCTTCACCACAGATACAGTACAGGGAATAAGCGTTGTCACCCTAGGACAGGAAAGAGAAAATTAGAATGTAATTAAAATAAAACTAGTGCAGCCACCACATCATATACTGCTACACTGCCAATTTAGATACACTTCATAGGTAAGGGTCTGTTTTCTAGAAGCAACAGATAAGTTATCACTTTCCAGTTTGTTGACCTTCTCCTTGAAACCCCCCCTAAGAGCATGGTGGCTCATTTAACCACCAATGCTCTCACGCAGCAACGCTTACCTTCTGCTTGGCGGAGTGATGGATCAGCTCAGCCACCTGCACCTTGTCCTGCTGCAACCGCCTCTTCATCAGCTTGGAGCAGTTAATGTTGATGGCGTCCAGGATATGGGAAGTGTTATATTCCACAAAGGGGCGACTGTCTATTAGGAGGACCTTCTCCATCCCTCCTCCCATCCACGACACCAGCTTGGTGGCGCTCACCTGCCGACACCGGAGGCCCTCAGAAGCCATGGCGGCACCTCTTCCCTCAGAGGTTGCGAGGGTGAAGCAATAGGGGAGTCTCACGGCCCTGTCCAGCACATGCTGCGTTCTCAGGCATCAGGGCATCCTGCAGGTTGGGCGATGCTGCTGGCACCACAACAAGGAGCCAGGAAGCTTTTCCACCCGATGGAGGGTTTAAAGGGCTCCCTGAGCAGAAACTTTCCTCCGTGTGCGACTATGACATCATCAGAGTGTCGATCCTGGAGCTCAGGGGGTACTTCTCAGGACGTCGGATGAATTCTGGGAGAGAAACACAGACAAGAGATCAGTCAATAAAAAAGTTACAGGAACACTAATGCAATTAAAGCCGCGACAGAGAATGAAAACACACAATGAGGTCATCAGTATTATGTTTAATCACAAGGAGGAAACCAGGAACAGAGGGCTGAGCTCACAGATTGTCAGTTTAACCCTGTTTGCTCCATACAGGCAGGAGAACGATCGACAGCCTCTTGTGTGCTCCTCTCTGATTTGGTTTCACTTTGTTATCTGGGCCTAAACTCCCCTAACTAAGCCCCACTAATGGCTATCTTTCCTTCTTCCTATTAGACTGCTTCAGTGGCTAAGGAGGAGAATAGACAGCTGTCAGGTACAGCTATGAAATCAGGCTCCAGTAACAATGTGAAACTAAATCAGAGAGGAGCACACAAGAGGCTTTTCTGAACTTGTAGTTTCAGATTTGCTCAGTACACCTGTGAAAGATTAAAATGGAGGACAGATTCACTTTAACCTGCCAAAAACCTTAGACACATACGGTCACACATGCTGTCCGTTTGTCCGTTTTTCATCCATCTGTTGACGGATGAAAAAACGGACATCAATGTATCTCTATGTAAAAACGGATGACAACGGTGATCAGTTAACATCCGTTTTCATCCTCTTCCGTCAATGTCCGGTTTTTTGAACGGATGAATGCCCTATTTTTCATCCGTCAAAAAAACGGATCGGATGAAAATCGGATGACAACGGACGAAAAACTGATACATTTTGACGTGACTGAACTGAATGGACCGTATGTGTGAAAGGGGCCTTAGACCATATAAAGGACTTTTACAAAAACTGCTTGGAATTATGCATTAAAAACAAACTGCAAAAATACACCCAGTTATCACTTTTATCTTGTTTTCTTGTAGTGGGAGGACTGCTAAACCACTGTAAAAACCTGACAACCACCTAAACTATGTGTTCCTTATAATATCATGCTGACAGAAAACTGGCAAGACATCATGGGGGTTACATTTATAGTTCCTGCTTTAAAACTGCTTATTAGGCTGGGTTCACACTGGTGCAATGCGGGAACCACAGCCATTCCTCTGAGGGTTCCCACATTGCATCTGACTCACAGGCACTTCACACTGCTCTCTGCCAACCGCTGCAGGTGTCAATATAAAGTTAATGACACCCCCAAAATCAGTTCGCAGAACGCAGTGTGAAATCGGATCGTATGGGTCTGCACACCCATGTGATCTGATTCCAGTGGGGACAAAAAACAAAACAGGTCCGAACCACTTTGGTGCAAATGCAATACGATTTCAGCCATACAAACTGTATGGCTGAATTCGCATTGCAGACATTGCATGTGATCTGCACAGCAATGCAGTTCGAATCACATGCAATGTCTGGCATCGCATAAGTGTGAACCCAGCCTAAAGGAACCACTTGATGGAAACTCTAACCAGATGACATTTGGTTGGCCCTGTGCATGACGTATCATATACATTTGTGGAGTTTTTTTGTGATTTTTATTTTTTATTTTTTTTAAAACCATAATTTTTTTTTTACTTTTTGTTGTCCTTGTTGAATCAGAGTGCTGAGGACCTCCTGCAGCCTCTTTGCAGCCACTTCAGCGATAGCAGCTTGGCATTTTAGGGCAAGTTTCGTGAAGGTGACAACAGTGGACCAGGTCAGCATAACATGTGTTTAAATGACTACTTGTAGTTGCAATTAGAATCCTGTGTGACAGTGTGATAATGCAGAAGCACAGTTGAGGGACAGAGATGGAACATTGCTACCCATATAACGGAAGGGGCCTAATCAAGGACCTTCGTCGCAGGATCACTAGGGGTTATTTTAATGAAATCTGTAGATTTAAATAATGCTGAAATTTACAATAAAGGAATACTAAAGCTTTATTTTGTTTTCTAATATAACAAACATGTCAAATGGTTTTACAGACAGCAGCTCCACTTCTTTTCAGGTCCTTTGCTGTCGCTCCTTCCCCTCAAGCAGTGTCCCCAGAGAAAGTTGCTTGCCCTGGGGGCACTCGCTCCCAAAACGCTGTGTGTGCTCGCTCCAAAAATGCTGCTTTAGGTCTCCTCATTGGCACACTGGCTGCGAATGACAGCAGTGGGAGCCAATAGGCTCCCACTGCTGTCTCAGCCAATGAGGAGGCAGAGTGCCCATCCAGCCAAGGCTCTCATGAACATCGCTTGATTTGAGGGGGCTCAGGTACAGAGTGGGAGATTGGGAGGATAGGGGGGGGGGGGTTGTTGGCACTGCACACAGGTTTTACCTTCATGCATACAATGCCTTTAAAACCTTTTTAAAATATATTAAATCGATTCAACAATCAACCTGTATTTGTTGGAATACTTATTAAGCCTATGTTTCCATATCCAATCATTGTAGGTTTAAACATTCTTGAAGCCATTGGGAATGCAATGAATAATTGGTTATACTTTAATAAAAAAAAATTTAAAGTGGAAAAAAAAAACACTTTATTATAACTAATTTTTCAATAAATTGTACAATATCTGTAAAAAAATAGATAAAAAAAAATATGGTAAATATCAAAGCGGTATTAAACCCAAAGGCAAACATTTATTATATTGCAGCTTACCAATTCTCAGAGTGTGATGTCTGCATTTGTTTTCTTTTTTAGGCTTTTACTTTCATCTGGTGATCTGGCAAGTAGTCTTGTTTTTTGAAAAAAATAAGTTCGCTGCCAGATGTATCATTTACAGGGATGAGATGAACCATTAACACTGACAGGGGTGCCTACAATGATCAGCTTTTATTTAATCATGTAAAACCTTTATCCCAAAAAAAAAAAAAAATGCTTGCTGTAACTGAATATGAGTGTGAGCTAGAGTTCAGTTTCAATTTATTAGTTTATCCAAATCTGCTAATACATTAACACTCCCCTCCAGAATAGCAGTGCTGCTGTGCCCCCTGTTCTCATTCCTCCAGAGTGGGGGCACTAGATTACAGGTGGTGTGGAGTGGCCAGGTGAAAAACAGGGAAAGAAGAAAGAAGAAGAATGCAGCCACCACATCTAATGATTGTTAAGCTTATGATATTTTTGGTTTTGGCTTGAATAACACTTTAAGCAAGATTTTTTGGTTGATTGGGTTTAAATCAAAGTTACATTAAACATATGTACCCTGCAGGAATATGAGGACACCATAGAAAATATTTTTTCGCCAAATTTCAACATATCTGAGAAGGCAAAGGAGGAGGAAAGAAAAAGAAACTTTCTTCTGTCCAATAACACAACAATACAGCCCCTGAGCTCATCAATGACTCTTCACACATAAAAATTCCAGGATTAGCCAAGAACAAACCGCAGAGAGCAGACACGGCTTCTGCAAACAGATGAGGTCATTGCCTGCAGGGGACCAGGACACACACACACCGCGTGCGCACACTACCAGGAGACGGATTACACGCTGCTTTTAGAACTGTCAGATTGTTATGTATAACATAGAGGAAGAAAAGCGATATAAGATGACAACCAGAGACAGCTGACCCCTTCAGGCTGGGTTCTCACTGTTGTGCTGCAATACCATTCATTTTTAGGGTGACCATACACATTACAATTTGATGGTGAAATCTTTTAGCTTACCAAAATGATGCAACATGAAGACAAATATTAACATTTTATTCCATGTATAGGACCAAACAATGGTAGATCTAAAGGATATTGTGCAATCACATTGTATAATATATGGACAGCTTTAATGCTCAATACTACTATTGTGCAATGCATTGCAAAATTAGTACATGCAACATTTTGATGTAATTTGGTGCGTTGGGCAGCCCATTCATTACAAAGTGAGTGCATTAGTTCACCACAACAGTGACATATTCTGATCTGCCACCCCGGGTTTCTCCCATTATGGAAGCAGAACTGCAGACCAATACATACATGTGAATATAGGCAATTATATTTGTAAACCTGCTCAGCAAGTCTTGTGATCCAAATCTCCTTACCACACTATATAGCAGGTGACACCATTATTCACTATTTCAGCTTTCAGTGTGACCTGCCTGCTTAATGGACTACAGAGGAGTGCAACTGCAGTGCTGAAGACCTCCAAATCTTCTCCAAGCTTCCTGAATGCATCACTCTGCAGCTCCCAGCAGCTGAAACATGTCAGAGGAACAGACCTGCGAGGCAATTGGCTTCAGCTGTCTGGTGTCCTCTGGGAGAATGACGTGAAGGTCATGCAGTTGTACAACATACCAATGTTGATCTTTTGCTTTTGGAATAAATAGGTAGACTAGAAGAAGGGAAAATCTGCCAATCTCATTTAAATATATCTCCAGTATGAGATGATTGAGTGGATGATCCTCCCATCCATGGGTAATAGAGGAGACCATTCATTGACTTCACTTGGAGAGCAGCGATTGGCCAGGCTGAGTTTTAGCCAATGATTACACCTGGGCTCCTTGGTTATTTTTCCACTCAACTTCCCTGCAAGGCACAACCATGTGTACTTGGTCAATCTAAGTGTAGACATTTGAAGAGATTGTAAGGCCCCTTTCACACGAGCGATTTCACGGAACGTAACCTGCTTACTCAACAAGGAAACGCTCCGTTGATCCCTACTGAGCAGGCAGATGACAGGTCCATCTCCGCTCACTGTGCAGAGCGGACACGGATACGGTCCCGCTCTCCCTATGGGGAAATCAGGTGAAAACAGACCGCCTGTCCATTTATATCGACTCGCCAGATGGATGGAAAATAGGACCACCATGCGCCTGGAAATGCAGACAGGATCTGATCGGATAGCAGCGGACATGTCACCACTGATATCCACCACTCCATAGCGGAGAACAGAGTGCGATCAGGTCCGCCTGACTGGCAGACCTGTGTAAAAGGGCCCTAAAAAAGGTTCTATTTTTTTTAAATTAACAAATGTGTTATACTAACCTGCTTTGTGTAATTGTTTTGCACAGAGCAACCCCAGATCCTCCCCTTCTGGGGTTCCCTGTCAGCACTCCTCTTACCTTCCAAGTACCTCCATATTCTATGGGGGCCCTGGTGTGGGCTCGATCCCAAGCTGCACTGTGTGCATCTACAGTGCCTTGCAAAAGTATGCACCCCCTTGCCTTTTTACCTATTTTGTTACATTACAGCCTTAAGTTCAATGTTTTGTTAATCTGAATCTTATGTGATGGATCAGAACACAATATAGTCTAAGTTGGTGAAGTGAAATTAGAAAAATATATACATAAAAAAATATATATACATTTAATGTTTGGGGGGGGTCTAAGTAATTTTCTAGCAACAAAACCTGATTATAACTGGTCTTCAAGAAGTTAATAAAATGTTGCTTTCAGCAATCTTTACAAGTAGACTTTAAAAAAAAGGACAGGAAGCCAATTGTGCACAGGAAAATATCTTTCCTTAAGGATCTCCTTTCATTAGTTATTTTCTAGCTGAATAAAGTACTTATTTAGTGAGGCGGCCTGGTTCATAAAAATCTCCTGATTTTTTTTCTCTGTCTCAGTCGCATCAGTCTGCAGCAACAACATGAAATCCAGAGTTTAATATTAACTGAGTGACATCAGCGATAAAGCCCTAGAAAGGAGGTGAGAGATGACGGCCTGTTTACATTCGCACACGTTTCCTAGTGGATGTCCTCAAAGCTCTCTGCAATATGACTCCTTCCATCTGAAGATATACAGAGAATACAGGCTGCAGATCATGTGTCTAAGCTGCGATTATAGCTCAACCGCACAGATTTTGTTCTGCGTATTGCTTGAAAAATTCAATCACAGAACACCAACTGATGCTTCTCCTTATTGTACCAACCACGTACTGACCCAATAGGCAGTCCAGGGGCCAACACAAGGGTACATGGATAAGCTGTAATACCAGCGATTTCACCAGTCCCTAGTGAATGGATAGGCTGTATTCTCAATGATGTTACCAGTCTCTAGTGAATGGATGGGCTGTATTCTCAATGATGTTACCAGTATCTAGTGAATGGATGGGCTGTATTCTCAATGATGTTACCAGTCTCTTAGTGAATGGATGGGCTGTATTCTCTATGTTACCAGTCTCTAGTGAATGGATGGGCTGTATTCTCTATGTTACCAGTCTCTAGTGAATGGATGGGCTGTATTTTCAATGATGTTACCAGTCTCTTACTGAATGGATGGGCTGTATTCTCTATGTTACCAGTCTCTAGTGCAATGGTTCTTAACCTTGATGGAGGTACTGAACCCCACCAGTTTCATATGAGCATTCACCGAACCCTTCTTTATTGGAAAAATAAAATATGATTTTTTCAAATTCAAAACATAGGTATATATTTAGGTATATATTTATACATAGGTGCACAAAATGAACAAAACCATTAAAGAACAAAACCATTAAGAACATAGAACAAAGCCATTAAAACATGATTTTCACACAAAAACATAATAATGAATATTTACTGCAAATCAGTGTGACTTCTGCTGTTGTCTTTCAGAGACCAGTTCAGAAATGACCTCCACCGAACCCACGAGACTGACTCACCGAACCCCTGGGGTTCGATCGAACCCAGGTTAAGAACCACTGCTCTAGTGAATGGATGGGCTGTATTCTCAATGACGTTACCAGTCTCTTACTGAATGGATGGGCTGTATTCTCTATGTTACCAGTCTCTAGTGAATGGATGGGCTGTATTCTCAATGATGTTACCAGTCTCTTACTGAATGGATGGGCTGTATTCTCTATGTTACCAGTCTCTAGTGAATGGATGGGCTGTATTCTCAATGATGTTACCAGTCTCTTACTGAATGGATGGGCTGTATTCTCTATGTTACCAGTCTCTAGTGAATGGATGGGCTGTATTCTCAATGATGTTACCAGTCTCTTAGTGAATGGATGGGCTGTATTCTCAATGATGTTACAGTATCTAGTGAATGGATAGGCTGTATTCTCAATGATGTTACCAGTCTCTAGTGAATGGATGGGCTGTATTCTCTATGTTACCAGTCTCTAGTGAATGGATGGGCTGTATTCTCAATGATGTTACCAGTCTCTTACTGAATGGATGGGCTGTATTCTCTATGTTACCAGTCTCTAGTGAATGGATGGGCTGTATTCTCAATGATGTTACCAGTATCTAGTGAATGGATGGGCTGTATTCTCGATGTTACCAGTCTCTAGTGAATGGATGGGCTGTATTCTCAATGATGTTACCGATCTCTAGTGAATGGATAGGCTGCATTCTCAATGAAGTTACCAAGCTCTAGTGAATGGACAGGCTGCAGCACCCGGCTCATGCTCTCAGTGAGTTGCTAAGAACCTTAGCCAGCCCCTTACATGTGTTTGGAGTGCATTCAATGGGTATTCTGGCAAAAAATAAATAAAATGCAGCATGCTCTACTAAATGTACGCAAAAGCACAGCAATGGTGAAAACTAGGTTCACTGAAATGCATAAATTTTTCTTGCATGCATGTTCCTCCTGCATTAAAAAAAAAAAAAAAAAAAACGCATTTAAAACTGCTTGCCGACTGCCGCACGACTATTTACGTCGGCAGTCAGCCCCTCACACGCAAAGCGACCTAGATCTACGTCGCTAGCCTGTAAGGGTTTTGTGAGTAAGCGCACGCCGCCGGATGCGCGCTCCCGCTCGGTCACGGAAACCCGCCCCCCCCGCGCGTGTGCCCGGCAGACCCGATGTCCGCCGGGCACTCGCGATCGTCCGTGATAGCGGGAGAAAGGCAGGAGGCTAATGTAAACAAGCCGCCTGTCAGTCTCCCCTGTGTAAGAATGGTGATCAAACGGTTCTACTATGTAGGACCGTTGATCACTGTTCTTACACATCAAGCAATAGCCAACCACAGTTAGAAACACGCCCCTAGGGACACATTTAACCCCTCCCTCTCAAAAAAGTTAACCCCTTCACTGCCAGTGTCATTTTTACAGTAACAGTGCATATGTATAGCACTGATTACTGTAGTAATGTCATTGGTAACCCCAAAAGTGTCAAAAATGTCAGTCAAGGGTCCGATCTGTCTGCCGCAATGTCGCAGTCCCGCAAAAATAAATCGCAGATCGCCGCCATTACTCGTTAAATAAAAAAAAAAAAAAAAACTTTCCCTTTGTTAGTAAACACAATAACTTTTGCGCAAACCAATCAAATTACGCTTTTTGCGATTTTTTTTTCCAAACATATGGTTAAAAAAAAAAAAAAATTGGCCTAAAATGTTAAATTTTGATTTTTACAATTTTTTGGGGGGAATTTCATATAAAAAAAAAAAAAAAATGTGAAAAATATTGTTATTTTTGCAAAATTGTCGCTCTTTTTGTTTATAGCGCATGATCAAAAAATAGCACAGGTGATCAAATACCACCAAAAGAAAGCTCTGTTTGTGGGAAAAAAAGAACGCCAAATTCGTTTAGGTACAGCATCGCACGTCAGCGCAATTGTCCATTAAAGTCACGCAGTGCCGAATCGCAAAATAGGCCCTGGTCAGGAAGGGGGTAAAATCTTCCAGGGCTTAAGTGGTTAACTGTATATGGTGTAAATAGGCCCTGAAGCTCTTCTACCGTTTGTTAAGAATACGTAAAGAGTTTAATATCCATAGTCTGGGCACAGGGGCACTTTATTACACAGTTGCCACAGCTCAGCAGAGCCCAGTACTATTTAAAGAGATGTAAAAAGCAGACACAGTTTTGTCACATTTGTCCCATCAATTATTGGGGTTCTCTAGACATAAAGGGACATTAATAATCAGAATACAGTTCTACAAAACTATAAAGTAGCACAAGTCACTGATCTCAGATTAATCATTACACCGGGTACATTTGAGAACTTTACTGTTTGCTGTAAACTTGAACGCTAGTAACCCATGAGGCGTCTTATATAAAGTTTGGTTAATTGCCACCTGAGCGCATTGCGATAATGACCGCCGTTCCCAGCTGTAATTGGAGGCTGCGGGAGGTGAAGTCATTGGGATTTCTGGCCTGTAATAAAAAGTATTGTCAGATAAGGGGAGCGGTGAGCTCATAGGGCGTGGACGCTGTTCTATCAGATGGGAGTGTTCCGGGTCCATACGAGGTGCAGGTAAACTGACCTGACTGGTAACGGCACCGCTGAAACATTGTTTAACCCTTTCACACAATACTTTAGACAGGTGGAAACAACTGTGAATTAAAACAGCAATTGCCCACAATGACAGCGGCGGCTGTCAAAATACCTGAACAGCAGCTGCATATGACTGATGCCATGGTTGTTCTGCTGACAATTTTCCACCTGGCTCCCTCAATATTTTACCTGAATGTCAGGGTGGAGGGGACCACAGTGCAAAATTTCCCAACGTCTATGGTTTTAGTATTGTGTCAGTGTAACCCTTCCAGCTTTTTATTACCTCTCAGAGATCACACTACTCTCCCTGGCAGTGCCTTCAGCTGCTTTTCTCTCCAGAAGTATGGAGCCATCCTTATTCAGGCATCATTTAGGATCCACATCTATTTTCTCAACTGAGATGCTGGCTTAAGCCCCGTACACACGCAACGAATTTCTGCCGACCGGTTGTCCGTCTTTTGTCCAGAGTGGTGTCCGTTGGTAGGAATGTGCCTAGACTGCACACAAATTTTCCCGCACGACTGAATTCTACTTCAGAAATGATGTCATGTATTGGATTGCTTTCTATGTGTTCTTTCATCTCTGAGCATGCCTAGTCTTGCTCATAAGATTTTTTCCCCATCGAAATCTGAACTAATGAGACAAAAATCGGACGTGTTTTGATGGTCGACAAAAATTATATAGCCTGCACACCGACTTTTCGGCCGAAAAAATCCTGGAGTCGGTTGTCGGAAAGCACCATACTAACAAGCCAAAAATCGGCAGATCGGTCGTCGGACGAAATTTCCCAGCCGAATTTCTTCTCGTGTGTACGGGGCTTTAGAGAGGACACAATTATGTCAAACCCGGTGCCTGGCCCAGATCAGCCCCTGCTGCAGCCTCTTGCCTTGCTACAAAGTTGCAGTTTGATCACTGGGGGAGAAACAAATAAAAAAAAAAAAATGCTTCCTCCTGCCTGAAATAAACTCATACCATCCTCTCAAGTCAGACAAGGACAGGTTTTTAATGCCATATTTCTGAAAAAAAAAAAAATAAATACATGCGGACAGTTCCAAAAGCCATTCTATGTATGAAAGTACCCCTAGCCCTGTGGGCCTGGAAAGGAAAGGTAAAGCAGAAATCCTTTCTACCAGCATGTAGCTTTCAATGTCTTCTCAATGAGCCCCAAAACCCAGAGACCCCCCATATACACATATTAAATCTGGGAAACAAAGTCATCAATTGGAATGCCTTTGTTCTGTCGTCTGTCAAACATGGAAGTTCAAAAGAAGCAGACAAGAAAAATTTGATTTGGCAGTTAATCATCCTGCTGGACTCATAATTCAAAATTTTTGGTCCAAGAAGCCTAAAGAGTGATGAAAGATAAATAAAATAAAAGCTGCAGAAAGGCAGGTTAGGGTTAATGGTGCACAGCAGCCGCTGACTCATCCTGGCTTGATTTCAGCCTCAGGAGTCTCACAGTATAAAGATGAACAAATCCAGTATAGCAATCACATGATGGGAGCGCAGATTATTGATAACTGCCAAGGACCAGAAAATAAGGGGTTAAAGTGAACAGTGAGGGTCTAGGTACACTGGGACATGCAGTACAGCATCAAGATGGAAAAATAAACACAGCTACTCTCCTCACATGGGGTACCATTCATTTATGGTAATACTAGACACACTGCAAGAAAGATCTAATATATATATATATATATATATTTTTTTTTTTTAATCATACCAAAAAAAAAAAAAAAACAGCTTTCAAAGCGATCAGACAATAATCTGATTGTTAGTACACAGCTTTTGTCCAAAATTTTCAGAAGGCACAAACATTTTTCTTGTACAATGCCAGTTCATACCATTTTCATTTAAATCAGTACAGTTTGCATCCAAAAATACATCACTTCTGAATTTTTATTCTGTTGTATGAGAATTTTCATACTTTTGTAACCTCTTCATTTTCGATACGAGACTAGCATGCTCCAACAACACTCAGGCTATTCATTCCTATGGCTGGGGCTGTACTCCTCTGAATGGTTGTGGACCTGCAGAACCACCATAGGCTTAAACAGGCTGGGTACAGCAAGACATGGGACATGTTCAGGGGTTTTCTTCAGCAAAGGCTGTGCATTTGCGGGCAATTTCAAAATGACAGCTGGTAGTTGCTGTGTGAATACAACTGTTGTAGAATGTGTTGCGGTCAGACAATGGACTGTCTAACACTGTTTATAAACATTGTTCAGGAGATAGAGAACAAATGTTCTCTATCTATTTATAAACATTGTTCAGGAGATCGAGAGATACAATGCAACATTGTTCCAAACATCTGCAGATCAAAAGGATGAGCTTCACTTGGAATAGGATGTCAGTTAAAGCAACCTGACAAATGAACTCCCATAACCCGAATACCCACCTACTGGCTCTAAGAACTCTTAAAAGGGTCGAGAGACGGTTGGCATGAAGGCGTTATACATTTATAGATTTCTTTTGTTCAGCCTGCAGACAGAATGAAAGAAACCTAACAGATTCCTCCAGGGGCTATCAGAATAGCTGAACAGTGCCTGCATCTGACGGGATGCAGGCTCTGCTTGACCAACAATTTTTCACCCAGTTCCTTTGGCAAAAATGACCTGAACAAGCGACTATTGTTGAACCAGGTGGTGCAGACAGGAACCAAAATTGGAGCCATGTATGGCAGACTTTACCTTGTTATCTTAAATAAAGACAAAGAGAACGTTTGTTAGAATCAACAAACCTGTGATGGACTGCCTGGCACCCAGCCTGGGTAAAATAATCTATGTATAGGGGTTGGGTTGTGGCGCTGCTCTGTGTGCAATTAAAAATTAATGCATCCATAGGGGTATCAATGATTCCGAAACCCACAAAATAGATCGGCTATGCGCAACATATGCAAAATTATTATATGCAAAAACTACTAAAGTGCAAAATATAAATTATTGTGCAACATTAGAAAAAATGTGTGCAAAAATGCTAAAAGTGCTACAATGTTCCCAAGTAGGGTGAGCTTCCAATTACACTCGAATCAAACGATCCATGAAATCGCACATGAAACAAAGTGATCTGTGCTTGGTAAACACTCAAATCATGAACAATCCAGGAAATCACACATAAAAAAAACGTAAAGTGATCTGTACTTGAGAAACAGTTCATGGGTAGCGCAGTGTCATATAAATTTGGCGTTCTCTTTAGCCTTGTTGATCCTTATGGTAGCATCAATAAAGGGATGTTAAAAGTATTACAACCAGGGGGGTTGTACCACGGCATGCAATGTGCCCGGTGTCTCCACTCTTGCCCCCCTCCTTATATTACACTCACCAGATGTCTCTCCCCTTACAGCAGGGGGATGCCCCCCTCCTGATATTACACTCCCCAGATGTCTGTCCCCTTGCAGCAGGGAGATGCCCCCCTCCTGATATTACACTCACCAGATGTGTCTCCCCTTGCAGCAGGGGGATGCCCCCTTCCTGATATTACACTCACCAGATGTCTCTCCCCTTGCAGCAGGGGGATGCCCCCTTCCTGATATTACACTCACCAGATGTCTCTCCCCTTGCAGCAGGGGGATGCCCCCTTCCTGATATTACACTCACCAGATGTGTCTCCCTTTGCAGCAGGGGGATGCCCCCTTCCTGATATTACACTCACCAGATGTGTCCCTTTGCAGCAGGGGGATGCCCCCTCCTGATATTACACTCACCAGATGTCTGTCCCCTTGCAGCAGGGGGATGCCCCCTTCCTGATATTACACTCACCAGATGTCTCTCCCCTTGCAGCAGGGGGATGCCCCCTTCCTGATATTACACTCACCAGATGTCTCTCCCCTTGCAGCAGGGGGATGCCCCCCTGCTGATATTACACTCTCCAGATGTCTCTCCCCTTGCAACACGGGTATCCAGTTTTTCAGCTACACCTGGCTGTACACTGCTTTCACGACAAACTTTCTGGTGGGCTTTCCTTGTAGTCCCCCGCAATCTGCGCTGAAGACAAGTGGACTTATGTGTTGTGTTGATGAAGTCAAGTCAGTTTTGTTTGCTGCTGGAAACTCAGTTTTCATTTGCTTTAAAGAGAAAATAAAGACATTTAAGTTTAGGACCTGGTATGGACTGAGGGGACCCATGCCATTTTTTTTTCCTTTCATTTTTTTTTTAATAGCCGGCAATTTTAACCTCAAGTCATTTTAAATGTGAATGGACTCTTTTTAGAAATGTCATTTTTGCTGTAGCATGTTTAATGCATGCTAAAGATGCACCAGTTTACAGGCAGACTAAGGGGACCCCCCCTGGTACTATAATTAAAGGATTTTTTTGTTTTTGTTTTTAACTGCCACTTTTTTTTTTTTGGTTTAGCCATCAGCGGGGAAACCCATTGACAGCTGATGACTCATCAGTTGTAAAAGGACGCTGCAGCCGGCTTCCCGGCTCTGCTCCTTAACAACCAGCTTATACTGCCCCCTGAGTGGGCAAAGCTTTGTCAGCGAACACCCTGCAAATTTGGTGTTTGGCCAAACAGACAAATGTTCGGCCCGAACTCATGCTCGGGCCGAACCGTTTGTCCATCCCTAGTTGTAACATGACAAAATGTGGAAAAATTTCACGGGGTATGAATACTATTTCAAGGCAATGTAGGGGGCCATAGATTACTGGTTAGGGGCCTACAATGGCAGATACAACTTTGGACTACTAAAAATGTAATTTATTTTAATTTCCCTTCCATGGTTCTTCCCTCCCCCTCATCAAATTACTAATGACTTTTTTTTATTGGATTTCACTTCTTTCAATGGTGGAGGCTCAAAATCATATATGGGTGTTACCTAGGGTTATCTGCATGCATGAAGATAGTTGAATAACCCCTTCCAACAGCCAGCACACTGCTTGCATGGGGGCTGTGGGCCCTTACAAGGAGTACTGAGGCAGGGTGCTGCCATTTCAGGAAGCCATGTTTAGCACCCTCCAGTCCTGATCTGCTCACATTGCACAGAGAATCACAGCGACCCAGTGATGAAATATCTGGATCCAAAATAAGGTATGGAATGAAAAAATGTTTTTATTTAAAAAGGTCATGAGCATGTTAAATATTTAAGGAAGGGAAGTGAACAGGAAAGCTTTAATTACAACTTCCTAAAATAAAGACTTTAGAGCAGCACAGGGGTTAAAATCTCACTGACAATGTCTCTGAACAGAGCAGAGAGGTCACTGAGTTGCACTGCTATTCACACTCATGTTGTCAGCAAAGTATGAAGCATCTCAGACTAATCTATAGAGGTTCCCGGCTCTGGCCCATGGACACATTGATGAATGTCCCTGGAGTGGGGATTAACCCCTGAGGGCACTGCAGTCTATGTATGCCAGGCGCTCAGCCACCGTCATTTATTATGCTGCACGCTGCCTGCAGGAGAACAGAGCCTCCCCACCATTACATGTAACATAACTTCACCATGACATCATGGCTCTGCAGCCCGCCACAGCCAGGGGTCCAACCCCCGTCCCCCCCCCCCTCCTTCTCCGACCCGCCACTGCAGCTGTGATCCCACTAACACATGATGTCACCCTCCTTGGGATTTAACCCCTTGCCTGACAGAACAGCAAGAGGCAAAATACAGGACGAGAGTCTCGGTCTGAGCAACAAACCGGTCTTAGAAGGTAAAAATCACAACAAAGCTTTGTAAAACATGGGAAGAGAGATTCTAATATCATCCACGGAGGAAAAAAAAAAAAAAGGAGGAGTTTCGGGAACTGATCAGATCTGAAGATATATAAAAAGTATCTAAAACCAAAACCTTTTGTTTGTTTGGCATGCATTAGTAAAGGGCCCCTTCTTTTTAAAATGTGTGAGCTCAGAGACACAAAAGAAAGAAAAACCATATTCTTAGTTGTCCTCACTGCAAGATTTTCCCTGCAGCATATTACATTTATAGAAGATTAAAAATGCAATATTTTAGGGAGGAAACACAGACGCTGAATTAATTTTTTTAAAAGGCCCTACTTTCGCTTAAGAAAGTCTCCCTGAGTGGCGACGAAACGCGTTGTGTCCCTGTGACTGCATGTCTTCCGTTCCTCCACTATTTATAAAGGGACTATGACTGAACATAGGCATGGAGCCTTTTTGCAATGGTGTTCTCAATGATGAGTGGGGTACCAATACCACTGTGTCTATAAATAAAATATTTGGACTTGAATTTGTCTGCTATTATTCCTAAACCAGAGCATACTGCCATTTGACTGCACAATTGTAAAAGAAGGTTTCTAGTTGATTTTATATATAGAGAGTGGCACCACCATCTATGAACAGAGTGTGTGTGTGTGTGTGTGTGTGTGTGTGTTAGGCCTTATGACCATAGAGGGGTGCCACATACAGTGCCTTGCGAAAGTATTCGGCCCCCTTGGAACTTTGCGACCTTTTGCCACATTTCAGGCTTCAAACATAAAGATATAAAACTGTAATGGTTTGTGAAGAATCAACAACAAGTGGGACACAATCATGAAGTGGAACAAAATTTATTGGATATTTCAAACTTTGTTAACAAATAATGTAACTGAAAAATTGGGCGTGCAAAATTATTCAGCCCCTTTACTTTCAGTGCAGCAAACTCTCTCCAGAAGTTCAGTGAGGATCTCTGAATGATCCAATGTTGACCTAAATGACTAATGATGATAAATAGAATCCACCTGTGTGTAATCAAGTCTCTGTATAAATGCACCTGCACTGTGATAGTCTCAGAGGTCCATTTAAAGCGCAGAGAGCAAGAACAAGGAACACACCAGGAAGGTCCGAGATACTGTTGGAGAAGTTTAAAGCCGGATTTGGATACAAAAAGATTTCCCAAGCTTTAAACCTCCCAAGGAGCACTGTGCAAGCCATAATATTGAAATGGAAGGAGTATCAGACCACTGCAAATTTACGAAGACCTGGCCGTCCCTCTAATCTTTCAGCTCATACAAGGAGAAGACTGATCAGAGATGCAGCCAAGAGGCCCATGATCACTCTGGATGAACTGCAGAGATCTACAGCTGAGGTGGGAGACTCTGTCCATAGGACAACAATCAGTCGTATACTGCACAAATCTGGCCTTTATGGAAGAGTGGCAAGAAGAAAGCCATTTCTTAAAGATATCCATAAAAAGTGTTGTTTAAAGTTTGCCACAAGCCACCTGGGAGACACACCAAACATGTGGAAGAAGGTGCTCTGGTCAGATGAAACCAAAATCAAACTTTTTGGCAACAATGCAAAACGTTATGTTTGGCGTAAAAGCAACACAGCTCATCACCCTGAACACACCATCCCCACTGTCAAACATGGTGGTGGCAGCATCATGGTTTGGGCCTGCTTTTCTTCAGCAGGGACAGGGAAGATGGTTAAAATTGATGGGAAGATGGATGGAGCCAAATACAGGACCATTCTGGAAGAAAACCTGATGGAGTCTGCAAAAGACCTGAGACTGGGACGGAGATTTGTCTTCCAACAAGACAATGATCCAAAACATAAAGCAAAATCTACAATGGAATGGTTCACAAATAAACATATCCAGGTGTTAGAATGGCCAAGTCAAAGTCCAGACCTGAATCCAATCCAGAATATGTGGAAAGAACTGAAAACTGCTGTTCACAAACGCTCTCCATCCAACCTCACTAAGCTTGACCTGTTTTGCAAGGAGGAATGGGCAAAAATTTCAGTCTCTCGATGTGCAAAACTGATAGAGACATACCCCAAGCGACTTACAGCTGTAATCACAGCAAAAGGTGGCGCTACAAAGTAACTTAAGGGGGCTGAATAATTTTGCATGCCCAATTTTTCAGTTTTTTATTTGTTAAAGTTTGAAATATCCAATAAATTTCGTTCTACTTCATGATTGTGTCCCACTTGTTGTTGAGTCTTCACAAAAAATTACAGTTTTATATCTTTATGTTTGAAGCCTGAAATGTGGCAAAAGGTCGCAAAGTTCAAGGGGGCCGAATACTTTCACAAAGCACTGTATATGGAACCACATGGGAGGTTAAATGGACACTCGTAGTCGACTAAAATAGGACAAAACAATTCAGATGACTAAAATACAACTAAAACTGCATTTTACTCAAAAGACCATACCTAAAACTGAATGACAAAATTAAAGCATTAAGCTAAAATAAATAAATAAAATAAATATTGATCCTGTTCCCTTAAAGTAGGTTATACAGCACAGTGCTTTTGTGGTATAATTTGGCCCCTTCTATCGCCTAGAAAACCTGCCCAATCCTGCCTGGCTATGCCCTCCCCTCTGAAAAACTGACCACGGTATATTATGGCTGCTGAGCCCTGACAACGTGGTCAGTTTACGTGCCTCCGTCATCCGCAGCTCCCCTGTCCTCTCTCCCCCACTCCCTCCCTGCCTGTCTGCTCCTGTGTCAGTGCCCGCCCCCTCCCTGTCTGCTCCTGTGTCAGTGCCCACCCCCTCCCTCCCTGTCTGCTCCTGTGTCAGTGCCCGCCCCTTCCCCTCCCTGCCTACTCCTGTCAGTGCCCACCCCCTCCCTGCTCCTGCGTCAGTGCCCGCCTCCTCCCGTCCCTACCTGCTCCCGTGTCAGTGCCTGCCCCCTCCCTCCCTGTCTACTCCTGTCAGTGCCCGCCCCCTCCACCCCCTGCTCCTGTGTCCGCCCCCTCCCCTCCTGCTGCTGTAGTTTCATTTAATGTTTTATACCATCCTGTCTGTCTATTAACCCTGTGTGCCCGTGTCTGTCTTGTAAAAATAAGCCGTTTACCAGTTTTCAGAGGGCCAATCGCCACTTATGTGACCCCCCCTGTTCTCTCCTCATTCCCTCCCAACTGACGTCAGCGGGGAATCCTCGGCTCCACCCGCTGCAGCTGTCAGACAGGGAGAGGAGAGAGTCGGCGGGTCACGTGAGCGGCGATCTGAAAACTGGAACAGCTTCTTTTTATAAAAACACAGACACAGGGGCACACAGGGTTATTAACCACTTAAGGACCAGGCCCATTTCCAACACTTGTCGTTTACAAGTTAAAAATCAGTATTTTTTGCTAGAAAATGGTCTTAGAACCCTCAAACATATTTTATTTTTTTGTTTTAATCTTTTTTAGCAGGGACCCTAGAAAATTAAGATAATTGCAATACTTTACATCTCACCATATTTGTCTTACAAACGCAATTTCTTTGGAAGAAAATACACTTTTTGTGAATTAAAAAAATAACACAGTAAAGTTAACCAATTTTTTTCTAGAATGTGAAAGATAATGTTATGCTAAGTCAAGTGCTAGAAATATTGCTCTTCCTCTTAACGATCGTGGCGATACCTCATGTGTGGTTTGAACACCGATTACATAGGTGAGCTCGGAGGGACGGGGCGCTTTTTTAGATTATATATATATTATAAAATTTTTCTTTTTATTTTACTTTATTTATACACTGTCCCTTAAAAAAAAAAGATTTTGATCACTTTTATTCCTAATACAAGTAATATAAAACTTCACTTGTAATAAAAATAAGCAGGACAGGTCCTCTTTAATGTGAGATCTTACATCTACACCAAAAAAAAAAAAAAAAAAGAAATTCGCCCTTTAAGGTCATTGGGCGGAAGCAACATCGGACGTCGCTCCGGTCCTCCAATGGCATAGAGTCGAGTGGGGGCCATCTTGCCCTCACTCTACTTCCTGCGCAGCACCAGAGGGGATCAGATAATTTTCCCCGCTACCGAAAGCTAAGGTAAGCAGGGAAAATTCCTGGAAAGCGGCGGGAGGGGGGCCGGTCACCTCTCCTGACGCCCATAAAAGTGATCCCGTGGCGAATCCGCCACTAGGATCACTTTTATGTGAAAAAAAGTCTGGTCATGTAGGAAAATACTAGGGTTATGGCAGCTATCTGCAGCCATAACTCCGGTATTTAACGTCAAAGTAGCAACGTAAATAAACTGTGGTCGGTCTGAAAGTGGTTAAACAGACATGATGGGATAAAGTGGCTGAATAACCACTAACACTGCTTATATATCAAAATGGCCAATTTGGTCTGTAGTGCATGTTGAAATCTGAATACCATAAATAAGAACATGCTTTATACTCCAGGACTATAGAAGTGATTTTGGAAATTCTAGAGAAATGCTGTTTATGCATTACAGTTTAACTAAACCCATTACAGTTTAGTTGACTAAAATGTATTGGAGATTTTAGTCAACTAAAAAATGTAAAAGTACTACATGAGACTCAAAAAGACTGACTAAAATTGAAACAAAATTTGATGTAAAAAATAACATCGTCTCCTCTAATTTATTTTTGCTGCTGTGAGCTTACTTTCTGTTAGGTAGTGCCTATTTTCATTCTCTATGGTCCTAACATATGTAGGAACATAGGATTCGTAGTGTGCATAAGACCGCAAATAATGTGCACTGCTCATTCCAAACAAAAGGAAGTGAGGGGGGAAAGGAGAGGTTTAAGAACTCACAGAAGGACTTTACAAGGAGGCAGAAAAACACAGCAACAGCAAATGGATTACAGTCATAAGTAGTGAAAGTGTATAGATTTTTATTGGGAATAAGGATATTGTTCAGTGTCACTTTAGGTCCTGTTTCACACTGTACATCGCATGTGAATCCCACAGAAGCCACACTGTACTCCTGTGCAATTCAAATGCGATTCAGTGCTGTGCGATTTTAGCCCATTCATTTTGAATGGGCTCTAATCACACCAAAGAAGTGCAGGCACCTTTTTGGAAGCTGCAACGCAACAGCATCACAAGGTAGTTTGTACCATGCGATCCAGTGCAGGAAAACCACACTGCGTTTGTGATCCTTTTTGGGGTGTTAACTTTGTATTGACACTCACAGCGGATCGCAAACACAGTGCGATTGCAATGCGGTGCAGGAAACATGGAGGGATCGCTGCTTTTCCTGTACTGCATATGTGTGAATCTAGACTAAAATCCGCATATCAGAACCTAGAATAAAATCTGCATATTTACAGGAAGATACAAATAACTGCTGCTTGGCCTTTGCTGCCGCTAATATCATTACATGTCTGCTTCTGCAATTATATTATGAGCTTCCTGTGGGCCACTATATATAATAAAAACACACACACACACACACAATAGACTATGAATATTTTCAGCATGTGACAGTATATAGGGGGGTCTTGGTGGGGCCCTTTATATGACAGCCGAAGTACACATCATCCTGTTGGATGTGGAGTATCCTAGGAAGGGTTGGTTTATCAGCCTTAGCGGTCACAGGAATATTTTTAGTATTCTATTTTATGGTCGATCTGGGAACATGATAATTATCTGCGTTATTTTACCTAGTAGTTTCTCGATGCGATTCTTTGGTACAATAAAGATTTTTCTTGCAATAAGAAACATATGCAGTTGATGCCCCAAGCTTTATCAAAATAAAAAACAACAAAGTAAATAAATCGAACCTTCTATTTGGAAGGTCTGCTTTGACTTCCCCCTTCCCAACATCGGCTTGAGGTCCTCACACGGGCGGTCCGATCAGGTCCGCCTGTATTTTTTAGGCGGACCAGATCGGACCCTCCATTCACCCCTGTGGAGCAGCAGATGTCAGCCTTGACACGTCCGCAGACACCTGCGGCTATCCAAACTGATCCTGTCCGCTAAATCCAGCCAGACAGTGACCCTATTTTCCATCCCATTTTTGATCCATCTGGCAGATCGGATATGATTGGGTGAAAACAGACAGGTGGTCTGGTTTCACCTGATTTCCTCATGGGGAGAGCGGGACAGTGTCCTTCTCCGCTCTGCACAATGAACAGGAACAGAACTGTCATCCGCCAATCCAGTCTCTCAAGTGGGGGCGCCCGTGTGAAAGGGGCCTTAGTGGAAAAAAAAAAAATCAAAATGCATAGTCCACTTGTGCCAAACACAAGGTCTGCGGGTGGAAAGGCTCTGTACATCAAGTCTTACAGATGCAACCGGCCCAATGGAGGTCAACCCTAATGCTGATGCAGCCCCTGATGAAATGGAGTTTGACACCCCTGGCATAGTCCATCCTTACTGACCGCCATTCCCATGTACCTTGGTGGTCAGTGCCTGAGGGCACCTCATAGACTACCTGCAGTGTGGGAGATCCAATGTCTACAGTCACCGGACCCTTCGCCCTCAATCTTCTGCAACATTTATACCATTATGGTGATAAATACGACCGCAGCCACATCGGTGGGGATAATCAAATATAGCGACTCCCATGAGAGCTTTATGCTTTTTTACCACCTGCCAAATGGTTACTGATCAAATCCCATCTAATGATTGTGGGAAGTCGAAAAAGGAAGAATAAAGATGAATGAGCAGAGAACTGATATGTAGGTTCTGGGAAATGGTGCTGGGTTATGTAAGATGCAATCAGTTCAGAGGAAGTGGAATCATGTGAACAGAATCTTCCTGCAAACAAACTCCTATTAATGACCCTCTTGTGTCTCGGGTAAATGTAATGAGGAGCATGTGGTCTGACACATGGATAAAAAACGCAAAACTTGAACTCCGCCATGAATGAGCAAAAAAAATAAATAAATAAATAAAATGTACACCAAATCACAAAAAAATAAAAAACCTAAACCGGAAAAGGCAAAAATAAAAAGCTTGTAAATGTATCCCTAACAGAATGGCATTTAGTCCGCTTAGTATTGTCAAAAAATACCATTTTATAATAGCTTTTTTTTTTTTCCCCCCACTTTATTACCCTCTTTTCTCAATGCTGCTGATCTCCTGCAGGCCTTATTGCACCCATTTCAGTCTGCATGCACTCCAGTGATGGCAGCATGGCATTTCTCAGGGCACACTTCCCGTACAACAGTGAACCATGTCTGTGTAGATAAGTGTTTCTCAACTCCGGTCCTTTAGGGCACACTAAGGCTGGCCATACACTATACAATTTTCTTGTTCAACTTTCCTTTAGATTTACCAAAACCATGTAATATAGGGTCAAACCTAAACACTTTCAATTTGTATGCAGTCAGGCAGGCCCTTGCACTACATAGTTTAAGGTAAATCTAAAGGAAATTGAATAAGAAAATTGTATAGTGTATGGCCAGCCTAACAGGCCAGATTTTAAGTATTACCTTGGGGAGATGCAGACTAGAGTACTGCAATCACTGAGCAGCAAATGATATCACCTGTGATGCATTTCAGTTTTCTTGCAAACCTGGCCTGTTAGTGTGCCCTGAGGACCGGAGTTGAGAAACATTAGTGTAGATCATGTGTGTTTAAACAGCCAACTGTAGTCTCTATTGTAAGCCCATGTGACAACACAGCAGAATTACAAGATAGGGGCAGAGTGTTGTCTCCCTGGAATGGTTAGTGTTTTAGGAATACTGATATTACAAAAAAATGCGCTAAAGATCATTTGTGAATATAGAGATTTACATCTATATATTATATCTATATACATATAGAGATTTACATCTACTTTAAAGGTCTGCTATCAAAAAATAGAATATTCTGGTTATTATGTGACAGACCTGACAATGTAGAGATAGATGTGCTGTACACAGTACAGGATCACTGACACATAGCTGAGATATTTCACATCTATATAACGTGTGCAGGTTAGAGGTTAGCATAAGCTGCTGTATAAAAAACAAAATAGGTGTTGCAGATTTTATCTAAGGCTTGGTTCACATTTATGTGTACCGGGGACGTGCAGGGGGTGCCATTGGTTCTTAACGGCACCCCACACATTGACAAACATGTACGCTAAACCACAATGCTGTTACATGTGTTTTTAATGCCGGATCTTTTGCCAGTTTCTGGTAGCAATACTATAGCTCTTCTGCAATAAATCTAACTTACCTGCCTGTTCTCAGCCTGCCTGTAAACTTGGGCTGTGCATGGTAACTGTAAAGAAGGATTCCTGTGCGAGTCACATCATCCCCACCAGGCAATCAAGAAACCTAGCACCTGTGTTTAGGACTGTGCCCCTGCATCTACATAGATGTCAAATTGGAAGTCGCGCCTGTGTCTGTGCAGGTGCTGTGTCCCAACTGTCAAAGAACACCTGTGCAACTCGTGCCGCCAAACACGGCCCTTGCCAGGGGTGTCAAACTCCATTACATTGCACGCCGCTTCAGCATTATGGTTATCCTCAAAGGGCAGTTGTATCTGTAAGACTATATAAATGTATCCAGGGTCCCCCCCCCCCCCCAGAGAATAGGTGCAGGAACTCAACCACACTTGTCCCACCCTCTTGCGGAACCGCATTGAACGGTGGGTGTAGACAAATTGCTTTAATGGTGGGAGGATCTTAAAGGGGCAATAAGTACTAGGAGGACGTTAAAGGTGGAGGGTGCACTACATACTAAGTGCAGGGTTCAGGGGTGCAGTACGTACAGAGTGAAGAGTTCAGGGGTGCACTGTGTACAGAGTGCAAGGTTCAGTTCTATTTTCAAGGCTGTCCACATCTCACTTCAACCTCTCCCCCTGGGTATGTGGGCACATGAAATAGTCTGGGGCCTTGTGTATGGATATTGTGATATGTCAAAATTGATTTATGCAGACAGGTCCACTTTAAGGTTTTGCAAGCTGCAAGTCGAAGAGAAGAACTGTCTGCTGACTACATCGACCGATCAGCTTCATGCAGTTCCCAATATACTGCTGAAACCCAACCCAAGAGATTATCTGTGGCCAGAAACAGCAAATCTTACCTGGAAATTCTTTTGGCGGCCTGTTGGCTCTTTGTACCTCAGTGAGGAATCAAACACTTCTTTTGATCTCTCATTTGTATACCTGCAAAAAAAATAAATAAATTGGAAACATTAATCTTGGAGAACTTGCCATAATGTACTGACAGCACAAAATGAAGTATTTTCATAAATAAAAAGCTGCAAAGAGCAAACTTGGTGTCTGTGTGAAGATAATCAAAAATATGGAAGCTGGCTTTCACCCTCAGCAAGCACTACATTTTTTTTTTCCCCTCACAACAAAAAAAAATAATTTTTTTTGGAGGTGCTCCAGTTACGCGAAGGGTGTCTCCAGTACGGGGGTGTAAGTATAAACTATCACATGCCCCAGAAGGAGTAAGTGTCAGAGTGGAGTAACAGACAGGGACAGGTGACAAATGGAACACTTTGAAAACACATCAGATCTCAATAGGAAAAAAATCTCATGCTGGATGTCTATACGGATATGGATTAGGTAATGTGTTAGGAACAAAAGGATGCCACATAGTATAATGGAAATGAAAATTATCAACCAACAGAGGGCTGAATTCAAAGACACCCCAAAAATCAAAGTGAAAAATTGATGCAGCAGGCTAGTCCATTTTGCTGAAATTGCATTGCAGCAACTCAAAATAGTACTCAGTAGTTTGTATGGCCCCCACATGCTTGTATACATCCCTGACAATGTCGGGGAATGCTCCTAATGAGACGACAGATGGTGTCCTGGGGCATTGTCTCCCAGATCTGGACCAGGGCATCACTGAGCTCCTGAACAGACTGAGGTGCCACCTGGCGGCCGCGGATGGATCGAAACAATGTCTCAGAAGTGTTCTATTGGATTTAGGTCAGGCGAGCGTGGGGGGGTCATTCAATGGGTATCAGTTCCTTCCTTCCCCAGAAACTGGCTGCATACGCTTGCCACATGAGGCCAGGCATGGTCATGCACCAGGAGAAACCCACTGCACCAGCGTAGGGATCTGAAAATGGGTCCAAGGATTTCATCCCAATACCCAATGGCAGTTAGGGGTACCGGTCATGCTGAATGATGTTACAGGCAGCATAGTGTGAACCTGCTCTCATCTGTAAAAAGCAAAAAAGCAAAAGTGCCAATGGTGGACCTGCCAATTCTGGTGTTCAATGGCAAATGCCAATTGAGCTTCACAGTGCTTGGCAGTGAGCACAGGGTCTACTAGAGGATGGCAGGCCACCCTCATGAAGTCTGTTTAGCCAGAGACATTCACACCAGTGGCCTGCTGGAGGTCATTTTGTAGGGCTCTGGCAGTGCTCATCCTATTCCTACTTGCACAAAGGAGCAGAAAATGGTCCTGCTGAGGGGTTAAGGACCTTCTTTGGCCCTGTCCAGCTCTCCTGGAATCTCCTCCATGCTCTTGAGACTGTGCTGGATGAGTTGGTCGGCCTTTGCAACCTCTATAGGGTCCATGTATTGTCTCATGCTACCAGTAGTGACACTGACTCTAGCCAAATGCAAAACTAGTGAAAAACAGTCAGAAAAGATGAGTAGGGAAAAAAATGTCAGTAGCCTCCACCGGTAAAACCATTCCCGTTTTGGAGGTTCTCTCATTGTTGCCCATCTAGTGCACCTGTTAATTTAACACATTTAAATAAACAAAACACTAACACATTTAATTAACAAAAGCAAACTGATTAACAACCCCCTCTACTACTTAAAGCAAGAGTTCCACTCAAAAGTGGAACTTCCGGTTTAAGAGGTCCTGACCCCCCTGACTTGCCATTAGGGATGCACCAATCTGACTTTTTTGGAGCAGATACCGATATCTGGCGTTGTGAAATCGCCGATACGAAACCGATCCGGAGCTACACACAAAGCAAGCGGGTGCAGTACAGAGCAAAGCCGCTGCTTCGTGTGTGTGGCTCCTCCATTCACAGAGTGCATCTGATATCACTCTGCCTGTGAGCCGGCCCTATACAGGAAGTAGCGGCTCCCATCCCATACTACTACTGCACCTAGTAAGGGATGGCTGGGCCGTTACTCAGCAAAAACCGGATCGGCCCGTGGGACGGCTAAATTTTACCGATCTCCGATCCAGCTATTTTGTCCGGATCGGGATATCCCTACTTGCCATGTCATTTTTTTTTTTTTTTTTTTTAGGTGGGGGGGGGGGGTACCTAGTTTTGACACTCAGGCTGCCTAGGCGGTCCAGGGGATTGGATCTGGTGGTCCGCTCTCATCCGATTCCCCCATAGAGAGCAGCGGGGCTCTGACACCTCTCTCTCCGCACACTGTGCAGAGACGGATCTGTCATCTGCATGCTCAGCGGGGATCGGTCCCCGCTGAGCAGAGAACGGTCCGCACCGAACAGTGGACCGTGGGAAAGGACCCTTAATTAATAAAGAACACAATATTTGTAAATTTTAAAATTGTGCCTTTTTACGAAATGGTGAAAAATCGAATGTACGCAAAACTGTAAATAAGCATATTTCTATAAAAATCTGGGGAGGTTTACATTTATCACTTACAGCTTTCAGAGTTTGTAAAAGACCCCCCCCCCCCTCAAACCATATATTTACTAAAGCCCCGTACACACGTACCGATCGTCGGCGAACGGTCGGCCGTCTTTTGTCCCCGGGCTGTCGGTGTCTGTTGAAAAGTGCAAAGACAGCACAAGAATTTTGTCCGCCGACTACAGCCGAATGCAGAAGTGATGTCATGTAATGGTTAACTTTCCCTGTGTTTTTTCTTTTCTGAGCATGCCCAGTCTTGCAAATCTGCGGTCTGTCGGCCGAATTCTGTACTGACTGGCGAACAATCGGCCGCTCTGGTGTCGGCATACAAAAATTTTAATGCTTGCATGACAGATTCTTGTCGGCAGAATGTGCGCTGACGGCTGTCGGAGGCATCATACTAACAAGCGTACAATCGGCAGATCGTTCGTCGGCCGACGCTTTTCTGCCGACGATCGGTACGTGTGTACGGGCCTTTAAGCACATGACCAGTAGAATAAAAAGAAGGTGCTACTGTAGGGGGGTACAATAGTTGTGCAGAACAAATGTTTATCAAAATGCAGTTTTAACAAAAAAAAAAAAAAAAAAAAACACTAAAATCCTTATTCGCATACAACACACAACATAAATTCCTGCTAAAACTTGTTCACATGGGGTGTACTAAAGCGTACGCCCATCAAGGGCCATATGAAGAGCTGTGTTTATGCACACAGGGATGCACAGGTGTAGGTAATTCCATTCATGTTAACTGGGATGCAGCGCCTGTAAGGACAAATCTGACATCTGTTCGGGGGTAGGTGTATGGCCCCAAACGCAGACCATACTCAGGGACATGCACCCACATGAATGTCAAGTTGGGAGCAGTGGCTCTGCCCATACATCCGCTGTGTCCCAATTGACATGAATGGGACTGCCTACACAGGAATGCACGAAACACCTGTGCATTCTTCTGCAGCCACTGTATCCCAATTGACATTGATGCGACTGCCTGCATGGGAATGCATGGAACACTTGTGCATCGCTGTGCAGCTAAACACAGGCTTGTTGTAGTATGCCCCATGTGAATGAGGCCCTAGGCCTTGTTTAGACCTGTGGTTGGGAAGGTGGAAAAATGTGCTGTTGAGCTGCATTTCTTCCAGCCTGGGGGGGCGGGTAACATTTTAGGTTAATAACTGTTAATAATTGTAATCCGCTGATCAGAGTTATAGAATTGTTCAGCAGAGTGTGCTGAACAATTTTGTAGCAGTACGGACCTGGCAGTGAAAGGGTTAATGGCATCCCAGTCTTAGTCCGTAAAGTTTCAGTATTGAGTTGGCCCACCCTTTGCAGCTATACCAGCTTCAACTCTTCTGGGAAGGCTGTCCACAAGGTTTAGGAGAGTGACTATGGGAATGTTTGACAATTCTTCCAGAAGTGCATTTGTGAGGTCAGGCACTGATGTTGGATGAGAAGACCTGGCTCACAGTCTCCACTCAAATTCATCCCTAATGTGTTCTATGGGGTTGAGGTCAGGACTCTGTGCAGGCCAGTCAAGTTCCTCCACCCCAAACTCGCTCATCCATGTCTTTAACCACTTGCCGACTGCGCACAGTATATTTACTGCGGCAGTCGGCCCCGGCCAGGCAGAGTGACGTAGGTCTACGTCGCTCGCCTGTCACTCCTTCTAGAGCCAATAGCGGGCGAGCGCGCGCCCGCCCGCCTCGTTCACGGAGGAGTGCGGGAGTGTGACTGGCGGACCCGATGTCCGCCGGTCACACTACGATCGCCGGTACAGCAGGAGAAAGACAGAGCGGCTTATGTAAACAAGCCGCCTGTCAGTTCTCCCTGTGTAAAAATGAAGATCAGACGGTTCTACTATGTAGAACCGTTGATCTTTGTTTTTACACCAATAGCAATGTCCCACTACAGTTAGAAGTACGCCCCTAGGACACACTTAACCCCTCCCTGTCCAATACAGTTAACCCCTTCCCTGCCAGTGTCATTTTTGCAGTAACAGTGCATATATATAACACTGATTACTGCAGTAATGTCACTGGAACCCCCAAAAGTGTCAAAAATGTCAGTCAAGGGTCCGATCTGTCCGCCGCAATGTCGCAAAAAAAAAAAAAAAAAACACACCAAAAAATGACAAAAATCTTTCCCTTTGTTAGTAAACGCGATAACTTTTGCGCAAACCAATCAAAATACGCTTTTTGCGATTTTTTTTACCAAACATAGGTAGCGTAAAACAATTTGGCCAAAAATGTTAAAAAAATTTGGATTTTTACATTTTTTTGGGGGGGAATTTCATATAAAAAAAAAAGTGAAAAATATTATTTTTGCAAAAATTACGCTCTTTTTTTTAAGTTTTTTTTTATGTTTATAGCGCGTGAAAAAAAAAAAAAAAAAAAAAAAAAAATCGCACAGGTGATCAAATACCACCAAAAGAAAAAATGCTCTGTTTGTGGGAAAAAAAAAGGACGTGAAAATTAGTTTAGGTACAGTGTCGCACGACCGCGCAATTGTCCGTTAAAGTCACGCAGAAAAAAAAAAAAAAAAAAAAAAAAAAAAAAAAAATCGCAAAAAAACCCCTGGTCTTTTAGCAGGAAAATCCTCCAGTGGTAAAGTGGTTAATTGACCTTGCTTTGTGCACTGGTGCAGTCATGTTGGAACAGGAAGGGGCCATCCCCAAACTATTCCTACAAAGTTGGGAGAATGACATTGTCCAAAATGTCTGAACTAAGGGGCCCAACCCCCTGAAAAACCCCACACCATAATCCTCCCTCCACCAAATACTTTTGTATCAGTGCACAAAGCGAGGTCCACAACGACATGCATGACACGTTTTCCTGACACCAAGAGAAAAATGGTGACAGGAGAAGGCACAGTCTGATTGACAGCCTCAGCTCTGGACAAAAGGATGGTTTGTCCGTTCCCTCCAATCAGGTCTTAGAGATCGTCTCACTGACCTCTGCAGAGTGTAAATTCAGCTCTCTGTCCATTAAAAGTCTCAGACAAGCTTATAAATGTAGCACTTTGAATGGACGTAGAGAAAAGAAGAAGACTGCAGGATGGAAAGGTACAACTTATGTAGAATTTGTTTT
Source organism: Pelophylax lessonae (assembly GCF_965119305.1). Lineage (NCBI taxonomy): Eukaryota > Metazoa > Chordata > Amphibia > Anura > Ranidae > Pelophylax > Pelophylax lessonae. Next base: position 493,490,799 of record NC_138771.1, read on the forward strand.
GTTTCATCTCTGTGTATCAGAGGATAGTCCATTCACTGGTATATGGAAGGGTTTACAACCACTTTAAAGCGTATAGGAACCCAATAACAGAAATGCAGTATAATATAATGCAACTTACCATGACTTAGGCTTGGGTCACACTTGTGCAGGCTGCGTTCTGCATGTAGGACAACCTAATCATTTAAATGGGCCGCCCTACCTTTAGAACCGCAGGGAAAGTCATCCCTGACCCTTTTTTTACAATCATGCAGAATTTCGGCAGCATGCAGTTTCATGCATGCAAAAATGTTAGCGGCTTACCCATGCATGTGTGGGCCATTAATAAAAGAGAAGCGAGTCTTCCTCACGTGTGCAATTGTGCACATATTCCCGACTCGCAATAATCTGAACCGAGCCTTTGATGTGGTGGCTGCATTCATTTTCCCTTTTAAGGCCCCCCCCCCTATATTTTTACCTAGTGATCCTGCCAGTAACAAACTTCCTGTTCTAGAGTTACAATGCTCACTCGCTGTACTTTTGTCAGCGGTGTTGTCACACTAGGAGAGGCCTACTAAACATTTTCTCATCTCTATTACATACAGTTCACAGAAGATAGCTTTGAAGGCTGAAAGCACTGAGACTTCAGTTCAGTGCACAGGAAGTTACAAGGACACTGGACTTCTGGCAGGATCAATGGGAATTTTCTAGGGTTGCTAAAAAAATGTCTTGCCCTAAAATAAGAAAATTAATGCAGCCACCACATCTAAGGGCTGCTAATCTGCAATATAACAATATATGGCATTTCTTAGAGCTTAGATGCACATTGAAGCAGACCACCTTCTATGGGAAAAAAACAGCCCACATGTATGATGGTATATAAATAAGCAGTGGAAATAAAAAAAAATAAATAAAAAAAAAAATAAAAAAAAATTCTAAACCCCTGTAATCACTAACGTCTAAATCCAACCTCACCCCTAATATAGAGGTAACATCTACGATCTACCACACACAAAATATCCTTTGTTTTTAGTCTTCTTTAGTTTTTGGAGCTGCTCTGGAGGCAAAAAAAAAAAAAAGCCAAAAGCTTGAAGAACACAAAAAATTGCACATGGCTTTGTACCAAGATGACGATATGGGACTACATAACACAAATGACAAGTGACCACATTGCACCGTATGCTTTATCATTTTTGAACTAAAACAAACCACTGCACACAATGCAGATAGTGGGGGAGAACATGGGGACAGGAGGACAGAGGGGGGGGGGGCAGAGGAAGGCAGATAGTGGAGGAGAGGGGGGAAACCAGAGGACAGAAAGTATAGGAGAGCACAGGAAGGCAGATAGTGAGGGGGGGGGGGGGGAGGGAGGATAGCTGAGGAAAAGGGGAATGGACAGGAGAGTAGGTATTAAGAGAAATGGGGGGGGGGCAGGAGGACTTATAGTGGGGGAGAAGAGGGGGGGGGCAGATAGTGAGAATTTTGGGACAAGAAGGCAGAGAGTCAAGAAGAGGGGGGACAGGAGGACAGAAAGTGGGGGAAAATAGGGGAAGAGAAAGGGGGGGGGAATGAGCACTGATAGTAGATAAGAGGAGGGACAGGGTGTAGACAGTGGGGGAGAAGAGGGTAGACAGAAGGGAAGATATTGAGGAAGGGGGGGGGGGGGTAGCAGGGTAAATAGTCGTCAAAGAGAAGAGGGGACAGGAGGACAAATAGTAGGGGAGAAAAGGAGGGCAAATAGTGGAGAAGAATGGGGGGGGGGGGGTGGACAAAAGAGGAGGGCAGAAAGTGAGGGACATGGTACAAAGAGTAGGGGAAAAGGGCAGAGGAGCAGATAGTGAATAAGGAGGGGGGGCAGGAGGGCATATAGCAGGGGAGAAGAGGGGGAAGGGGGACAAAAAAGTAGGGGAGAAGGTTGGGGTTGTTGGCGCAAGGTAGCTAGTCGGGGAGAACAGGGGAGGCAGGGGGCAGATAGTGAGGGAATAAGGTGACAGGTGGTGGGGGAAAAGGGGGCAGGAGGGCAGATAGCGGAGGAGAGGGGAACAGGGTGCAGACAGTGGGGGAGAAGAGGGAGATACAGGGGGGCAAACAGTTTTCGGGGAAGGGAGGGGGGCAGGAGGACAGATAGGGAAGAAAAGGGGGGGGTTGGGGACAGGAGGGCAGATAGTGGGAGGAGGAGGGGGGAGAGACAATAGGGCAGATAGTGGAGAAGAGGATTGACAAGAGGGCAGATAGTGGAGCGGGGGGGGGGAGAGGACAGTTAGTGGAGAAGAGGGGGGGGTACAGGAGGCTAAATAGTGTGAGAGAATGGGGGATACAGGAGGGCAAATAGCAGGAGAGAATGGGGGATACAGGAGGACAAATACGAGGGAGAGAAGGTGGGGGGGAGCACAGGTTGGCAGATAGTGGGAGGGATACAGGAGGGAAGATAGTGGGAGACAAGGGGGGATACAGGAGAGCAGATAGTGCGAAAGAAGGGAGAGATACAGGAGGGCAGAAAGTGGAAGAGAAGAGGGGGGGGGAATACAGGAGGGCAGATCATGGAAGAGAAGGAGGGGAATACAGGAGGGCAGCTCGTGGGAGAGAAGGAGAAGAGGGGGGGGGATACAGGAGGGCAGCTCGTGGGAGAGGAGGAGGAGGGGGGGAGATACAGGAGGGCAGATAGTGGAAGAGAAGGGGGTGGCGAATACAGGAGGGCAGATAGTGGGAGAGAAGGGGGGGGATACAGGAGGGCAGATAGTGGGAGAGAAGGAGGGGGGGGATACAGGAGGGCAGATAGTGGGAGAGAAGGAGGGGGGGGGATACAGGAGGGCAGATAGTGGGAGAGAAGGAGGGGGGGGGATACAGGAGGGCAGATAGTGGGAGAGAAGGAGGGGGATACAGGAGGGCAGATAGTGGGAGAGAAGGGGGGGGATACAGGAGGGCAGAGAGTGGGAGAGAAGGGGGGGGATACAGGAGGGCAGAGAGTGGGAGAGAAGGGGGGGGACACAGGAGGGCAGAGAGTGGGAGAGAAGGGGGGGGGGACACAGGAGGGCAGAGAGTGGGAGAGAAGGGGGGGGGGACACAGGAGGGCAGAGAGTGGGAGAGAAGGAGAGGGGATACAGGAGGGCAGAGAGTGGGAGAGAAGGAGAGGGGATACAGGAGGGCAGAGAGTGGGAGAGAAGGGGGGGACACAGGAGGGCAGAGAGTGGGAGAGGAGAGGGGGGGGATACAGGAGGGCAGATAGTGGGAGAGAAGGAGAGGGGATACAGGAGGGCAGATAGTGGGAGAGAAGGAGAGGGGATACAGGAGGGCAGATAGTGGGAGAGAAGGGGGGATACAGGAGGGCAGAGAGTGGGAGAGAAGGGGGGATACAGGAGGGCAGAGAGTGGGAGAGAAGGGGGGGGGACACAGGAGGGCAGAGAGTGGGAGAGGAGAGGGGGGGATACAGGAGGGCAGATAGTGGGAGAGAAGGGGAGGGGATACAGGAGGGCAGATAGTGGGAGAGAAGGGGAGGGGATACAGGAGGGCAGATAGTGGGAGAGAAGGAGAGGGGATACAGGAGGGCAGATAGTGGGAGAGAAGGAGAGGGGATACAGGAGGGCAGATAGTGGGAGAGAAGGGGGGATACAGGAGGGCAGAGAGTGGGAGAGAAGGGGGGGGGGGACACAGGAGGGCAGAGAGTGGGAGAGAAGGGGGGGGGACACAGGAGGGCAGAGAGTGGGAGAGGAGAGGGGGGGATACAGGAGGGCAGATAGTGGGAGAGAAGGAGAGGGGATACAGGAGGGCAGAGAGTGGGAGAGAAGGGGGGGGACACAGGAGGGCAGAGAGTGGGAGAGAAGGGGGGGATACAGGTGGGGGGGGGGGGGGGGAGTACAGGAAGGAAGATAGTGGGAAAGAAGGGGGTGGGGGCAATTTGGAAGAAAGGGAGAAGAAGGAAGGCAGAGGGGCAGATATTGGGTGGGTGATAGTGGGGGAAAAGGGGGAGGGGCATATAGTTGGTTAGGAAGAAGAAAAAGTTTGGGATAAAGTTTCTATAGTGTGGGATTGTTGATGATAGGGATGGGGGCTGTTCTGGGTAGACACAGAGAAAGGAAGCGGGGGGATTTTTAAAGGGGGCACAAATGACAGGTGGGGGGCAATTTAGGAAAGGGGAGAGTATGGTGACAGCTGTCCCCCCAACTTTCCGATGTCACCCCAATGACGTCATTCTCTGTACTCACCCGCTCTCGTGCGATCAGGCCTCGCAGTCGGGTCACCGTCCTCCGGGCGGCTGCGATGACCTCACCGGGAAGAAGAGCCGCATGACGTCACCGCCAGCCAATCCGCGTTGGGGGTCGGCGCTGGGCGGGCCAGAGAACGTGCGTCATTGAAATGGGGCGGGGTGGTGATGTCATGCAAAGGAGTCCTGACTAAACAGGGGGGAGCCGCCGCTGAAAACCAACCAATCCGCAACTAAAGAGATCTGCTAGGGGTGGAGCTTAATCTGTGTGTACCACCTGAGCATCTATTGCGCTGACATATACCGCAGCGTTGTAGAAAGAATATTCTAGTGTTGTCCAGAGACTCTGTACACTTCAAGTAACAATGAACTGTCCATCCTTTCACTGTGTAGATGAAATACAGCCTGCATATACAGCGCACTCCATGTTTCCTCCTGGCATTCCATTTTACCAAGAATTAGAAGAATAAATCATGGTCATATGATACAAGGGGCGGAGCTTGTACAGAACCATTATTTAGTCGCACCTGGGGCAAGCATTGATGTTTGAATACAGCTCTAGAAGCCAAAGGCTCACGTGACAGCCAGGCAACTGGCATTTTTGGACAGTGTTCCGCAATGGCAGCCCGTGCGTTTTAGCGCATGTTTCCTTTAGCGTGACCTGAAGATCAAAAGTATAATGCAAACATGCACAAATAGTCCCCCTATCTCAGTCAATCGGAGAGGTCCTTAAAGTGTTACTAAACCCACAACAGTAAAGTCAGTGTGTATATGCAGTAAAGCATGCTTGTTATACTCACTGTGGAACTTAAAGGGTTAAGCCTCTGCATTGAATAAAAAGGCTGTTTGATCCTGTATGCACAGATCCTCCCCTTCTTCCACAGTCCCCGATCCATCTCCTGATAGTACAGAGACTTGGAATCACTCTGCACATGCTCAGTTTGGTGTGTAGTGCTAGAGAGTTGTTTTTTTTTTCCTTGGGAGGATGCATGTGATCAGCACAGGACCAATCAACACTGTCCAGACAGAGGGTCGGGGGTCCTTGAGACTCCTAGGACAGTCAGAGGAGAATGAAAACTCCTCCTACAAGCTTTACCAGACACTGATAGAAGTCACAAGACTGCTATATACTGCTGAGAAGAAACGATATTTAGCAGTTTATGCACCAGCGGTCATGGTGCATGTGGGCACTAATGACCAAGTAAGAGGAAGGTGGAGGATCCTAAAGAACAATTTCAGGGACTTAGGTAATAGATTGAGGAATAGGACCTCCAAGGTGGTTTTCTCTGAAATACTGCCGGTACCTCGAGCCACACAGGAGAGGCAGAAGGAGCTTAGGGAACTTAACAAGTGGCTGAGGAATTGGTGTAGGAAGGAGGGGTTTGGGTTCCTGGAGAACTGGGCAGACTTCTCAGTCGGCTACCGGCTCTTTAGTAAGGATGGGCTGCACCTTAATGGGGATGGTACAGCTCTTTTGGGGAGAAAGATGGCCACCAAGTTGGAGGGGCTTTTAAACTAGGAGACGGGGGGAGGGCTCAAAAGTAGAGTCAGTCAGGAGGGAGCAGAGGACTGAAGGCAGTATTAGAGTCAGCAGCGACAGTAGTTCCATAACGTCAATTGGGACCAAACAGGAATAAAAATAATCACCATTCACTATCAACTTCCACAAAACTAAGAGGGGTATATGCTAATGCCAGGAGTCTAGCTAATAAAATAGATGAGTTGGAAATGTTAGTTCATGAAGAGGACATAGACCTTGTGGGAATAACGGAGACTTGGTTCAACCCCTCACATGACTGGCTGGCCAATATCCAAGGGTATTCGGTGTACCGGAAGGACAGGGTAGGAAAAAGAGGGGGAGGGGTGTGTCTCTATGTCAAGAATATTGTAAGGGTGGTGATAGAGAGGAGTGATATTATGGAAGGGATGAGTATGGAGTTAGAATCCGTGTGGGTAGAACTCCATAGGGAAGAAGAAAAGGGAAAAGTAATTGTGGGGGTTTGCTATAGGCCACCCAACCAAAGGGAGGAGGTAGAGCTGGAATTTATATCACTGTTGGGTAAAGTGTCAAAACTGGGATCAGTCATCATATTGGGGGACTTCAATTATCCCGACATTGACTGGGAAGAGGGGACTGCACACTCACAGAAGGCCCGCCTATTCACGGAAACCTTACAGGACAACTACATGTCTCAGTTGGTGGATTCTCCTACTAGAGAAAATGCAGTCCTGGATCTATTGATCACTAATGACCCAGACCTAATCTCGGAGGTAGGAGTCCAGGACAACCTGGGCTCTAGCGATCACAGGATGATCACATTTAGTATAAATAACAATATAACAATGCAAGTGGGGAACATAAGAACCCTAAACTTCAGAAGGGCAAACTTTCCAAAATTGTGTTCATTGATGGAAAGGGTAAACTGGGACCAAACCCTGGGAACACTGACCACGGAGGAAAAATGGGAATGCTTTAGGAACATATTAAACAAATGCATCTCGCAGTGCATTCCTATGGGAAATAAATTTAGAAGAGACAAAGCCAAACCTGGCTGGCTAAACCGTAATGTTAAAAAAAATTATTAGGGGAAAAAAAACTGGCCTTCAAGAAATATAAATCAGAGGGCACCGTATCGGCCTTCCAGCAATACAAGGAGGCAAATAAGAAAAGTAAAGACGAAATCAAAATGGCTAAAATCAACTTTGAGAGACAAATAGCGGAGGATAGTAAAAAGAACCCAAAGAAATTATTTAAATATATCAACAGCAAAAAAACTAGGGCAGAGCATGTTGCACACATAATTAACGATGATGGAAGGATGGTTGCAGAGGACACTGAAAAAGCAACCGTTCCGAACGCTTTTTTCTCCTCAGTATTTACACAGGAAAAGGAGGGGTACACTGACCATGACTGTATGGTTAGTAGTAATACACAGGACTTGCTGCTATGGCTAACAGAGGGTGAAATCAGGGAAAGACTGGATAAAATGAACACAAATAAATCACCAGGCCCGGGTGGCGTACATCCGAGAGTACTCAAGGAACTCAGTAAGGTTATATCTAGACCACTGTTCCTGATCTTTGCTGACAGTATTATGACAGGAAATGTACCAGGGGATTGGAGGAAAGCAAACGTGATTCCGATATTCAAAAAAGGGCAGAGGCATGTCCCGGGAAATTATAGGCCTGTCAGTCTGATATCAATAGTATGTAAACTTCTGGAGGGGATGATAAGGGACTATATCGTAGAGTTTGCTAAAGACAACAACATCATCAGCAGTAATCAGCACAGGTTTACAAATGGGCGTTCTTGTCAAACCAATCTCTTAACATTCTACGAGGAGGTGAGCTGTGAGCTAGATAGGGGCAGACCAGTGGATGTGGTGTACTTAGATTTTGCCAAGGCGTTTGATACAGTTCCCCACAAGCGCTTAATTTATAAAATATGGTCTGCAGGCATCGACCGCAGGGTTTGCTCTTGGATACGGAACTGGCTAAAAGGGCGTGTCCAAAGGGTGGTAATAAATAGCGCATACTCAGACTGGTCTGAGGTGGTAAGCGGGGTCCCCCAAGGCTCAGTCCTGGGACCAACCTTGTTCAATTTATTCATAAACAGCATTGAGGACGGGATCAGTAGTTCGATATCAGACACAAAATTGGGCAGGGCAATAACTTCACAGCATGAAGCAGATATCCTACAGAATGACCTGGACAAAATAACAGAGTGGGCAACGACATGACAAATGAGGTTTAATGTAGAGAAATTTAAGGTTTTGCACTTGGGGACTAAAAACATAAAAACATATGTAGCACCACCCCCGCAGGAGCTGCTGATTATATTATTGGGTCTACACCCTGCCTAACAACCCAATCAAATTGGCTCGATCCCTCCTCAGGCACAACTGACCCAGAATAGGACTGGACTATCAAATAGATACACAGGTTGGAATACAATACTTCACTATGCAACAATACCTTGTTACCTTCTTGAATAGTAGTCCTTCTGGGTGACACAATGGAACAACGCACAAGATTGTAATTAACCAAACTTAGTTTACTATGTATCAAATTGAATAGGGGAGATACAATACAATACAATACAAGTCCATAAAAGGTTATTTAAAACAGCTTTAAAAAGGTAAAAGAATGCCCCCACACTCCTCCTGCATTAAGGCTAGACACAGTACCAGGTAGGTGGGCCTATCTGAGTCCCTCCCCCAGAGTTCTCTTCTTTCTTGTTGATCTTCGCTAGCAAGGTTATTGAATAGAGCTCATTTGTAATCCAGATTAGGAATAAAGATCAAGAGAGAAAAAACAACGAGCTGTTAGTTGTCACCGCAGGGTGTCTGCGTAACTGAGCAATAACTTCTGCGAGAGAGATAAGCCTCTGGCGACTCCTTTACAGACCTTATTGTTTGTCTATGAGTCTCCTGAGAGAGTATGGTGATAAACCCCGGGGTTTTATCACCTCCTGCTGCGCTACCGCTATCTGTAGATAAAACTGTCTCTTCAGCAGATAAAGTCAGTTATTGGGCATGTGCCCTCTCACCAACAGAAGTTTCTCCTTCGCGCGCTTCCACTGCGGTCTCAGTCCTTTGGCTATATGCCAGCCGCGCGGGGTCCTTCTGGCGGATGACTTCCGGTCTCGGCAAACAGCAGTATGACCTCCAGGAATGTGCCTCGTGCTTGAGATGGGACGGTTCCACGTCGTCCCTCCAGGCTAAAAGGCTCTGGCCCAATATCCAGTGTCAGTCCTTCACTCTCGCTCGCTGGTTCCTCAGAGTCCAGCACAGAAAGGCCCCCCCCCCGTTCGCGCGCTTCTCTCTTCCTTTAAATAACCTCCCCCATAGTGCCGTGCGGTGCAGCCGTGCACCCTGGATCTTGCAAAGCAGCCTGGGAGATGTAGTTTCTTCATCTTGTGAAAAGGAAGTCACAGCCCGGGAAATTCCATGCAGCTACCACTAGAGGGAGCCTAGTTCCTGGATCTTGCAAAGCAGCCTGGGAGATGTAGTTTCTTCATCTTGTGAAAAGGAAGTCACAGCCCGGGAAATTCCATGCAGCTACCACTAGAGGGAGCCTAGTTCCTGGATCTTGCAAAGCAGCCTGGGAGATGTAGTTTCTTCATCTTGTGAAAAGGAAGTCACAGCCCGGGAAATTCCATGCAGCTACCACTAGAGGGAGCCTAGTTCCTTCCCACATATCAAACAGTGTCTTTAGGCATGTTTAACCCCGCTACACACTCCCCCCACTTGAGAAACTTTGGTCCCCAAAGAGGTCAACAGTATGTACCCTAGTGCATAGGTTGGCATTATACAACAAAAACATTAACATTTTGCTGAAATAAGTCAATCTGAATACATCCAATTTTGTATTCTAATAGCAGTGCAACAGTAAAACGATAAAGTGCAATGAATAAGCAAATAAGTGATTTCTACAGTGTTAATATAGTGCTGATTTCTAGTGCTTTTATATAGTGCTCCTTTAAAAAGCACATGTGCCTTTGCAATTTCTTAAACACTTACATCTTAAAGTTTGTGTTGAAAAAAAAACATCAAAAGGTGAGAAAGAGAAAAAAACATATAGTGAGGTCAGAGCAACAAAATGTGCGCAAACATTAACTCACAAAGTAAACCAAATTGTGAACATCAAAAACTGTGCTTATTATAATGGCCAAACCCAATATCCTTATGTACAAACTTAAATGCAAACGTTTTCTACTTCAATACTTTGTTCTCATGATCTCTCACAGACCCCCCAAAACTTGGGTGGCTTGTACAGTTGTGCCTGGGGGTGAGCTAGGGTTGTCCCCCACCAAATCTACAGTGGAGGAACTAGGCTGGTCAGGAGATCTTTTGGAGGTAAAAACAGCTTCTTCCGAACATTCACCCAATTGATCATAGGTCAGTCTCTTAGGTGGGTGAATGACTCTCCTTTCCCTCTGTTCCCGTGGAGGCATGCTCTCAGAGGTGCTAGGATCAGGCACTTCTGAGGATTCTTCAATGTCCCCCTCCTCATGTTCCAACACAGAGGAACCTGATGGTTCAAGAGAGGTCAGTTCTTCTTCAGAGAAGGGTGCAACCTCCTCCTCAGGATCTTCATCCTCAGCTGCTTCTTCTGGAAGCATATGAAAGGGTATGAATTCAGGGGCTTCTGCCCGAAGGGCTCCTCTATCAGCCAAGTCAGACGAAGACAGGGAGGCAGGTGTGGGTTCTGGCAACTGAGATGACCACAACCAGTCGGGTACCTCCTCTTCATCTTCCAAATCTTCAGATGGAGAACTTCCCTCTCCCTCATCTGGGAGCATCGTCTGAGATCTGGTAACTGGTCTGGACCGGCGAGAAGTCGAAGGGGCCGCTGACAAGTCTTCCACAGGGGGCATACGAACCGCTTCAGAGAGAGGCAGCAAATGGTTCCGATGCCAAGCCTTCAATGGACCCACACTTCCCTCAGGCCGAATTTGGTACACAGGAAGGTTTGGCAGTTGCTTACAGATAACATAAGGTTGGGACTTCCAGCGGTCTGCCAACTTGTGTTTTCCCGGGACACCCAAGTTTCTCAACAAAACCCTGTCCCCTGGTTGCAGGTCATGGATCCGAACTTTTAGGTCGAAATTTTTTTTATTCCGCAGTCCACGTTGATCAGATGTGGCCTGAGCCTTGTCATAGGCCGCTTTCAGACTCTTCCGCAGTCGGTCCACATATCCTCTATGCGATGCTGAAGAGGTATGATCAGGCGAAATGCCAAAGGCCAAATCCACTGGCAACCGAGCCTCCCTTCCAAACATCAGCCGATAAGGGGAATATCCAGTAGCATCACTGACAGTGCTGTTGTAGGCATGCACAATGGCAGCTACGTGCCTGCCCCAATGCTGTTTCTTCTCTGAGCTCAAAGTCCCCAACATATCCAAAAGAGTCCTGTTAAATCGTTCAGGCTGGGCATCCCCCTGTGGATGGTAGGGAGTGGTTCTAGTCTTTTGAATGCCTAACATATCTAACAGTCTCTTGATCAGTCTGCTTTCAAAGTCCCTTCCCTGATCAGAATGGAGGCGCTGTGGTAACCCATAATGTACAAAGAACTTCTCTACAAGAACTTTGGCTACCGTTGAGGCCTTCTGATCCCTTGTTGGGAATGCTTGAGCATATCTGGTAAAATGGTCTGTTACCACAAGGACATTCCCCTGGCCACTCAGATCAGGCTCTAAGCAAAGGAAATCAATGCACACCAGCTCCATGGGTCCCTGACTTTGTAGATGGCCCATTGGGGCTGCTTGACGTGGCAGAGTCTTCCTCTGTATACACCGGACACAAGAATGACAGTATCCTTCAACTTCGGCCCTCATACAAGGCCAGTAGAACCTGTCCCTGACAAGCTGAAAGGTTCTTTCGGGCCCCAGATGGCCATGATTATCATGAAGAGCGGCCAGAACTCCCTCTCTGTATTTAGCTGGTAAGAACAGTTGCCACTTCTCCTCCAGATCTTCAGATGGACCTCTCCGGTAGGCCACTCCTTCTCTGATCTGTAACCGGGTCCACTCTCTATGCAACAGACGGGCCCCCTGAGGGGAGTCAGTTAGAAGCAACTCAGGGCTCTGGATCTCCAGGGCTTCCAAGAGAAGTTTTCCCAAAGGGTCTTCCAACTGCTCCTTCCGCAAGTCCCTTTTGGACAGCCGGGGCAAACCCTCCCCTTCAACTTGGGTCACCTGGCAGTAGCATTTGGGTACTCCGATAGCCGAAACCCCAATCTCTTCTGCTCTTGACCCTCCTCGGGATCGAAATTCAGTTCCCTGATATAGGGCACGCACCCCTTCTGGAGCCAAATGAGTCCATTCTTCCGCAGGTTCCTGTGGAACATGCAACCTTCTGGATAGGGCATCTGCATCCCTATTTCCGATTCCTGGCCGATACTTCAGGCTAAAATTGAAGCTAGAGAGGGCAGCCAACCATCGATGTCCTGTTGCATCCAGCTTGGCCGTAGTCAACAGATAGGTGAGGGGATTATTATCTGTCTTGACAATGAATTCAGCTCCGTACAGGTAGTCTTTCAATTTGTCAACCACTGCCCACTTCAAGGCCAAGAATTCAAGTTTGTGAGTAGGATAATTCCTTTCAGCAGGCAGTAGGCTTCTGCTCACATAGGCAACAGGTCGCAGATGACCCTCATGCTCCTGATAAAGTACCCCCCCCAGCCCATCTCGGCTGGCATCAACATGCAGTTCATATGGTTTTGTGGGGTCCGCATAGGCCAACACAGGGGCAGTGGTTAGGGTTTCCTTCAGCTGGACAAAGGCCCCTTCGCATTCCGGGGTCCACTGATCCTGGATGGATTCCTTAGCCTTCCGGGGGCCTATGGTGGACTTCGCCGGCTTTACCAACTCAGGGACATCATCTTCTTCATTCTTCAGGAGCTCATTTAGGGGTCGGGCAATCTGGGCGAACCCCTCCACAAACCTCCTGTAATAGGAGCAAAAGCCCAAGAATGACCGGAGTTCGGTCACATTTGTGGGTCTCGGCCAGGAAGCAACAGCATCCAGCTTGTCCGGGTCAGTGGCCACCCCTTCTTCAGACACGATATGGCCCAGGTAATGGACCGAGGACTGATAGAATTGGCACTTCTCAGGAGAAAGTTTCAGACCTTCTTCATGTAGCCTCTTCAAGACCTTTTCCAACCTCTCCTCATGTTCTTCTAAAGTTCTGCCAAACACGATAACATCATCCAAGTATACCAGTACCTCTATCAAATTCATATCTCCAACGGTCCTCTCCATCAGCCTTTGGAAGGTAGCAGGGGCCCCGGACAACCCCTGAGGCATGCGATTGAACTCAAAGAACCCCACAGGGGTGATGAAGGCTGTTTTCTCCCGATCTTCAGGGTGCATGGGGATCTGATAATACCCACTCTTTAAGTCCATCACACTGAACCACTTCGCCCCTGACAGACTCTGTAGGGCATCTTCGATTCGAGGAGTGGTATACTGGTCTGGGATGGTTCTTCTGTTCAGCGTTCGGTAGTCGATACAAAGCCTCAAAGATCCATTTTTCTTTCGGACTACCACTATCGGGGAAGCATACGGGCTCCTGGATTCTCGGATAATCCCGATCTTTTTGAGCTCTGCCAGCTGTTGACGTAGATCTTCCAAGTCACCTAAGGGGACTCGCCGGACTCTCTCCCTGAAAGGCTTGTCCTCACTCAGGCGGATCTTATGAGTGGCGCTCCTGGCACATCCCACGTCAAACTCGTCCTTAGAGAATATTTCCCTACATCGAGCAAGTTGTGCCTTGGCCCTCTTCACCCATTCCGGCGGGAGGGCAGCGTTTCCAGAGCAAAGCTCCTCTATAACCGCCTCACCCTGTTCCTTTTCTTTGAAATCAATGGGGGCAACTGGGGTAGCCGGGTTGACTTGGCCCAGGAGCACTCTGGCCGGTACCTTCACTGGTGTAATAGAGGTGTTTCTGACACTCACTAAAACCCTTCCACGGTTTTCCTGTAACACCTTCAAAGGGATCACCTCAGGGATCACTTCTATCCCTCTCTGTCTCTCCTTTTGACCTGATTCAAAGATAATGAAGGGACCCGGCTGTTGCCATGTGAGTTTAACAGAAGCCTTAAAACAGGCCACCTCTCCTGGCTGTAAGACCTTTTCTGCTCTATCCAGCTTCCAGAGTCGTCCAACTCCTTCTGCGGGGGTCTCTTGCTCCAACACTAATCGTTGGTAGGCCTGCCGTAGCATGGGATGGATCCTTGGCGCCTGAGCATCTTGTCCCTGGACCAGTTGTATCAGAAGGCGCCTTACCAGGTCAGTGTTTGTTCCTACGATGAGAGAGCTTTTGTTGGCCCCGGGTGGACGAGGACAGACCACCGCTAAGGTGTCGAAGGTTTCCGCTTCACCAGCCACTGATGGATCAAAGGTCAACTTGATTGGCAGATACCCGTCATAGGGAAAACTTTGGGTCCCAATACCCCATATCTCCAGATCTTCCAACTTCTGCAAAGGTAGATGGGTAAGATATTTATCATAGAAGTCTCTATACAAAAGAGTCACCTGGGCCCCTGTGTCAAGGAGGGCTCTTGTGTAAATTCCTTCCACCTGAACCGAGACCACTGGGGAGGGCCCGACCAAGTTAGTTGGGAATTCTCTTGATGTAGCCTTGTTATCTGATTCAGTTCTCTGTACCCTGGCCCTCTTCTCCTTTTTCTTCCTTGATCTAGGCCCCCGCCGAATCCGGTGTGCATTGACTTTCCTTCCCTCAGTAACCCGGAGTCTAGAACTGGGGGTGTTATATCTGGGTCTGACCCCCTGACTCAGGTTCCCTGATCCTGCACCACTTCTGGAGTCCCTTAAGACTGGCGGACACCCGGTTGACTCCTTCACCGGTGTCCTCTGAAGTTTCCCGCTGGCTCGCGAGGTTTCGCGGCAGCATTTCCTGAGCTGGGACATACCCTTCTAACATGCCCAACTCCCCCGCAGTTGAAACAAGTTAACAATCTTACAGGCCGTGGCTCTGGATCTGTGCTGAGACTAACAGGTTCATCTGGCCTCTCCGATATGCTCCCCTTGGGTAGAGTGGATACCTGACCAGTCAGGATGGACACCATTTCTATCAACTGAGACACTTGGGCCTTTAGGAGTTCAACTTGAGAGTCACCCTCTTCCACACTTATCACTCCAACCCGGGCAGTTGAGTCAAACTGCCGACTTTTCTTCTTGTTGTCCAACATGACCTCTTCCTCTCTGACCATTCGAATCAGATCGGGGTATTCTAGAATGCCGCCATCTCGACGAGTTCGTAACAGTATGGCAATGGGATCTAAAGGTTGAGCCCCTTTCAGAACCTGTCGTGCACGAGTCTCATCTATTTTCCGGGGGTCTATTCCTTTCTTTAACAGAATCTGGTGGATAATCCTATCCAGACGTTTAATGAATTCGGACAACTTCTCCCCCTCTTCTTGATAACAGTGGTCCAACTGGTAGAGAAGTTCAGCCGCGTTCTCCGTCCGACCAAACACATCTTGCAGAATGTCCAAATAATCCTGTGCAGTGCAGTTCTTCTTGCTAAGCTTTAGATTACGTACAGCCTCTAATGCAGGTCCCCTTAAACTCTCTGTGATCCTCTGCTTCTTGTGCTGTTCTGGTACCTCCCATTCCTCCAAAGCCTGAGTGGCGGTATCTAGCCACTCTTCGAACCCATCTTCTGCTGAAGGCACAGGCTGTTTCCCAGAGAATGTCCGGAGCTTCCTATATCCAGTCATCAGATAGCTCGAGGAGTCCCTGCTACATTTTGCCACAATCTCCCCAAGAACAGCACACAGTTCTGAGCTAAAAGTCGACAAAGGTGATGACTCAGGATGCCCTTCTTGGACACCTTTTTCTTGGCTGGATACCCCAGGGGTGGTGGATGAGGGACCCGCAGTAGGAACTCCTGGATGTATCAGGAAAAGTTCTGTTTGGTCAATAGTTTTTACACTGTTTCCATTGAAATAATCAGGGACCCCTTTCCTCCACTCACACAGTGCATACGTGTGTGGGGCAGTGGTGTCAGTTTTTATGTCAATCACCCAGAATTTCCTGTCTGTGGATAGTGCCCTTAAAACAGGGA
Source organism: Pelophylax lessonae (assembly GCF_965119305.1). NCBI lineage: Eukaryota > Metazoa > Chordata > Amphibia > Anura > Ranidae > Pelophylax > Pelophylax lessonae. The sequence continues at coordinate 493,506,570 of NC_138771.1, forward strand.
GGAGCTTTTCTTCAGTCCAGGCTTCTCCCTTGATTTCAACCACCAGGCCATTTTCCACTATGACATTCTCTTCCTTGCACCACTCAGCAGCAGCGACAGGATCCATTTCTGCGTGGGAGGGGATTCTGGGGCTGAGAGGGTTGTGTTGCAGGACTGTAGAAATCCCGGACGAGCCCCCACGTGTAGCACCACCCCCGCAGGAGCTGCTGATTATATTATTGGGTCTACACCCTGCCTAACAACCCAATCAAATTGGCTCGATCCCTCCTCAGGCACAACTGACCCAGAATAGGACTGGACTATCAAATAGATACACAGGTTGGAATACAATACTTCACTATGCAACAATACCTTGTTACCTTCTTGAATAGTAGTCCTTCTGGGTGACACAATGGAACAACGCACAAGATTGTAATTAACCAAACTTAGTTTACTATGTATCAAATTGAATAGGGGAGATACAATACAATACAATACAAGTCCATAAAAGGTTATTTAAAACAGCTTTAAAAAGGTAAAAGAATGCCCCCACACTCCTCCTGCATTAAGGCTAGACACAGTACCAGGTAGGTGGGCCTATCTGAGTCCCTCCCCCAGAGTTCTCTTCTTTCTTGTTGATCTTCGCTAGCAAGGTTATTGAATAGAGCTCATTTGTAATCCAGATTAGGAATAAAGATCAAGAGAGAAAAAACAACGAGCTGTTAGTTGTCACCGCAGGGTGTCTGCGTAACTGAGCAATAACTTCTGCGAGAGAGATAAGCCTCTGGCGACTCCTTTACAGACCTTATTGTTTGTCTATGAGTCTCCTGAGAGAGTATGGTGATAAACCCCGGGGTTTTATCACCTCCTGCTGCGCTACCGCTATCTGTAGATAAAACTGTCTCTTCAGCAGATAAAGTCAGTTATTGGGCATGTGCCCTCTCACCAACAGAAGTTTCTCCTTCGCGCGCTTCCACTGCGGTCTCAGTCCTTTGGCTATATGCCAGCCGCGCGGGGTCCTTCTGGCGGATGACTTCCGGTCTCGGCAAACAGCAGTATGACCTCCAGGAATGTGCCTCGTGCTTGAGATGGGACGGTTCCACGTCGTCCCTCCAGGCTAAAAGGCTCTGGCCCAATATCCAGTGTCAGTCCTTCACTCTCGCTCGCTGGTTCCTCAGAGTCCAGCACAGAAAGGCCCCCCCCCCTTCGCGCGCTTCTCTCTTCCTTTAAATAACCTCCCCCATAGTGCCGTGCGGTGCAGCCGTGCACCCTGGATCTTGCAAAGCAGCCTGGGAGATGTAGTTTCTTCATCTTGTGAAAAGGAAGTCACAGCCCGGGAAATTCCATGCAGCTACCACTAGAGGGAGCCTAGTTCCTGGATCTTGCAAAGCAGCCTGGGAGATGTAGTTTCTTCATCTTGTGAAAAGGAAGTCACAGCCCGGGAAATTCCATGCAGCTACCACTAGAGGGAGCCTAGTTCCTGGATCTTGCAAAGCAGCCTGGGAGATGTAGTTTCTTCATCTTGTGAAAAGGAAGTCACAGCCCGGGAAATTCCATGCAGCTACCACTAGAGGGAGCCTAGTTCCTTCCCACATATCAAACAGTGTCTTTAGGCATGTTTAACCCCGCTACACATAAAAACACAATACACTTTAGGGGGGGGGGAACCTTTGGAGGAATCAAAAATGGAGAAAGATCTGGGAGTCTTGGTAGAGGATAGACTAAGCAATAGCATGCAATGTCAAGCGGCAGCTGCCAAAGCCAGCAGAATATTAGCATGCATAAAGAAAGGGATGTATTCCAGAGATAAGTCTATAATCCTTCCACTTTATAAAACTCTGGTCCGACCACATCTGGAGTATTCTGTCCAGTTCTGGTCGCCAGTCCTCAGGAGGGATGTGTTGGAGCTGGAGAGAGTTCAGAGAAGGGCAACTAAACTAATTAGGGATTGGAGGACCTTAATTATGAAGAGCGTCTGCAATCGCTCGATTTACTCTCCCTGGAGAAGAGACGCCTGAGAGGGGACATGATAGCAATTTATAAATATCTTAATGGTGATCTCAGCATAGAAAAAAAGCTATTCAGTCGAAAGGATTGCATGAGGGCAAGAGGGCATACAATGCGATTAGAGGAGAAGCGTTTTAACCTCAGGCAACGTAGGGGGTTCTTTACTGTTAGGGCTACAAGATTGTGGAATTCTCTACCACAAGAGGTGGTTTCTGCGGGAAGTATGGTGGCTTTCAAAAGACTCTTAGACGTACATCTCAAGGATCAGAACATTCAGGGGTATGAGAGATGATTACGGCCACACACTCCTACACAGGTTGAACTGGATGGACTATTGTCTTTATTCAACCTCACCTACTATGTAACTATGTAATTGAATTTCCATGTTCTGTGTACTGTGGGAGAGCAGATATAGTGCATTGCAGGGTCCTGGGTTTAGTAACACTTTAAACTATATCTAAAGCCAAAACTTTTTTGTTTTGGATGGAGGGCAGAAGGGTTAGAACCTCTCTCAGGATGTATTTGTTGTGTCCCCTCTCTATATTTGTCCTGGTGATCATTGTCATCAATAAAGAAAGGGAAGGGAAATCCAAAATGTTATTGGTGTCACTGGAGCAGGAGGTGGGGGAAATCTTCCAGCTGGGAAACCTGTTCTGGTGACAACTAAGAAGAGATTTTCCTTCCTTCAATACTTTGAGTTACAGACACAAAACAAGTATGCAGGTTGGGGGTGACAGGTTACATTTTCCTACATCTTTAGCAAAAATGAAGAGATTCCAGCAAGATTTCTGCATTTTGGCAAAACACATTATATCGATAAGAAAGGAGAAATTAAAGGGGGTCAAAACCCTTGGGTCACAGTTGTGGCATGGCCCCAAAATGTAAAATTGCAGTTTGGCAAGTAAAAAAAAAAAATAGATAACAGGCACTAGGAGGCAGTAGTAGCTCCTCCTAAATGCCTATCAAACATTGCTATACCAAAGTCTGAAAAGCAATCCGTCATGATTCTCTTTTCAAAGGGTGTAACTTACAGCCTGCCTGAAAGAACCCTTACTGAAAATAATGGTGTGATATGATATTGCTAATATCTTCCACATGAATTAATGTAAACCTTAAAGCTAAAATGTATATATTTTTTGGATAAACACTAGTTACACTATATTGCCAAAAGTATTGGGATGCCTGCCTTTACACACACATGACCTTTAATGGCATCCCAGTCTTAGTCCGTAGGATTCAATATTGAGTTGGCCCACCCTTTGCAGCTATACCAGCTTCAACTCTTCTGGGAAGGCTGTCCACAAGGTTTAGGAGTGTGTCTATGGGAATGTTTGACCATTCTTCCAGAAGTGCATTTGTGAGGTCAGGCACCAATGTTGGAGAGAAGGCCTGGCTCGCAGTCTCCGCTCTAATTCATCCCAAAGGTGTTCTATCGGGTTGAGGTCAGGACTCTGTGCAGGCAATCAAGTTCCTCCACCCCAAACTTGCTCATCCATGGCTTTATAGACCTTGCTTTGTGCAGTTGTGCGCAGTCATGTTGGAACAGGAAGGGGCCATCCCCAAACTGTTCCCACAGAGTTGGGAGCATGAAATTGTCCAAAATGTCTTGGTAAGCTGAGGCCTTAAGAGTTCCCTTCACTGGAACTAAGGGGCCAAGCCCTAAAAAACAACCCCACACCATAATCCCCCCTCCACAAAATGGTTTAGACCAATGCACAAAGCAAGATCCATGAACCACTTCCGGCCTGCGCTATAACCCAAAGACGGCTACAGCGCGGGCTCACATTACTGGGAGGGTGTTTACGGAAGTCTTCCTGTGTTTGTGCTTCTCACGCGCCCCCTGCAACGTGCAGCGGAATGTCCTTAAGACACAGCTGATCACAGATCAGGGTAAAGAGCCAATCACAGAGCTCTTTACCATGTGATCAGCGGTAGCTGATCACAGAGTAAACAGAATTTGCTGGTTGTCAGCAATCTTCTCCTCACGTTGACAATGATTCTTGCGCACCCCCTGCAGCGTACATCAGGACAGATCTGTGATCCTTCAGACACAGCTGATCACAGATCAGGGTAAAGAGCCAATCACAGAGCCCTTTACCATGTGACCAGCTGTTTCCAATCACAGCTGATTACAGTGTAAACAGACTATGCCGGTTATCAGCAGTCCTCTCCTTATGCACGTGAGAAGAGAATCGATAACTGGCAAATCCACACAGGGGACATCTACACTGATAACTAGGGCACTGATCATCAGTGCCCACAAGTGCTGCCAATCGTTGCCGTCTATCAGTGCCCATCTTTCCCCATATCAGTGCTGCCTCATCAGTGCCGATTAGTGCAGCCTCATCAGCGCACATCAGTGAAGCAGAAAAATTACTTCTTTAGAAAATGTTAAAACAAAAACTAAGAAATACTTTTTTTTTTTCAAAATTTTTGGTCTTTTTTTTTGTTTATTTCACAAAAATAAAAAAAAAACAGTTGTGTTTAAATATCATCAAAAGGAAGCTCTATCTGTCTCAAAAAAAAAAAAAGATAAAAATGTATTTTGGGTACAGTGTTGCATGACCACGCAGTTGTCATTCAAAGTGCGACATCGCTGAAAGCTGAAAATTGGCCTGGGCAGGAAAGGGGTGAAAGTGCCCAGTATGAAAGTGGTTAAAGTAGAGCTAAAGGCAAAACTTTTGTTTTGGGTAGAGCGGAGATGGACTTGAACACCTGACATTTTCACATTGCTGTCTGTGTCTCCATTAGGCACCTTTCACACTTGCGGACCATTCAGATCCGCCTGTCAGTTTTTCAGGTGCATCTGAACGGACGCCCCATGTATCTCTATGGGGCATCGGATGTCAGCGGAGACATGTCCGCTGACATCCGATCCTGTCCTGTCCGTCAAATCCGCACGGATGGAAACCCTATTTTCCATCCGTCTGGCGAATCAGATGAGAACGGACAGACGTTCTGTTCTCATCCGATTCCCCCATAGAGAAGAGCGGGGACCTAACAGCTCTCACATGCCTGACGAAGGGGTCCTGTGCGGCTCCAAAACGTTGCACTATTTTTTTCTGATGTGATCTTATCTGGAATAAAGTTTTTGGACTGCTTTTGCAAGATCCTTGGTGTGCTGGCAAATATGTATCTACTTACGACCTAACAGCTCTGTCTCTGCACATAGCGCGAAGACATAGCTGCCATCCGCCTGCTCAGCGGGGGATCGGCGGATCGATCCCCCGCTGAGAAATACTAAGTCTGCTGACAGAGCGGCAAGTGTGAAAGGGGCCTTAGGAAAATTCACCCTTTCTATTTGTCCTGTTTACCATTATCCCAAAGAGAGAAAAAAAAAACAAGTTTCTGGTGAGCGCCAGAAAAGGAATAGAGGGGAAATCTTCCAATGGGGACAGTAAGGCCTCACGCACACTGGACGACAAAATTTGTATTTTTTGCTAGAAATTTACTTAGAAACCCCAGACATTATACATTTTTTTAGCAGACACCCCAGAGAATAAAATGGAGATCATTGCAATACTTTGTCACACCATATTGGCGCAAAAAATACACTCTTTCGAATTAAAAAAAGAAGAAAACAGTAAAGTTAGCCCAATTTTTTCTATAATGTGAAAGATAATGTTACGCAGAGTAAATTGATACCTAACATGTCAAGCTTCAAAATTGCTTACGCTCGTGGAATGGCGACAAACTTTGGTACTGCAAAATCTCCATAGGCGGCGTTTTAAAACTTTCTACAGGCTACCAGTTTAGAGTTACAGAGGAGGTCTAGTGCTAGAATTATTGCTCTTGCTCTAATGATCATGGCGATACCTCACATGTGTTGTTTGAACACCGTTTACATATGCGTTCGCTACTGCGCATGAGCTCGGAGGGACGGGGCCCTTTAAATTTTTTGTTTTCTTATTTATTTTACCTTTTATTTTTACGCTATCCCTTAAAAAAAAATGTTTTGATCAATTTTATTCCTATTACAAGGAATGTAAACATCCCTTATAATAGAAATAAGCAGGACAGGTCCTCTTTAATGTGAGATCTGGGGTCAAAAAGACCTCAGATCTCACATCCACACTGTCAATTTTTTTCAGCATTAAAAAAAAGGCCCTTTAAGGCCGTTGGAAGGAAGTGATGTATGATGTCGCTCCGGTCCTCCAAGGCCATAGAGTCGAGTGGGGGCCCTCTTGCTCTAACTCAACTTCCTGCCTAGGACCTGAAAGGACCGGATGGTTTTCCCCGCTACTGACGGCTCGGGCAAGCAGGGAAAACGATCAGGAAGCGGCGGAGGGGCACCTCTCCCGCCGACCAAAAAAGTAATCCAGCGTCAAATCCGCTGCTGGGACCACTTTTATGTGAAAGAGGACCGCAGTTGTTCTGTCAGAACACCGCTACCTATCAGATTCTGCTTCCGGAAGTGACATACGGACTAGAACAACTTACTACGCATGCACCATGCGTTCCAGCATGCCCGCTATGTGTTCCAATAGGTTTCCTAATGTGACAGAACACAAAGCAGCGGCAGACATCTTCTTACACCCACGCAACCCTTCAATTTTAAATTTATTTTAGCAGTAAACTCACCTTATAGACTGAAATTTAATATTTCACAGCGACCAAGTGAAATAGTCTATTTCACTATATAATCAGTTTGTCGCTGAGCAGTGCGGGGTGTACCAAGATGGCCACCGCCACCTTCTACCTGCCGGTTTCTCGCTATACTTAGTAGAATACAATATTTATACAAATGTAATACTGTGATTCAGTATATAAGGTGAGTTTACTGCTAAAATAAATGTAAAATTCAGGACTTGCGTGGGTGTAAGAAGATGTTCTCTGCTTCATGTTCTGTCACATTAGGAAACCTATTGGAATGTATAGCGGCCATGTTGGAACACATGGCGCATGCGCAGTAAGTTGTTCTAGTTCATACGTCACTTCCGGTAGCAGAATCAGATAGGTAGTTGTATCCTGACAGAACACCGGCTCTATAAGAAAATACCGGGGTTATGGCAGCTATCTGCTGCCATAACACTGGTATTTAATGCCAAAGTAGGGACCTAAAACTGCAGCGGGCGGTCCGGAAGTGGTTAAGAGCGTTTGATTTTTTTTTTCTGCCTCTAAACGCCCCCATACGTTAGCCTATGTGTCCACGCACACATAGGTTTTAGAGGCAGCACATTCAGGAGAGGAGCATTTTGCCTCATAAAAAAAAAACAAAAAAAAACAAAACAAAATGCCTGACGAGCCTAAATGCATGTTAATTCTAGGCACCATCAAGCGCTTGAGCGTTCATTCATTCCAGTTGCTAGAATAAATTATTATTCTGACCAATTAAATCAATGAACACCCAGATGTGCCTAAACATTTGCAAAAATGCAGCTTTAGGCACATTTTTATAAGCTGTTTTTCTGCTGCTAGGCACATTTTTATGCTGTTTTTGTCCTACCAGGAAAAGGGTGTTTAACCACCTCAATACTGGGCACTTAAACCCCCTTCCTTCCCAGACCAATTTCCAGCTTTTAGCGTTGTTGCATTTTGAATGACAATTGCGCGGTCATGCAACACTGTACCTAAGCCAAATTTGTGTCATTTTTTCCCCACAAATAGAGCTTTCTTTTGGTGGTATTTGATCACCGCCAGGTTTTTTCTTTTTTGGTGCACAAATAAAAAAATGACCGAAAAGTTTGAAAAAAAAAAAAAAAGTTTTTTTGTTTTGGTTAAAAAATTTTGTAAATAGATACGTTTTTTCCTGCACTGATGAGCACTGATGATGCCGCACTGACAGGCACTGATGAGGAGACACTGATGGAGTGGCACTGATGGGGTGGCACTGATATGCAGCACTGATGGGCACTGATAGGTAGCACTGATATGCAGCACTGATGGGCACTGATATGTGGCACTGATAGATAGCACTGATATGCAGCATTGGTGGGCACTGATAGGCAGCGCTGATGGGCACTGATAGGCAGCACTGATGGGCACTGATCTGCGGCACTGATGAGCACTGATAGGCGGCACTGATGGGCACTTATAGGTGGCACTGATGGACGACACTGATCGGCACTGATGGGGGGCACTGATGGGCACTGATAGGCAGCACTGGTGGGCAATAATGGGCACTGGTGGGCGGCACTGATAGATGGCAATAACGGGCACTGGTGGGCAGCACTGATAGATGGTATTAGTGGGCAGCACTATTAGGGGGGCACCACTGGCAGGCTCTCTGAGCCCTGTTTGCCATCCCTGGTGGCCATGGTGGGCATCCCTGGTGGTCATGGGTGGGCATCCCTGGTGGCTCTAGTGGCACCCCCTCCCCCCAGGGCTGCACTGGTAATCAATCATCTGATTACCAGCACAGACCCCCCCCTGTGATCAGTGAGTAATTAGAAATACTCACTGATCACCCCGGCTGCAGTATCGATCCTCTGCTCTTCTCCTCACTGACAGGATCTGTCAGGAGGAGAAGAGATCGAAGCCGTTACAATGGCTGTATTGACATTACATGACGGCTGTGATTGGACCGGAACGTCCGATCAGAAGGAGGAAGCTCCCACCCGGCCGTATATTTACAATGGCCCGGGTGGGAGGTGGTTAAAAGAGCTGGGAAAATGGCCAGTGTGCACGGGGCCTCATTCTGGTGACAAGAGATTCTCTCACTTCGGAATTTATTTCCTCTCACTTCCTGTTATGGTTATGGGACAGGAAGTGAAGGGAAATCTCCCAGTCAGGACACAGATGGTGAAAATTCCTCCCTTTCTCTATCCCAGATTAAAAAATAAATTAAAAAAAGTGTTGCCTTTTGTAAGGCCTTTACAGCCCCAGAATACACCTACTGAGGAGGGTATCCTACAGCCCTGAGGAGACACAATTTTAATCACAGGTCCTCCTCAGCTTAGTTGGCGGCAATGCTGGAATTTTTCGTCCTTCACCTGCAGCCTTATGTGTCTAGCTGGGTACATTAACTCTTTATTCTGTTACATAACTTTACAGCTGACTATGTGCTGGAATTCCTTTCCCTCTTACATTATATCACCTGTGCAGCAGCTGCTTCATTTTCCCTTCACATGAGCGTGAGGTATCTTTCAATACTGTCTCTATCTGTGGGCGCCATTTTCTTTTATCCACTACACTAAATACTATGAATGTTGTTCTTCAGTAATATGGCGGCTCCGCAGAGAGCCGCTCACTATTCTGAGGACACATTTTCAGAATCACCTCCGAAGGCCGCGCGGGATGCTGGGACATGTAGTGTGAGGTTCTAGACGCTCGGCCCAGCCCCCTGGATCCTGTCCAGACTGGTTTACCCAGCAGTCCCCGCTCTGAGTTGGATGACGCAGGAGGGGAGGTGCAATGGCTGCTGGGGGTTGTAGTTGGAAGGCGATGTCAGTCTACAGCGTTCGAGGCAGAGGGAGACTACATTTCCCATCATGTCTTGTCACTTCCTGTGTGATGATCCTTTAAAAGAGCCAGCTGAAAGATTGTAAACAAAGTCAGCTCTTCCCTGCTGGGCCTCTCTGGAGCTGCCAGTTCTGCGAAGAAAGGGTCTACCAGCTCATTCAGAGGCCGGAGCTTTATAAACAACCCTTCCGGAGGTTTTAGAGGCCCGTGTTAAGATCCAGGGGCTTTCCAAGAGATCTAGAGAGGAACCTAGTCATTGTATACAGAGGCCTCTCATCTGAAGCAGGAGCAAGGTGAGGTTGTCAGGGGCCAACCATCTGATCCAAGGGCCTCCTATCTCAATCTAGAGGTCACCAGAGGTCACAGTAGCCAGTCATCAGATCTAAGGGTCTACCAAAGGTGCCAGGGGCAAGTCATCAGATCCAAGGGACCACCAAAGGTGCCAGGGGCAAGTCATCAGATCCAAGGGACCACTAAAGGTGCCAGGGGCAAGTCATCAGATCCAACGGCCCCTAACTGATCTAAAGGCCTGCCAGGGGCAAGTCATCAGATCCAAGGGACCACCAAAGGTGCCAGGGGCAAGTCATCAGATCCAAGGGACCACTAAAGGTGCCAGGGGCAAGTCATCAGATCCAACGGCCCCTAACTGATCTAAAGGCCTGCCAGGGGCAAGTCATCAGATCCAAGGGACCACCAAAGGTGCCAGGGGCAAGTCATCAGATCCAAGGGACCACCAAAGGTGCCAGGGGCAAGTCATCAGATCCAAGGGCCCTTATCGTAACTAAAGGCCCGCCAGAGGCAAGTCGTCACATCCAAGAGACCACCAAAGGTGCCAGGGGCAAGTCATCAGATCCAAGGGCCCCTAACTGATCTAAAGACCCACCAGGGGCAAGTCGTCAGATCCAAGGGCAAGCCATCAGATCAAAGGGACCTCCTAAGGTGCCAGGGGCAAGTCATCAGATCCAAGGGCCCCCATCTGTTCTAAAAGCCCACCAGAGGTGCCAGAGGCAAGTCCTCAGATCCAAATGCCCACCAGAAGTGCCAGAAGCATATCTGATTGAAGAGCCCTTATCTGATCTAAGGTGCCACTGGTCATCAAATCTGTGTGCTGATCGTGGGTGCCAGGAGCCTGTCATCAGTTCTTTCTGCCTAAAGTTGCGTGTGGAGACCAATCAAGTGAGGACCAACTACAACTTCTTGAAGGCAAGCTTTGGACCTAAGGAGCCTCTCATCTGATATGGGGGTCTACCAGAGCTGCCAGGAGTAAGTCATCAGGTCCAGGGGCACCTCATCTGATTTGAAGGGTCTACAAGAGTTTCCTGCTAATTGGATCCAGGGGACCTGCTCTAGAAGTACAGAGGCAGACATCCACTACAACAACCAATAGAGGTTCCAGGAGAAAAGCTTGTGACCTAGGCGTTCAAGGGGCCCTTTATCTGATCCTTCCTGAGGTGTCGGAATAGCCCAAAATCTCACATCAAGAGCCCATCTGATATTCTCTGTGAGTCTTCTAGGGGTCTAGCTCATCTGATCTGCAGTTCTCTCTTTGGTGTCAGGAAGATGGAAGACAACAAGGTGAGACTCCATCTTATGTCAGATATAACAAACTGTTTTTTTTGTGATATAACAGCAGTAGTGTATCTTTGGGAAATTGAAACAGAATTTTAGTAAAATCAATGAACAATCATCTTCATTTTAAATTATGTGATTGGCCCTGATGGAGTCAGAAGGGTTTCCAAGTCTAACTAATAGGAGATTATGGGTATAGCTGGAATTCAATTGGCTTGTTAAAGAAAACCTTTTACTTTGCCCTGACACATGCAGAGGTCTGCTTCTGTCAGTGAAGTAACAAATCTTTCTCCTGGCAGATATCTGGCGGTAAAGTGAAGAAACCTGGGAAACGAGGGAGGAAACCCGCTAAGATTGACCTGAAGGCAAAGCTGGAACGCAGCCGGCAGAGCGCACGGGAGTGCAGGGCCAGGAAAAAACTGCGCTACCAGTACCTGGAGGAGCTAGTGTCCAGCCGAGAGCGAGCCATATGTGCTCTGAGGGAGGAGCTAGAGATGGTAAGTACACTTTTTTTTAATGTCGTCCCTGCTGATTGCTTTGGAACACAAATCTGATAGGGGGCAGACCTGTTGGCACAGAACCAATCAGATGTAACCAGTGTCTCTGCCCCTCCCACAATGGTGGGATTCCCCTGCAGTAGTTTGTGTCTCTGCTCCTCCCACTTTTGTGGGTTCCTCTAAGTAGATTGCGTATCTTTTCCTCCCACAAGGTGCTAAAGCCTCGTACACACGTTCAGATTATCGAACGATCTGTCGTCCGTTTTTTGTGGCATGCTAGTCTGATGTGGAAAGTGAAGAGGTTATTTTCATACGAATTTTCCCGTACGACAGAATTCAACTTCAGAAGCGATGTCATGTGTTGGATTGCTTTGTAGGTGTTCTTTCTCTCTGAGCATGCCTAGTCTTGCTCTTAAGATTTTTTTCAGACGAAAACTGTACTGATTAAACGAAAATCGGACGTTTTGTTGATATACGATAAAAATTTTATAGCCTGCACATCCAGGTTTTGTTGTCCGAAAATCCGTAATCGGCTGTCGAAACACTATACTAACAATCCGAAAATCGTCAGATCGTTCGTCGGACGAAATTTTCTTTCCGATTTTCTTATGTGTACGGTCTCTCTCTCTCTCTCTCTTTCTTTCTCTCTCTCTTTCTTTCTCTCTTCTTTCTTCTCTCTCTCTTTCTCTCTCTCTCTCTCTTTCTTTCTCTCTCTCTCTCTCTCTCTCTCTTTCTCTCTCTCTCTCTCTCTCTTTCTCTCTCTCTCTCTCTCTCTTTCTTTCTCTTTCTCTCTCTCTCTCTTTCTTTCTCTCTCTCTCTCTCTCTCTCTCTCTCTTTCTCTTTCTCTTT